>NW_005841902.1:1394871-1403031 GCF_000455745.1 Alligator sinensis | reverse complement strand
CTGCTGAAGTACCACGACCTGCTGCAAACAATACATTAACATAACAGCACTACAAAACCTATGGCAGAAGGGGCAAGAGAACCACCACCCAAGTAAACAACTTTCCTTCATGTTGTTCAAAGGGAAAGGGATATTGGATGCATGTAATGCCATATAAACAGTGGTTTATTCTCTCAGAGGAAGGGCCATTGAAAATGCAAAAGGCTTTTTCTGTGCAGCCATTTGTAGTAACTGCACATACTAATCTAGGCATGCAAATTTTGCATATATAGAAGATGGTTGAAATTAGCAATCTACCCAAAGGAAATCCTTAAAATGATACGAACTTCAGCATCCATTCCACTAGGCAAGTGTTGTTGATTATAAATCACAAATAAAAATAATGCCAAGATTGTCACAAATAGGATCCTATAGCTGCAGTTACACCAAGGGCAGCTTTTATTGGAGACAACACAACATAATCTCCTTTCCCTTGGCTAGCATTTGACATCCTCAAAGATTAACCAATTAATCCCTACAGATTTGCTAACTGAGACATAGAGAGGTCAAGTGATTTACCAAAAGCCATCAGGGCAACCAGTGGCAGAAATAATAATTTCATGTCTTCTAATCTTGTGCTTAGTTCTCAAAACTGTACTGTTGTAGTGAAGTTTTAAGATCATACCCTGCCCTGCTGTATTTAAGAGTATTAACCTTGCGCAAAATACCTAACAGCCATTCATAGCTGTTAATCTAAAATTAACTAGTATCTATACTGTTTTTCCTTGAGCTGGCTGGCTGCAAGAATAAGGCAATCATGCCTACCACCAGGAAAAAAACAATTGAATTAGGTGAATCCATCTGACTGGTGCAGCCAGTAAGTAATAAACTAAAATTAGAAACTCACATCTTACCTTAAAAAAAAAATACCAGACAGATTGAAAATGTGTGCTCTAAGGATCTGAGAAATAATTCCCACAGTCAATCAGCCAAAAGAAAACTATTGTTTGCATGTTAGGAGCTGTTTGAAGGCAGACAAGCTGACAGCAAGTGTATAAACATGTCACAGTGCTTCTTGTTCAGACATTTGCAATGACTGCTGTATTAAGACTATTTATCTTATGAATTGTTGAACGCAAAACTCTGCAAGTCTAAGGTTTTATTGTAAACCTACATTGGCTTCCTTTATGTGTAATGAAGTCAGATTTTTAATGTTTCATGGTAAGAAGTCAGACTCTACCTCTCATTAACCATATATGACTGGTATTATTCCGCTATGTGTGTGGTTGGTTTATTTATTACATTTATGCACTCCTTTAGCACCCCTGAGTGGTGGAATTAGCTCTTTTGTTACTGTTGCACAAAAAGGCCCCAGAGAAAATAAGCCACATTTGCTCTAATTTCATATTTCATATTAGATCAGGCATACTTCAGACTGACACAAGAAGAATCAGAACCCAGTACTGTATATGAGCTGCTGTGCAAAACTTTCTGCCTAACATTTTACTGCTGTATTGTGTTAAATTCCCTCTAGATCCACCTAGGTAGCAGGACAGACAGGAGTCATACCCAAACTTTGTGTATGGAAAACAATCCAGTAGCCCTAATCTACACTTTAAATTGAAGTTTTATGTTGTGTCTATTATTTAAATTAACCACTGGCATTTCAATCACCTGTGTGGAATTGCAGAATATTTCAATTTATCTACATGTGACACCTTTCCCTCTGAGAAATGTGTGTGGAACCATCTTAAATGCTCTATTAACATTGACATGCAGTAAGTTGTATTTTCTTCACTGACCTATATTTGGTATTTATGTGAAACAAATTAAGAACCAGCTGCACTCCTCAGGAGCAGTACTTTCCTATACAAGTGGTCTCTAGATCTCACTAAGTCAATGAGAGTATTTCCACTGACTTCAATGGGCTTTTCATTGGACTCTGTGTTTCTCTTCTCAAAATAGGCTCCATGCTTAGGCCTTTAGGATCAGACCCATCAAAATAATTGCTAATAGGTTGGTTTTGTTATTTTGTTACTTCCTGTTGTGCTGTTGGGAACTTTTTATTATGGCTTATTTGACTGCAAGCTAATAATTATATTTTTATATTTTAGACTGTGCGCTATTCAGGGCAGCAACTCTATCTGGAACATGTCTAGCATTTTGGGCAAACCACACTCTCAATAGTTAATAGTGATCATGATAACATGGCACCAAAGTCATAGCAGCTTTCATACAAGAATCTCAAAATTCTTTATACTAACATAAATAAAGCCTCCAAACAACAGGATAAGAGAGACCGGTATCTACACCCCATGAAACAGATGTTATTATTAAGGATGGGGAAATTAAGGCCAGGAACAGGTGTTTACTTTCTACCACTACAATCACTCTTCACTTGGTAGAAACCAAAAGCGTACAGACATTCAGGCTTTTTCTCTTGGAGGTACTTATTGGTATAAGTGATAAGAAGCAGGTCTGTACCTGTAACGGAACAGAAATTCTGCATGCATAGACTGGTTTAAAAATGGCAGAACCCAGTCTAAAATTTGCCCATCCCCACCCACCACCAAAGGGCAAATGTGTGTTCTGTTCACTGCTGATCTAAAGTACACTGCTTACAGAAAACTGTAACTTAAATCAATTCCTCCTCAGGTTTTTTGAATGTCTATACCTAGCCTCAGGGACAAAAAATAACTTGGCTAAACATCGAAACAGCGTCGAAATGGCGAAACTGTTTTGACAAAACGAAATGGAACAGCGGTTTCGAATTAAAATTAAATTTGAAACGAAACACTGTTCCATTGAAATACAAGTCGAAATGGAACAGTGCCGTTTCACATGGCCTACTGATTTCCCAAGACTGGAGTCACCCTAGTCTTCAGCAGGCTGGGGGAGAGGGGGGGGGGGGGGGCGGCCCCCCCCCCCCCCCCCTCCGATAGACTGGGAGGTGAGGGTAATAGCAATCATTGCCCCCTGCCTCTTCCCTAAACTGGGTAGAAAAGAACATCTGTATGCAACCTAAGCTCCAAGAGGCTAAAGGACTCATCTAGGGTCCCAAAAAGAATCCACGCTGTCACTATGAATACAACCCAGATATCCTTACACCAGTTTCTCTAGGGGCGCTGACAGATATGATGCTTTGTTGTGTGATCAGCCACTGGAAATGTTCTCTACAGCTGTGCATTTCTGTCAGTGCACAACTTCAGAGTGCTTTAAAAATGCCCAATTCATAAGGGTTCAGATGAAGGCACTCCAAAACAAAGCACCTTCATTAACATCTGTCAGTGTGTGATGCTGTTGCCACCCCACACCACCTCCAGGCTGCTCCAGGCCTGCGGAGTGGCAATGACAGCAGTGGGGAGGAGCTGCATGGGCCCTGGACATGGGCTCTGGGCAGCCCCAACCAAAAAGGCCCCAAAAGTGGCAAGCACACCCACTGCCAGGTCCTGCTTTTGCCCAATGACCAGCACTGGCCATGGTCGCACATCATGGGCAGGACTGCCTCTCTCTGTATCCCCCTTCTTCCCCCCAACCATCCTGCACCTCTAGCATGGTCCCACAGCTTACACCAGCTCCCGCCCCACACGCCAGAAGCAGTGCTGGGTGGGCATCGGTATCAGCTGCAGATGCAGGCAGCAGCATCCCCCTGGCAATCAGGGCATCTGCCCGGGCCTGACTTTGAGGTAGAAATGTGGGCCAGAGGATGAACCTACTGAAGCTGCTGTCCCAGCTGCCACCCACAGCCCCTTCCCACATAGGGAGGTTTAGTGAGTTGCTGCAGGGGGTGGGGGGCAGAAGGCTGACCCAGCCTGCAACAGCTCCCCAAAACTCCCTATGTGGCCTGCAGTACCAAATAATTGCACACCCCTGGCCTAACTCATGGCGCTTTCTGTAAAGTACCATGAGTTATACCACGGAACTGTCTGTCAATCAGCACCCTAAGTCTATTTACTTTAAATATTATTTATTCTGTTCCAACTTGATTCTGCCTTTTCTCTCCTTTTTACCTTGTTAATTTTAACTCAGTTAATACCTTCTTACTATTATCCATTTCTATTGCTTATTTGCATAAAACACCTTGTGCATGCATGACTTTAATGAAAGTAAAAGGTGTGTACGTGATTATTTATTTACTGTCCATGCAGCAATCTGTTGCAGAAGTCTTCCATCAAAAGCTCACAGTGTGTTCACAACATAGCAAGGTTTCTCATCACAAATGTTTTTTTGTCCCTAGGTCACAGCATTGTAGCATTTTTCCTTTATCATCTCTGATAATAACAAAGTCATTGCCCAACATTTTGCAAACAGAAGCTTTTCAAAGATATCCTTATGAAAAAGACTTATAGATGTGAATAAGGATGAAACCAATCTGTTCTCAGGAACAAACTACCTCACTCCTAATCTCTTTGCTTCTCTGATGCTTGTAAACTTTACAAGGCCTGTGCCTGGGACACTATACACATTCCCAAACCCACTAGCACACTTACGCTCTTGGGAACATCGCTGTGTAAAGCCAGATTTTATCCCTTCTCTCACCCATTGGTGAGGAGAAGTGGAGTATAACAGTCCTCCAGAGCTTGTATGCTTTCTGAGCTACACATCCTGATGGGAGTAGTGAGTAGAGCAAGGTAAAATATTTTACATTAAAATCTGATTTCAGCAAAAATGCATATTTAGCAAACATTGAAATCTCTCATAATCTCTCATGTCAATGATCATGAAATATTTGGGCTAAGGAAAATTCTATAAAAGCTAACATTTTTTAAATAACCTGTTTCAACATTTCCAAAAGGAAACAATATGTTTCTTTTTTGTTTGAAAAGACTTTTTGTTTCAACAAAAATGTCCTTTTTGTCCAAAATATTTGAAGAACTTGAAAAAGCTCAGAATGAAACATTTTGATTTTCCTGAAATGCAATGCTTTGATTAACCCCCAATAGAGTAGTCTTCATCTTCAGTTTGCTAAAAGTTTTGAAAATGCTTGTTTCCATTCCAAACTATGAAATTAAAAAAAAAATAGCCACTGGAAAAAAAATTTACCCAACTCTAGTAGGCTAATGAGGTATGTTATTTTGGTATGTTACTATGCAAGCTGACCTACCACTTGAGTGTAAATTAGTACATAGAGTTTTAGGGCTCTGACAGACATGTAGGCCCCTGCTCTAAGTCATGGTGCTTTACATAAAGTGCCATGAGTTAGAGTGCCCTCTCTAACCCAACAGATATTCGCTTGTTGGGTGCAGGGGGGGTAGGGAAGGGGAAAGCAGCCAGCCAGGGAGCAGTTCTCCCCAGCCCAACCCCTCCCAGCTCCAGGGCTTCCAGCAGGAAGGGTAGCGGGAGTGAGGAGGGGAAACCAGCATCAGCAAATTACCAGCTGGGTTTTGCCTGGCTTAGCTGGAGGGGAGCAGACTGGAGGAGGGGCCCTGAGGTGAGGGTGGGGCTTGATCCACCTGCCCCTCACCCCCCTCCAACTCAAGCCAAGCAAACCCTAGCCACAGCTTGCTGCTGCTGGCTTCCCCTCCCAATTCCCCCCTCCCTTCCTCCCAACATCCCCAACTGCACAAAAAATTAACCCTAGTGAACACAAGTTCCCTAAAGCAGTGTAAAGTAGAGTGCCTTCATCTGATCCCTCATTTGATGAGAGTTATTTTTTTCTGTGATCCGCCACTTTAAAAGCACTCCGTAACCATTTACATGTGTCATGGCATGGCTGCAGAGCACTTTTCAGGGGCCAATCACACAAAAAACATAACCACCATGAAAGAGGGTATGTAAAGAGAGGCTTATATACTTCTCCTCAAGCATCCAAGACTGCATCTTGGACTTAGAAAGTTCTCACTGTCTCGCATCTTTCCATGAAGAAACGTAGAAGGTACCAAAGGAAATCAAGATGCATCCCAATCCAGACTTCTGTGTGACTTCAGCCACAAGTATAAAATAACACTGACTATTTTAGTTCTACGCCTGTTCTCACTCCCAGAAACCTGGATGTGGAAGGAAATAATGACACAAAGGTTCAAGAACAGGTTCAAGGAATAGTTAAAATATTTAAAACAAAGAATCTTCTTTGCAGTAAAATTTGAATAACTGACTTCTGTGTGCATTTCATCATCAGTGTATGATCCTTGACCTTTTGCTGAGATGGGAAGGCCTAACGCATCAGTATACCCTGAGACATCGCTTGCAGCCTTGCTGTCCTTTTGTGGTTTCAGAGGACTATGACATTTTCTGAAATAAGCATTGCTGTCATTGGCAAGGCTAGTCCCATGAACTGTTCTCTCAGGAAGTGCTCCTCAGTCCTGCAGCTTCTTCAGACTGTTGCCACTTGCCAATATATTCTGAATAAATATTTTGGGCAAGCAGCCACATCAAATTCTTTCTTTTGTGGGTGGTCCTGGAGAACAGTAGGGCCCAGTCTTGATAATAGCATTCGCAACATTGGGATTCAATGGTTTAAATTTTTTTTTGTTACTTTGCTGTAAATTGCTTGTCTAGACAGATTTGCAGTTCCAATCTCTTTAAAAGTAGGACTTTGACTCAATTACTGATGTAATCCACTGATTGAGTACATCATTATTGTTAAAAGCAATCTTGCCCTGCATTGCTTCCATTTTCCTTAATCTAGCAGTCTTGGTGACTGACTGGCTGAAGTCGTCCCCCCCCCCGAAAAAATGTCTGCTTTGCCTGAAGAAACATACATGAGGCTAGCTCAACAACTGAAATGTCTTGTAAGTAAAAGCTGTTCACGTTTCAAGACTGGGTAAAAAACATTTTTAGCTCAATGGCCTGGACTCTGTTGCGGCAGCCAACATTAATTGTAAGAGCATGCAAGACTGTCAAGACAAAAAACAAAACAAAACATGGCCTACATGTTCCAAAGCAATTACTAGGCATCCATATTCAGACACTTGAAAAAGGACTGATGGTCAACAAGTACTGAAATCCTACCATGGGGAAGCTGGCTCCATTTTATAGTATCTAAAATTGGGTATCCAGAATTTAACCTCCTGGCCCTAATCATGAATCCCTTTTGAAAAAAGAAATTGCCCTTCGGTCATGTTGCTTAAAATCACACATTTTAAAATCTCATTTTCATTTTACATGTACCTTACTTAACTTAATATTCTTGCACACCTCTGATAACAAAGCTACATTGCCCACTTTAACTTTTGGAAATCAAAGGGAATTTGACACACACACTATGCAGTTTTATCCCACTAAAATCCTACTTAAAGCAAACTTCCTTAAGCGATTTGTTTGCTCTGCCAACATGACCTTGTAGGTTCTTGGAGAGTTTGGAGCGTTTTATTTTACTGATTGTTTCGTCATTTCCTGAACGTGAAATTAGTTCAGCTTCATAAAACATAGGATTCCACCTCTTCTATTTTCTAGCAGTGTTGAGTCCTTCTTGTACTGAAATAGATACCATATGATTTATGCAGCATGCAAGGAAACATTGTCATTGCTAGAGGGAGCTCTTTTTCTAATAGAAGGGGACATAAATAAATGTTATTTATTACAATTTGGAGTCCTCGAACTGTAAGGCAAAATGTGCCTTTAAGACTTGGAAAATCATTTCCTATACATGTATAGCATATGCAGTTAATAACCATTTTGCTCTCTAATATTATACAGACAGTAGAAATTCTGATTCACTTAAGTCAGGTCAAAAGCCACAGTTCACATTCATTGGCACTTTGGCCTAAATGATACCCAGATGATTAACTGTTTTCTTTTTTGTTAATTTGATGATAGTGGGCCAAAGATTCACTAAAGGAGACCTAGGGCACATATAGACAGAGGAGACCTACAGCACATACAGAGATTACACTTAGACCAGTCTTAGTGAACCCAGATCAATCTAAACCCATAGCTACAGAAGTTTGGTGCACATAGAGTAGTATAAAAATGGTGAAAGGGACCTAAGATAGATTTTGTGCTAAGGAATGCACCAATTGAGATTGATTCAGGTTAGACCAATGTATTGAACTTATGAACTGTTCCCTAGATGTTATAATGGCTCTGCCACTGACCTGCTTTGGTAGCCTCCAATTGCTTCACTTTGCTGTGCCTTAGTTTTCACGTTATTTGTTAATCATTTGCTGAGTACCAATCTTGAACAAAGCAAAAATGAAGACATAAGCTCTGCTTACAATTCATATTCTTGCTGCCACTCTT
>NW_005841902.1:1392235-1394861 GCF_000455745.1 Alligator sinensis | reverse complement strand
ACCAAGGATGAGCATGGGAAATTGTTTTATTAATGTGCTTCCACCCAGGTACTGGTGGAAGAACCCTGAGGATTTCTGACCTGTAAAAGCAAGCCAGCAAACAAGCCAGCAAGCTCTGCTTAGAGAGCTGGACAAAATAACATCTTACAAGGTCAAAATGTTTCCTCTTTAAAACATTGGTCACACATGGACAGTGACAAAAGCCTGGTGGTCTGCAAGTGAAACGTGTTTTGAGCCGATTGCTCAGCTTTAATAAACGACCTGGCCTCATGTTTCGCTAAATTTAGATAAGGGGTGGAATGAATGGAAATGAAATGATCGTTCAGAGCAATCCAGTCTGAAATGTATTCCTACAGTGGTTTATACCAACACCAAATGAGTCCTCATTGGGCATGATCTTGGCAGAGAAGTGTGGGTCAAGCTGAACAGACTGAGATCTGGATACAGACGCTTCAACGGACTGAGATCTGGATACAGATGCTTCAAAACAACACTGTACAACACATGTACACTTAATGAACATCTTGGATGGCCCCTTGTGTGAATGTGGTGTCCAGAAGACAGCACAATACTTCATCAAAAGCTGCGATCTTTACAAATGCCCAGATGGGGTAGATGGAATTCATAGACTGAGCCATAATACCAGACAGTAGCTCATAGCTAGCTGGAGGGAACAAGTGTGGGGTGCAGGGGGTGAAGGTTGAAAACAGGAGCTTCACCACTTCAGATCACTGAGAGCCTGGGGGTGGGGCTGGCCTGGTGCTCAGGCAGAGGAGGTGAGCTCTGGCCGAGGCTAGACCCATCATTTTTACATTACTCTATGTGCCCTGATTGTCCGTTCAGTTTTAACTGTAGAACACTTTCTGCGTGCCTACCACGCAATAAGTATATCTTCTGGCCTAAATCTCCATTCTCTTCTATTTCTTAACTGTGTAACTAATTACTGTCCTACTGGAGCTGCAACATATAAGGCAAAGAATTTGATATTAGTTTCTAGTAAACCTCTAAGGCAAGGATACAGCCTTGCCTTCATTGCAAAAAAAAGTTATTAATTTGAGAATTATCTATCTAAATGGAAAGTCTGAGTGAAAACAAGGTCATTTTAATAGAACTGACAAGGTCAAATTAATGACTAAAAAGACCTTTGGGCTTGATCCTGTACACACTGAAATCAACTGGGGCACTTTGATTTTCCTCAGGAACAGACACTAATCATTGGCTTCCCTTTGTTCAGACAAGCAGGTTAATAAAAATACTTCCATGAAAAATGAAGCACATAGGTAGTTGTTCGTGGATCTGGAGGGGTGTGTGCATGTGTTAGAGAGACAAAAGTTAAATTTCTGTACCTTTCCAAAAATTAATTTTATATCCTGCATGCTCTTGAAAAATAAATCATAATGCAAATTCAAAACCCGCCCTTCATTCTCAGTCTTTAAATTGAACAAAGGTTTTCCCAAAGAATATAGAAGTTGGTTCACACTTTATTTTTCATATAATATATTTGTTGTGTACTGTTTGCTTTGTTGTACAAACTATCCAAGTATCACTTTAGATCGGGGGTTGGCAACCCTTGGCACCCGTGCCAGAGCATGGCACATAAGGCCATTTTGTTCAGCACGCTACAGCCAGCCTGGGCTCTGGAAAGCTGCTGCTAGCCACAAAGTCAGCCCAGCAAGCAGCCCAGGCTATGTGGCAGGCAGCAGCTTCCCAGAGCCCAGGTTGGCCCTGGGAGGCAGCCAGGAGGCTGCAAACAGCTGCACTGGAGTCTGGAGCCTTGGCACCAGCTCCATGGTGGCTGCTCCATGCACACCTCAGGATGCACAGTGAGGAAGAGGCTTGGGGCTTATCTGCCTGGAGGCGCCCATGCACCCGCCAGCAACAAGGATCAGGCCTCTGTGGCTCCCCTGGCACACCAAGTCGAGGCACGTGTTGAGGTTGGGGTGTTTTGGGCACTCCAGCCAAGAATGTTGCCAACCCTTGCTTTAGATAATGTTTTAATTTTAAGAAAATGCAATAGTTTAAGAGACAATAATTAAGCCATACCTATTTCTCAGTCTTCAAACAGAGCTAATGTGTACAATACAGATGTCTTATTTCCATTTCCAGATGTTTTCTATATTGGCTGGGACTGCTCAATTCTGTAGCTTTATATTAAACAAGTTGTTGAACAAAAGTATGAAATATAGGCACTGTAGAAAGGCAAGTGAATTTAAAAGTATTATGGGTATAGGATGCTGTCCCAGGGACACCAGCGCTAGAGGGAAACCCCGGCCCAAAACCAACGAAAAAGGAAACACGTGCTTATCCCTTGCAGGAGCCGAGGACAGCAGAGGAGCGCACGCCGGGAAATCACACGTGCGTTTTGTTAGCCGCGCTCACATCCAGCTGAGAGCGGGTGACGTCAGCGAGAGACACCACCCAGCGGGAATAAAGGGCAGCCCCAGGAGGCTGCAGGAAACAACGGAGCCTGCGGGGAAGCCCGAGGTCACAACCGGGCATGCACAGGGTTTCTCTGCCTCGGGCAGAGAAAGCTGCAGCAGTGCCGGGAGTGGCGAAAGCGGTGAGAGCTGCAGCTACGAGAACGCCAGCTGCGGAGCCGACAAGAGAGCCGGTAGGAGAGCGGGGG
>NW_005841902.1:1390193-1391864 GCF_000455745.1 Alligator sinensis | reverse complement strand
GGGGGGACCCCCACCACTGAGGGTCCAGATAAGGTCGTGGCTGGCGAGTTTTGGGGGTCTGCCACCGTCGCCCAGGGCACCCTCTGGGGGCCGCCCGCAGGACCAGGGCAGACCCAGTCAGCCACCCGAGCCAAAGCAGCCCGAGAACGCCTTTTGGAACAGTGGCGGGCACAGATGCATTTTTCAAATATACCTAACTGGTTCCAAAGTCTAAGTTCCAAAGGACCTTAGCTCCTAAATCATGTAGTCATTTCGGAAAATTTATCAATACTGTAGTTTCTATGTCTAACAGTCATTACTAGCACCCTGCAAGTGGTACCATGTTTAATAAAATCCCGCACTTGTTTTTCCTCTTAAAGAAAAAGTATAATCTTTAAATATGCATTGCCTTTTGAACAAGTGTTATCCAGATTGCTAAAACTGGCAAAGTTTCTTTCAGGCATCAGAATTCAAATTTACTAGATCCAATCTTTTATAGAGATCCATCTTGAAGAGAGGTTTCAAAGAACAAAACACTCCTAAATTTACAGCTAGTGCTACATTACAAAGGTCCCACATCTCAGTTTTGATTCTAATATCCTTGAGGAATTTGACTCAATTTTCTTAAAGACAATGTTTCATTTTCAGTACAGTCGAAAGCCACATTTAATCTCCCAAACCTGGCAGTATTGCCAACTCCCACAGTTTTATTGGAAGTTTCATAATATTTGATGCTTTACTTAAACTCCAGCCCTGGGAATCGGGTGATTTGAGCTTGCATGCCTTTTTGAAAAACCAAGCATTCTAGCATTCACAGTTGCAGAGGAAAGTTTGAACATCTAAATGCTGAAGGCTCTGGAGCAGGGTGGCATCCCCAGGGGTGGTTTTAAGCCCCTGGAGGTCCAAAACCGTTCCCATTTTGCCCTGCTTGCTCTGGGAACAGTGTCCCCTTCACTTTCCTGCCATGCCTTGATGTCTTTTATGGTTACAAAAGGGAGGCTGCCCCATGGCTTTCCAGACCTGGTCTTGCTCTAATGACTACCTGGTGACTGTGGTCCTTTGCCTCATGGGATAATTGCTTGGCTCTGTACCACACCTACACCATGCCCCATGCCTCGCAGATGCCATCGTTGTGGATGTTCTTTCTGTCACATGTCTACACTCTCACAGCCCTCTGCTGGGCCCCCAAACCCTTGGTCTCTCACACAACGCTCTTCTGGGCCTTCAGACTGCACAGTCTCTCTCTCAGCCCCACTCAAGTCTCCTGGCCCCTCAGTCCCTGACTCAGCCACTCTCTGGGCTGCCAGATCCCTTGGTCCCTCACTTGGCCCATTCCTGGGTCCTCAGACCTCTTGGCCTCTCAGTCATCACTTCTCTGGGCTGCCAGGCCCTTAGTCTCATTCTTGACCCCTCTCTGGGCTGCCAGACCCATTGGTCCCTCACATGGCCTCTCACTGGGCCTCACTATTCCTGGCCCCTTGCTAGGGGACCAGTCCCACTCTTCCCTGGTCCCTTGCTGGGCTGCTGGACCCCCTGGTCCCACTCATCCTCAGCCCCTTGCTGGGCCTCTGGACCCTTCTGCTCCTTGCCTAGGCTTCTGGGCCCCTCTATTGTCATTCTCTGTCTAGGTCCCACTCTGGGCCTGTGGACCATCCAGTCCTGCTCCTGCTTTTATTTTGGGGTGTGAACCCC
>NW_005841902.1:1389777-1390183 GCF_000455745.1 Alligator sinensis | reverse complement strand
TTCCCTACTGTGTTATAGATCTGAGCTGGTTTCTGATCACTTATACTGGCTTATGTGTAATTTCTGTCCCATATCTGCAATATTCTGTCGCATATTTAAAAGTATTTTAACATAGTATTTTTATAAGGGCCATTAGGCTGTACTATAAGTCAGGGCAGTATTAGTGGCTGACAAGTGTCCCTCAATAGTCCTGTCACAATCTGCTTTAAAGGAACTTTTGGAACCAGTAGGATAGTGATTACATTAGGGTGGAGCCTAGCGTTTTCTCCTACTTATTGAGGTTGGGTAGTACTTGTACTATAAGGACATAATCAGGTCAGTTATATAGCTGCTTCTCTGGATTCAAGCAACTATCATGGCATGCTCAAAATATCTAGACTGAAAATTTTCATGTTCAAATTTCATT
>NW_005841902.1:1372303-1389767 GCF_000455745.1 Alligator sinensis | reverse complement strand
CAGGAACAAATGAATTGCCATACTGAAAAACTACCTAGTTCAAGGGCCTGTCTCTGGCTCCAACTCATACTAGATGTTTAAGAGAACATAAGAGCAAGAACTGCTATTTGCTGGGTCAGACCATATGTTCACCTTGCCTAGTATCCTGACACACAATGGCAGAGTGTGGATGCTGAAAGGGAGAATGAACTGGGTATGACCAAGGTTTTTTTCCAATGTTCCTCTCTCACTGGCACCCTCCAGCATTTAGGCTCTAGGAAGCTCTGATTCAGAGGCTGTACCCCTAAATCCCATGCTCAATAACTACTGATATACCCTTCCCCTAAGAATTTGTCCAATCCCTTCTTGAATCTGGCTATGCTGTCAGTTTCCACAACATTTTGTGGCAATGAGTTCCACACTTTAATTACACACTGTGAGAAAAAAAATAACTTCCTTTTGTTAGTTTTCAACTTATTTTTGAAACCTATAAGTTTCATTTTATGACTCATTTTATTGTGAGAAATAGTAAATAATAAATCTCTATTTACTTTATATTCACCATTCAGTATTTTGTAAACCCCTATCATGTCCCCCGTCAAGCATCTCTTTTCTAAACTGAATAGGCCTAGCCTCTCTAGTTTCTCCTCAAGGGGAATGTCCTTCCATACCACTAATGATCCTTGTTGCTCTTCTCTGTACCTTCTCTACTACTTCTATATAATTTTTGAGGTGTGGAGACCAAAACCAGGCACAGTATTTAAGGTGTGAATGCACCATGGATTTATAAAGGGATATAATGATACTTTCTGTTTTGTTTACAATTCCCTTAATAATTCCTAACATTTTGTAAGCACTGAAGTGACATTTTTAGTGAACTGTCAACAATGATTCCCAGATCTCTTTCGTATGTGGTAATAACTAATGTAGAGTCTGTAACAGTGTAGGTATGGTTTGGCTTATTTTTGCCCATGTGCATCACTTTACACTAGGGGTGCACCAATAAAGATTTTCTTGGCCGATGCTGATAGCCAATTATTAACTAGCCATATCAACTGATACCAATCCAATAACCCATTTACAGGAATGCAGCCAGGCAGTGTGGAGAGCAGTACCCTGCAGGTAAAACTGTGGAGGGGAAAGAGGGTGGGGAGGCAAATTGAGGCCCCTCACAGTGAGCAAGAGAGTGGGGCAGGGGCTGGGGGCACTGCCCAGCCAAGTTGGTGAATCGGACCCCAGGGCCAGGGCGGGGAGCAGGACAGAGCAACAAGTAGCTCATACAGAGGGTGAGGGGGAGAGGGAGGGAAGCTCCCTGCCACTGCATGCACCTCCAGGGGAAGCATGGAGGGGGATGTGCCCCCCCAGATTTGTGTGGAGGGTGGATGC
Source organism: Alligator sinensis (assembly GCF_000455745.1). Lineage (NCBI taxonomy): Eukaryota > Metazoa > Chordata > Crocodylia > Alligatoridae > Alligator > Alligator sinensis. Next base: position 1,388,402 of record NW_005841902.1, on the reverse strand, counting down.
AGGCTACCCACTGTGAGCCTGGGGCCAGGGGTGGTGCTAACCTCTTCCTGATGTGGGGGCTGGCTCAGGGCTAGGCTCAGAGAAGGCAGGGGTAGGGCAGGCTCATGCTGTGCAGGATGAGTGGTGGTGGGGGTGGTTAAGCAGGGGCTAGGGCTAATTTTAGGGTGACTATAGCCACTGGGAAAAGGCTGGTGCTGCCCTTGGCCCTGAGCACACAGCAGGCAGCCCACATCTACCCCATGCACAAATCCAGGGTGGCGGGCACATGGACCCCCATACATCCCCTGGCGGGGTGCAGCTGTGGGGACCCATCCCCCTCCCCACTCCTCTGCACCCCCTGGACGAGCCACCCGCAGCTCCATCCCACTCCCTGACCTAGCCCCGGGGTCCCATTCACCACCCTGCCTGGGCAGCACCCCCAGCTCCAGCCCCTGCCCCACTCCCTCCTTCACTGTAGGGCAACCCCCACACCCCTTCCCCTCCATAGACTTACCTGCAGGGCACTGCTCTTCATGCTGTCAGCTGCATTCCTGGCCATGTGCATGCTGCAGCTGTGCTCATGCACACAATGTCCTGGGGTCCCAGCCGGAAGGCACGTTAACTTACCTCTACTTTACACCTACCTATTGAATTTCATCTGCCATTTAGTTGCCCATTTACTCAAGTGCGCCAGATCCTTCTGTTGTTCTTTGCAATTTGCTATGGTCTTTACCACTTAAAATAATTTTGTGTCATCTGCAAATTTGGCCACCTTGCTACTTACCCTCTTTTCCAAATCATTTATGTTAAACAGCACTAGCCCCGATACAGACCACTGAGAGACCCCATGGTTTACTTCTTTTCATCATGAAAACTATTTATAATCACTCTTTGTTTTCTATTTTTAAGCCACCTTCTAAGCCATGAATGGACCTGCCCTGTAATCCCATGTTTACCTAACTTCATTAAGAGCCTCTGATGGAGGAGCTTATCAAATGCTTTCTGGAAGTCCAGATATACTATGCCAAATGGATCACCCTGATCCACCTGCTCATTGACTTCCTCAAAGAATTCTAGTAGGTTGGTGAGGCATGATTTTTATTTGACAAACCCATGTTACTTCTTCCCCTGCAAGTTATGTTCATCCGTATACTGAGCAATTCTTTTTCTTATTATTGTTTCTACCAATTTTACAGGTAGAGGTTACGCAACAGGCAGTTAAAGATCCAAAGATTCCTTGCCACTATTATATTTATGCTCCTGCAAACTTCCAAAGGCATTATATGCATATATCCTCCTCATCCTCCAAAGACTCTTCCTACAGGTCCTGTCACCTTTTGAAAAAACTTCTGCAAGAATCCAAAGCCTCCAATCTATAAATCACCTGGGTTTTCCTGAAAGCTTGGAAATAAAGTCCAAATTCATCTTGGAAACACAGAAAATTATCATTTTATTAGTAAACATCAAACAGCTTCATATATCCACTGTATGCAAGCTCAGCAGAGAGCAGCAGCAACATAAGCTCTTATAGCCTGATCAAATGTCCACTGAAGCTACTAGAAAGACTCCCACTGACTTTAGTGGATTTTGAATCAGGCCCTTATAAATTCTTCAGTCAGCACATTGGGCCAATATTACTTTGGTGGACTTAAATCAGAGACTAATTTGGCCCAGAAACATAAATTATGCAAAGCTAGGATTCTCCATTGCACATATTCCAAAAGGATAACTTTGTTAGTAGCTCCTCCAGCTGTTCTTCAGATAACTTGTAAATGCGTGCAGGACTACCTCTTGAAATCTCTTGCTGTGGAATATCCATAAGGGAATGAGCTGCAGGACGCAGGCCTTCAGAGCAGTTAAACAAAACAAAGAAAAACAATACAGAGACAACAAATATTATAGGCCTCTATATCAATTGAGTGTTAATGTAGGTAATAACAACTAGTAATGAAAGGATTTCTATTTTAATACTTTTACAGTCAATACTTTTAATCTTTTTCCTGTTTTCAAATGGTGGAGTCTACTCTCCTCTCAATACTTGTATCCAATTCTCATCATTGTTAATAGCTACTGTATATAGATAGCTATGTTCTCTACATTACATGATGGTTAACTGGTGCCACATATACACATAAATAACCCATAGTTGGCACTAGGCTTAGACAAAATTTCTCATTTGGAGCCTGATCCAAAGTACATTGAAATCAATGGGAAGACTTCTGTTGAGTTCAACAAGCCTCTGGAGAGGCCCTCATGATTATTAAAATCAATTACCAAGATTTCATGGGATAAACAACCAAATATCTCATCTCCAAAGGTGACATACTCCAGTGATTCTTTAACATATTCCTCCGCAGTCTTCATTATTACATTTGGTTTTTGGTACTTGGTCATCGGAGTAGACACACCATATGGAGTCACCACCTAAAATAGAAAATCATCACAACTTTCGGGGGTGTATCAACACCAAATGTTTACATAATACCTTTCATTCTTTAGAATTCCATAGTACTGAACAAACTGTAGCCACCTGAAGTGAAATGGCAGCCATTTTTGAGGTAGAACAGGAAAAGGAAGCTTAGATAGGAGAGGAAAAGGAAATTCTGACATGGGCATTGAAGCATCCAGAATTTCACACAGGACACCAAGCACCTTATGTGATTGGCCATACTGTGCTGGATTTCAAGGATTCATGAAAGCAAAGGTAATTATGATAAGATAGATACTGTATCACCTGTATGATAATTCCCTTTTTCTTATACTCTGCTTGAAGTGCTTTGGAAAATGTGCATATATAAGCCTAGAATGATAAAATGAAATACATATAATCATAAGACGCTGACATTTCCTGTAAACATGCAGACCCTCAACCCCATGCCCACATACATGTACACAGACCCCTTATCAAATAAACTAAGTATCATCCAAAGACTTAGGCACAACTGATGTGCAAGACTAGAAGACAAGTTGATTAGTTCACACGCTATTGAACTACAGAAAGAACTACAGACCCGATGCTGACTCCAAAGGACTTGTTTACATTATAAAAATCTGTACCTATATTCCAGCACAAACCAGAAATGAAGCAAATACTACTGAAGACAGGCCCCAAATATTTACCCTGTACCATGAAAATGTGATTCATATGACAGTGGGAAAAATGCTGGAGCCTAGCTCCTATATTCCAAACCAAAACATAATGTATTCTTCTTTTGCTGATGCCATCCTGCATAATTTACAGAACAGTAATTTCACTTACTTCATTGGAGTTTCTTTTAATTGACTATAGCGAATGAACCCTGAAGCTGGTCTGGACTATGCACATATTTGCATTGCCATTGTTCAAGAGCCTTCTGCATCATCAAAACAATTAAAAGCCACAAGTCGGGCTCCATATACTTACTGGTTTATAAATATTGAGATTTAAAAAAAACCTCATAATTTGACAGTGTTTTGTTGTCTTCTGGTGTTTGAAACTTTAGGATTCATGCTCTCAAACATTTGTCCACAACATAAAGATTAGAAATATACTATTTTTAAAGTGACGGCTGAAATTCTTACATAATCACATGATTTCATACAATTATGTGAATTTTAAGAAAAATTGCAAGACTTAGCCACACTGCATGTTTCATCAGGAAGTAGCTGCATAATAACAATACTGAAGATAAACCTTATGGTAATTTCTAGCCAGTTCTCAGAAAGGTCTTATTGTTTTATACATCAGTATTTTTACACCAGAATCTAAAGATATAAAGGACAACGAGAAGAAAACTCCTTTCCTTAATATGGGATTAATTTTATAGTATTAGACAATTAATCATTTGCACAGTTCTTTTTAGTCCACTATGTCAATTCAATCCAAAAAAATGGAAGCAAAGCTCATGCAGTGCCTATCCCCTATGAGAAACAAAACAAAGCAATAGAATAGTTGGTTGGCTGAATGTGCTCTGTCAGGCCACAGAGAATAAAAGCTGTATTTTGCATTTGATTCTTAGATGAAGCTGCTACACAAGCTCTCTAAGAAAAAGAATGAAACAGAAGACAAAAGAGCTATTTGCCAGGACCTTAAATTTGAGTCTTTTCTCATATTTCATAGACCCAAGTTACATGTATGGATCTGAATGTGGCATCTAGAGTTAAAGGTACATAAGGTTCAAGCATTTCAACCCAGTTTGATATCATCCCTAATCAGAAAGATGGGGGCAGGGGGGAAAGGGGGCTGAGTCCCTTTTGCCTTGCACTTTGTATAGCATGTCATTCCTACACAGCTGGAATAAAAAGTGAGAATAAAATACTATTGAACCAGTATTCTCCACTTAGTTACGCCAATGATAACATTTTACTTTGCACATGGAAATAACTATACAAATAAGATGCATCTACATGAGATGTTACTGTGGAGCTGCCTAATTAACTCTGCAGTAAACGTCTCAGCATCTACATGTTTGCTCTTATTAGGATGCACTAAACTAATAAACTCTGGAGCAGGCAAAACAACTCTGGAGTTTTTTCCAGATGTAGACACTGCCTGGCTGGCTGGGGCATGAGGCTGCTTCAGTGCAGGGGCTGTCTGTTGGCTAGCCCTGCAATGAAGCACCCTCATGCCCCAGCCAGATCCTCCACAGCACACTGAGCCTGGTTGGAGCAGCCCTGGGCTGCTGTAGCCAGGGTTGCTCTAATTAGGCTCAATGTGCTATGCACAATAAACTCTGGAGCAATATTCGCCAGAGTTTTTTTTTGCTTCTGGGCCCATGTTCAAAAGGTGCACCCAGGAGCAAAGTACTCCAAAGCAGTAAGCTTCAGAGTTTACTTGAGCACATTAATTGCACATGTAGATATGCCCATAAAGAGGAAGAATGATCTAATAATTAAAGGAATCCAGAGAACAGGGTTTCAGTCCCTGCTCTACTATAGGGTTCTCAATGTGACTTTAGGCAAGTCTCACTGCCTCATTTCTCCATTGGTAAAAACAAGAATAATAGCACTTCTCCATCTCAAATTAAAGACTGTTAGACACAGATACTTTAGTGATGGGGGACCTGCAAGTATCAGAGACAGAGAGACTCAGTAGATAACTGATAACTTTTATACAACCAAGCTTTTTCAAACATCAAAAAATATTTGGTTTGAACCTGATTCAATTTTTTACTAGAGCTATGAGAAACTTAGGTAAATAAAAGAGAAACCAGAGGCTTTCGTTTTTGTTACACAGCTGAGGACTATGTTTGTTTAAGGATTGTCTGGGTTTTGAGTGCACTCAGATGGAATTTCAAGCAAACCTAAGCTTTGCTGAACATTTTGCGGTTTTGAGTGGAAATAACCAAAACTTTAGTTTGCTGGTTTCACTTAAAGATTTGAGGAATTTTTAACTCACCTTAATATCTCAAAGTGGAACAGCAGATGGGTTGAACTCAGGCAAAGCATCAGCCATCTCTTCAATACACAAAAGCTTCATGCTCAGATCAGCAAATAGATTCTGTATAGCTTCTGGTTATAAACCAGTTAGCTCATCCCTACGTCTGTTCTTTTATTTAGTTCAGGGGAATTCTGTGAATATTGTAGTTGTGTTATTTAAATATGTAAGTGAAATAGTCCAACTTTATGAGCCTGTTCCTCAGCTACTGTGAATTTATGGTGCGCCACAGGTTCCTGAATCTCAGTGGGTGCATCTACATGTGAAATTAAGACTGAACAATAAACTCTGGTGCAGTTTGTGCTGGAGTCAACTGTTCCCAGACACAGAGTCTACATGTGCACCTAGAACAGAAGCACTTTGAGCCTGGGTGGAATAGCCCTGGGCTGGCAGAGGACTCTGGGGGTCAGCCCCCGGCTCTGGGTGGTGGCAACAGGTGGCACTGGGGCTGGCTGGGGCATGAGGATGCTAAAGTGTGCACCTAGGTAGCAGGCAACCGCTGCACTTTAGCACCCTTGTGCACCAGCCAGCCCCTGTCACCACCTACACGTGTTTCAGCTCACATAATTACTTCGCCATAGGGTAGTGCTGTCCTTGACAGTACTGTGTTATGGTGGAGTTAATTAATATACTGCATCCTAATACCAGCACATGTGTAGACTGACACTTTACAGTGGAGCTAAAATGTGAAATCCGTAGTAGTGAAATCTGCAGTAAAGAGCACCATAGATGCACCCAGTGAGGGTAAAACTTTGTTTAGTGACTTCAAGGAAACTAACTGAGGTTGCAAACAGATATAGCAATGTTATCAACACCAAAGGATGGCTGTACAGGCTGTTGCAATGCAGCTGTGATCTCTATATGATTCTGTAACAATACAAGTATAGTAAAGCTGTTCCAACTTTAAGCCCTCTTCATTCAGGGTCAAAGATAGGGTGAACTAGCTAACTTGCATTGCTACAGAATCCTGAGCAGCAGCTCCCCCCTCCCCTTCTAAAGCAGGTTTGTCCATACCCTGAAATACCCAAATAGAAGACCTGGTCTTATAATAGCACATATTGTGTTTTGGATGACTATTGTATCAACACTTATTTATGAAGCAATAAGAAAAACTTACTTTAGAAGCTGAATATAAAGTATACAATGGACAAGGAAAGGTGCCCAAACCAGAAGAAAGGTTCAGAATAAGTCCTTTTTGTCTGAAATTCAAGTTATATTTAGTTACATTTAATTTACCTTTTACTATATCACAGCAGTACCTGGCTACTGCATAAAATGAAATTTTCCTTCTAGACGTCAAAACTCCTTTATAGAAACAAAACGGGTCACATTCTCACAGAATATGTCTTTAGAGCTCACTTAAGATGATAAAATATAAAATGGCAGAAATAACTTCGTAAGTGCAATTTAATTAGTACAGCTGGAACATGCTAGCGTACATCTCACTAAGCCTAAACAGTTATTTGATATTTAAAAACTTCATAGAAAATATTTTAGTCTCATATTTGATCATCACTCTTTTCTGATTACCAACACATGCTTCCTGCTTACTGCATTTGTGCTTCAACTGTCAGTCAACACAGTAAAAGGCATCTCACAGCAGTAAAAAACAGCTTTTCATCAGAAATAACTACTTAAAGTTAGAAATTTAACTTTACTGGTGCCAAAAACAAAAATGTTTACTGTGCCCTAGAATATTGTATTGCCTATGTTTTCTCCAAATCTTGAGACCTTACATATGTGAGTAACAGTCTTTCAATCCTATGTCTTAATGGTTTCAAGTGAATATGTATTTAAGAAAAAATAATTCATCTTTCCTTTTTAAAAATAATTCGTTTAATTTGTGCCCATGACAGAAGCAGTAACAAAAACTAATGACATCAAGTAGCATCATGCCAGGAAGTAGAACAGTTATTGTTGAACTAATTGGAGATGGCAAGTTCTTGCAAGAACTGAAACCAACAGAAATTTTAAGGGGAAAAAACAGAGTTTACCTTGGCTCCATTTGCTTCAAAATTATCCTTGTCATCTAAAAGAAATAAATGAGTTAAGAGTTAAACACATTCTCCTCTTTCTCTCCCCAAATTCCTGTCCTTCTTCCCAAGTTTCTTTCTCTTTTTTCTTTTTCGTTTTTTTATAATTTTTGCAGACAAAATACATTATATAAATATATCAATAAGTAATTCTTGAAAGCATGGGTCCTTAGTCATATGGATAAGAATTAAGAAGCTAAAAAACTGGCACCTTGAAATTTCTGGAAGTCATTAGAAATGTTACAAGCACAAATTAGAGCACGCCAATAAATCGAACCGTTATCAATAGGTTTCAGGAGTCAGTCTGATAAGCAATTAAAAATTCTTAAATTTAACTAATCTGAATAACTTGGGTCTGCAATACTGAGTCAGAAATCTAAGGAGTGTCTAAATTCATGCTATGTCAGCATTTTTCAACAAGAATCAGAAATTGCAGATACATAACAAGAAAAGGGAAGAAGTTATCAACTTTTTCAAACCTAAAAAAAGCTTGACAGTGATTTTGGATCTTAATTGTTCAATCACGTACCCTGATCATGTGACCCTGTTTTATCAATGCACTTGATCACATACTTGACATTGGGCATATGCCTGAATCCCTTGTAACTCAACTAGGTAAGTCTTTGTAGATGAAGAGCCTTAATAGAGAATAGACAAAGAACAGGAAAGGAAACAATGAGAAGCAGAGCACATAAATGGTGAAGTTAAACATGACCATATGTTCCATGCTATACTTTCAGTAGAGTGAAGGAGTTGGGCATGTGCTGGCTGATATTCATAGAAATCATAGAAAATTAGGGTTGGATGGGACCTCAGGAGGTCATCTAGTCCAACCCCCTGCTCAAAGCAGGACTATCACCAATCATATAATTCCAATCAAGGCTTTGTCTAGTCTGGTCTTAAAAACCTCCAAGGATGGAGATTCCACGACATCTCTGGGTAACCTGGTCCAGTACTTAACTACCCTCCTACTGAGAATGTTTTTCATAATATCTAACCTAAACTTCCATGGGTGCTAATTGAGACCATTGGTCCTTGTTCTGTCATCTGCCACCACTGAGAACAGTCTAGCCCATCTTCTTTGGAACCACCCTTCAGGTTGTTATTAAATCCCCCCTTAGTCTTCTCTTCTCCAAACTAAATAAGCCCAGTCCCCTCAGCATATCCTCATAAGTCCCAGGACCCTAACCATAATCTTTACGTTCAGAATGGTCTTTAAAAAACAGAGGATGAAGGTATGTCAAGTCAGACTGGTAAGGGAGGAGTTACCAAGCACCATGGACCAAACAGATAAAGGTCTAGAAGTGAGAGTAGCTGTAAGATTTCAATAAATTTATCTTGAAGCCTCACTGAAGCAAAGATGGTAACAGAAAATCAAGAATAAAGATGAAAGGAGATGCTACATGAGAAATTCTGCCCCTATTCGAGTCAATGGCAAAAAGCCAATTAACTTCAATGGGACCAGAATTTCATGCTAGGATGATTAGAATTTGGAAGGACAAAAGGCCAGGAGCTTATATCTGATCAAGATAGAAGACAAGCCAAAAGAAACATTTGAAAAGGGGTTGGACACAGAGAAGTGGGCAAGGAGCACAATTTTTTATCAGCTTTTTGTTTAGACCAGGGGTGTCAAACATACAGCCCATGGGCCAGATCTGGTCCACAGCCTTGATGTGGGGGAGCCTTCCAGAGGCCTGGGCAAGACCCGTGGCACTGGAGCCCCAGCAGCACTGCAGTTTGTCCCTACAGCAACAGCCAAGCACCTGGGTTTAAGTTGCAGTTGAGAGCCCCAGCAGCACCAGAGGAAAAAGCCTGGCACTGTGACTTGTTCCTGTAGCGGTAGCCAGGCATCCAGGATGCTGAGTCTCTTACCTCCCAAACCAGCCAGAGTGGGTACCATGTGTGCTGGAACTAACATGGGGGACGTCCCTGGGCCCAATACATCTGGCCTGTGGGATGAGATGAGTTTGCCACTCCTGGTTTAGACTATTGTGGGGGGAAGTGGATATGTGTGATGCCAGGAAGAAGGCTGTAGTAATCAGGTGGAAAAATCATCAGGGCTTTGAAAGATGGGAGGGTGGAGCAAGATGGAGGGGTAGGGAGTAGCTACTGGATGAGGATTTTTGTAGAAAGAAATAAAAGGAGACTGCGTAAACCATACTCAGATTTACATACTTGTTCTTTGTATTGAGTGTATGTATTTATTGTGCAGATGAATATGCAAGCTTGCCCGTTCTGTTCAACTGACTTACAATAACCGAGCTTTCAACAAAAAAATCCTTTTTAAAAAAATGTTTATTTTATTTTGATTAAACAATTGCTTGAGGATTTATTCTTCTTTAAAATATGTAATATTTATCTAAGCTGACACTGCTTATTTTGGCTAATCCTATTCCAACATGCTTGAACCCAGCTTTCCCTTCCTCCCCCCTCCCCCTCCCCCTCTTCAAGTAGAATTGTTTTTGGGTATGTGCTTTTGCTGCATTTTAGACTCTAGATATCCTCCAACAAAAATATTCCTTAGTAAATAATAAAAACAATTCTCAGAGAAGAACAAGAGGTTTGGTCTAAAGTGTTGGAGAAAGTATGTGGTGTCATCAAGCAACAGTCTAAATTTGGGAGGTAGGTACTTAGATAAGGTGAAGAGACTTTTAACAATTAAAGAGAGAGGACGTTGATAAACACCTCTCACAATATGTTCAAAATTATATTAGTTAAGGTTGAGGTGAACTGTGAAGCATTAGGCTGTAGTTCAGTTTAATATGCTGCTCCGAGAAGCAGAGCAAAATGAAATCTTAATCCGATTTAGAGAGGTGGTGAAATATTGGCTGACTTTAAGTAGATAATCAGAATTAGAGCTGGCAGAGAATGACAGTTGTGTTTTGTAACAACTGATTCAAGAATTATGACAAAGCATTTGGTTTCCTATCTCTCCCTCCCTTTCTTGTACATCCTAGATCTAAGAAACTCTCTCATAAAAGAGTTTGTTGGAATTGAGAAGTTTTCAACTGGACATAAAAAAAAATGATTAAAAAGATTTCAAATAGCTCTTATCAAAATAGATCACAGGTAGTAAAATTTGGTATGTTGATTACATCCCTGAAGTAATACTGCCCTTCCTGCTAAGGATCAGCAAATAGGGGTAAACAAATCAAAATGAAGGTAGGTAGGAATGGGTTAATGTCTTTTTCAGAAATATATTCTTTGCCTTGCATGTTAAAAATGCATGCATCACATACCTTGGTAACGGAGATAATGTTGCAGTTGATGAGGTTCTATTGGAAACAAAGAAAAATGCAAAGATGCATTTTGAGGAGTTCCCAAGCTGGTGTTGATAATATAAAATGATTCATTTTGAAAAGACTTCTAAAAGTGACTTTTGCACTATACTATATATTAAATATAAATATATCATACTTTCATAGGAGCTGCACATACATATTTAGGAGCACAAATGCATACAAGCTTTTTTGCTCATTTAATTTAATCGTGGCCTTCAAAAATCATGGTTATGATTGTGCAGACATAAGTTTTCCAAGTCTTTGCAGATGCCAACACCAGGATGCTGGGCAAGCAAACTGTATCTATGCAATCAAATTAAGTAGATAGACATAGAAAGTAAAGTGTAATGTTTGAGTACCAGGTGGAACCTTTTTTAAAAATGTGGCCCTCAATGATCCAGGTTATGACTTACTTTAAAGCCAACTAGGTGCATATTTAAGTTGGGGTGAGGAAAAAATGGTCTAGGTAGAAACTAGTTTTAACATTGCTTATGTGGGCTTAATATAATAGCATCAAAGTGGCAAGGTGAAGAGAAATTCAAGAGGTTTGACTGCATAAACTGTACCAGGTATTTATTCTCTAAAACTATCCTTCTTTAAAAACTAGTGATATTCACCAACAAAGCCAACAGAAAGTTTTCCATTTATACAAGCAACAGCAACTTCAAAGCAGAGACATTCATTTAGACATCATTACTACTACTACTACTACTACTACTATTATTCCACATTTATACTGTAGAAACACTTTAAAAGCCATGACCAGGCTGGGCATCAATATGCCTGGTGGTGTGAAAACATTTCATAACTAACAGTCCTAGATGCTACTGATTCTTCACTACTGTGCCCTGAGTCGGCCACTCTCCCAGTCAATCATTAAGCCCTTTAGTCAATATTGCTTAATTCTAAACATTGTTCTTCTCTCACCAGCCCCTTTGAAAAGTCCATTAGGGCCCAGCTCTTCTCCCACTACACTGAATGACTTACTTCCATTGACTACAATGATTGGAGCAGGGTCTCTCCTTTAGTAAATGGAACTACAGGGCCTAATTGTTACATTGCAAGAAGAATACCACAAAGTAATCCTACCTCAGCTATGTCTGGTCCATTAAGGAATCGGCATGGAACAGGATTATGAAGCATTCCAACATTGTTAACTAATCAAAGGAAACATAATAATAAGAACCATATCAGGATGAAGTGCATAATTTAGCCAGTTAAACAAACGGTTTCTCTTGAAGTTTTAGAAGCTTTTAAATGCTATGTGAGAAGAAATGCCGTTTTAGCGTCTGATCTTGTTCTCATTGAAGCTATCAAGCTTGACTTCAGTGCAGTAAAACAGGCCATTACAGGGGTTTTAAAATTTTTTTTAAAGGATGCTTAAAAAAAAAAAAAAAAAGATTATTTTTTATTGTTCCTATTCATCTTCCATCAGCAAGCCTGAACCAAAGGCTCATTTCAATGAGTTTTCAGGTTGAATACAAGAATTCCACACAGCTCTAACACAATCATTAGCAAAAATGAATTAACTGATGCTAAACAGTCATCACAGAATATGGATAGCAGGTCTCCTTGGTAAACCTGTTTATAATATCTCAAAACTCTGTGTTAAACTGTTGCTCATGTTAAATTAACAAAGTTCCCCTGTTAAAAAATGTGTTATTTCTTTGTGAAATTTACACCAGGTTAAAAAATAAGTTACAACAAATTGTAGCTGCATAATAAATTCCAACCACCTAACATGTTATATAAATAAGAATAATGCATTTTTCAAAATACTCTTCAATGAATAGACCTAATTAACTTACCCAAAATTCCAATTTCCAAGCCTTGAAGACTTTCTTCAATAGCCTCATACACATAATCTTTTGTAAAGTCAGCTTGTATGACCTTCACCTTTCTACCTGTGGCCTGCTCTGTAGTTAACAACAACAAAAAAGCATATTTATGCAAAGAGAGAATTCTAACTGAGAGCAACGAGCCACGAACTTCATGTTCAAGCTAACTACTGCCCTTGATATTGCATGCAACTCAAATCTCTTTCTTTTTGAAGAGTGTTCAAAATATAAACAAAAGACACTTGCTGTAATCTGCTAGTGTTTGGGAAAATGACCTTGAAAACACAGAGTCAATTTCTTCTCTGAAATCAATGAATGCTGTGCCTAAATATCCAAACAAAACTTGGCTCCCAAACTAATACTACCCCAAAATATGTCTAATCCCCTTTTTCCCAAATTATTTTAGTGTTTATAAAATAGCTGCAATTTATTATAAAAAAAATTCTAACAAGCAGCAGTACTTACCCATTTTGAGGGGCTGGTTATGAAATAATATTTCCCTCCTCAAATATAACATGCTTTTGTTCATCATAGTCATCTCTTTATAGAATGGGCCTGTCAAGGACTTTTTGAAGAATTACTGAAGAAATTCGAGGAGGGAAGGGAAATTGAGGGATCTATAATCCACACAACATCATTTCTGTCGCAAAAGTTGAGCTCAGCTGCATATTTCTGTCTTAGGAACTGGTTTATATCTCTATGTTTTCAAGGCTAAGATGTAGAAAAGGTGAGACTTATTTAAAAAATGAAAGTTATAATACTCAAATGATGATTCTTTGAGCAGGGGCCCACATGATAAATACATAGTACTAATTTGTTTTCACATCTTACAATCATCTTGAACCTCAGATCATATTTGTTGAAAGATTTGCAAAGTGAATCAGGATCAGTTGAAAGTCTTCTCCTCCCTGCTTACAATTGTTGATCCAAATATACACAGTTGCAAAAATATCACTGCTTAAGTAATAAGGAAATGGAAACTGACTGCATCTCACCAGAACCTGATATTGTATCTCACCTTGTGTTTTTTTATCTGGGTAAACTAGCTTCACCAGCACTTTGTACACCCTAATTGCCCTAGAAATTACAGACTTCTAATTCCACTTCATCTAGCTGCACATCTTCCATGACCTCAGCGCTTAATAAACCATCTTTAGAAATGTTGAAAGCCACTAAATAAATATTCCAGATGGCATCAGTCATTTTAAGAGTGAAATAATATATTAAAAAATAATAAAACTACCTCACTGTTAAAACAATTCTCTAGGGACTACTCTTTAGAAATGATGTTTATTCTATAAAGCACAGAGCCAAAATCCTTTCACATGTTGAACACATCTCTCCCTATCTGCGCACAGATTTATGAAACCCTAAGAAGACCCAAGGTTATTCCATTTATTTTTAAGTTCTAAGTGTGCCAGAAGCAAAAAAGCTTTGGGTTTCAAAACATATGAGTCAGTGGGCACATCTACATTCATTAATATGCCATAATTACGGCTCATTAAGTTTAGTACCTGTAATAACAGGTACTAACTTAATACGCTGTAGTCAGCGCTACTGCACAGTAGCATTGGTGCACACTTTTGTGACCCTAATGTGCAGCAGACTAATTCTACTGTGAACTAGCATGGTTTTTGGTCTACTGTGCATTTAGCATCTCATGTAGATACTTCCACTCGGCCCCTTTGATTTTAAAGGGAGGAGAAAATTGATGGAATTAAAGTTTAATTAGGAAAACCTATACCCTATTTTTTCAATCTGAGGTATTTTGTATGTGTCATTCAGAAGGACTCATCTAGTTCCTTCATGACTAAAAAACTTGGGAACCCTGGTTTCCAAAGAGAAGAGGGCATCAACATTTGGCATCAACTCCCAAAGATAAGATAATAAGAGGTCAAAGCTTATGTCGGAAGTTTTGCTGGGAGACACAATCTCATAGAATCTCTCTCTTCCCTGCCTGGAGAATTGAATGAGACATCAAAGTAGTAAGCTTGAGTGTCAAAGGAACAGATCTTTGTAGTTACAAATAACACACTTGAAACAGTAATAAGAGAATTTGAAAGCAGAGAGAAAAATTAGCTCATACACAAAGATAAAAATCATGTTTGTTACAGAAGTGGGTGGAAAGTTTGCAGGGAGTAGAATTGGTTTGAAAGCTGGACACTACACAAGTTATTTTAAAACAAAAGAAGATGTAAAGAAAAGATTTATGACTAGAGAGAACTTTGAAGGGCTGAATATTATCATTAGCAGCAAATCTCTTAAAAAGCTATTTGACAAATGTGTTTACATATATATATAATTCAAATGGTGGTATTATCATCAGTGTGCAGCTAGCTAGCTCTCATTTTATGGTTTGATCAGTGCTTTCCATACAGTATACAAAATGTGTTGGTTAGTAGCATAACAGCCATAGTTGGCTGTCCTCTATCAGCTGTCTTGTTTGGTTTTTTTATATCAGATGTTATCTTGTATTTAAAGAAGACTTCCTGTGTGAATATGTGGAAATTTTATTCTGCATTCCAACACTTCTGCAGATGTCTGCCCATGTGGGATTCCAATTTTGGGAGTTTCTGTCTGGCATATCTACGGGGTTGAAGGCATCCAACCCAAACACTGAGGTCAATGAAGTTATTTCAGGAATGATTACATCCCACCAGTTAGTCTATTTTAAAATAATTTTTAAATATGTATAAGGTCTTGGTACAAAAATTGAATTTGGCCCTATAGACCCCTGGATTTAGGTAAATGACAGAAATAGAATGGAGCTAGAGGTGATAATCTAAATCAACAAGACAGACAAAGAAGGTATGGAGGTGTTGTGTAAGCAGTTAAGTGACTTGCTCAAGGTAACATAACAGGTGCATGGTTATCTTCAGATATAAAAGACTTACCAATTTCAGTAGCCACTTTCTGCAGTTTTTCAAGTGTTCTACTTATCATAGCAATATTTAGCCCACGTCTTGCCAGCTACAAAAGAGGAATTTAATAACTATTAAAATGATAGAAAGCAGTGTAATTTGCCCATCTTAGACTAAGTAAATCAGAGATCGATAGTATGACCTTTTGTGAGCCTAAGCTCATTTTGGTGGTAAAAACCTGAAGTGATTCTCTCCATTTCATAGGCCTCTGGCAGATGTTATATTTATCATGCGATGAATATGTTAATTGCATGATAAATTGTAACATTCCACACATTCGAAGAATTTATGATAGGATCAAATGGCAAACAAGCCATGGTGATGTTCAACATTTAATGGCTGGTTTGTACCTAGCTTTAAAGTAAATGTATAGCGTGTGATCATCAGTAATGGGCAGAGGGCAGCCTAAAAGTCCATGACACAGCCTCTCCCTGCCTAGTCCGGGGATCAGGCAGAATCCCAAAACTGCATCAGTGGCAGCTCAGGGCTTTAAATGAAAAGCAGGGCTTTAAGTGTCCCTGGAAATGGGGAGCTCCCAATCTCCAGCAGTTCCATGAGTGGGATCTGAGAAATCTTTTTCTCTGTCCTAAAAATCCCATGCACACCTAGCATGGTCAACTGCATGATTTTT
>NW_005841902.1:1369104-1372272 GCF_000455745.1 Alligator sinensis | reverse complement strand
CTTCCGATCCCAATCACTCAATCATATTAGCAGTTGCCAGAAGCTGAAGTAAAAACAGATTCTATAATATGTAATTACTTCCCCCATCAAAGCCATATCTAAGCTCAAGACACAAGACATTAATTAAATTGCTCAAAACTGCACAAACATTCCCCCTTCCTTTATGATCCAGACTCATCATAAGAAAAAACATACTGAACAACAATCAAAACAAAAACTTAGTCAAAAAGACATCCCCTTGGACATTTTCTGAAAGCTTCAAGGAACCTCCAGAAGGGCATGGGTTCCACAGACCAGTCCCAGGGAAGTGTTCTGCTATAGAACTGACTTCCCCATGAGTTTAGCACAGCATGGATTTATTGGTCACCAAATCACTTTACAAAACAAAATTTCCTCGGTTTCTCCTTTGAGTTTCTTTTCCTTTGCTTTTTTTTTTTTACCCTGGGAGGTGGATTAAGTGGGTTATACTGGATGGCAATAAGGTCCTTTGGGAAAGTTTGAAAGGATTTGGACCTTATTCATAATATAGATCACATATAACCACAGCTTGGATGGGTGATTTTTTTAAAGTAAATTGAAGCAAGCAAACAAAAAAAAATAAGCAGGACTGCAGTCAAAACTGTAGGTACTCACAGATATGCAGACACAAATGTAGATTTATAGATGTGAACATTATTTAAAACAACAGTCTCTGTGTAATCAGAGCAGTATTACTGCATGTAGAACAAAGAGATAGACCTGTTTTCTTGGGCTTCCTTTCTCGTCATCAGTCACAGCCTTATTCAGAGCCTGAGGGGCAAATATATGCCAACTTGCACAGTATGTTTTTAGCAAGTAGAAGCTGCACTAGGGCTTGAGTGTGTGGGGAGAAGGCAGAGTTCAGTTGATGCTAAAAAGCTGCCCATGAAAACAGAGGCAGAGTTAAATTAAAGTGCACAAAGATAAGGCCAACTTAATCTGAAAATACTAAGTTTGCTTAGAACAAGAAACTAACTGACAGAGCCCACACACTGAAGAGCCATTCATTTCTGTAGCTGACTCCCTGCAATGCTTTCCCCTTAAACCTATTTGCTGGAAACAGTTTGTCCCATTGAGCTTCCCTGAAACAATGAAAAGAATGTTAAGAAATAAGGACCTTTGTTTAAAAATTCGCTACATCAAGAGTATGAGGGGCAAATTGTCCATTAAATATATTGGACATGACCATTTGCATTTTCAGCACAAAGACCATTCTCACAGTTCCAAGCTTTCTGAGACCCTCTTACATAATTGTCCGGTGCTCCTAAGAGACATGCAAACACTTAGACATTCTGGGGTTTCGAAAGCTCATTTTAAGGCCTGCATTTGAAGTACTCAGGAAGAGAACTCTAATTGTCTACGTACTGGCAAATTTCCCTTTGTTCACAATAAGCTTGACTCAAGCTGTTTCCAATCCATTTGGAAGGCAACGGAGACATGGTCGCTGTTTCCATAGCCACTCATTCTGAGTTGCAATTTGGGGATCACTTAGGAAGTGAGTTTTTTTAAAGCATTCAGATCCATGCTGGTATTACAATCGTCAACGTAATCATAAAGTTTCCATTTTGCTGAGTTCTCTCTTTCTAATACACTTCATTAATATTGCTTACTGCAGCTTCGTGAAAAATGTAAATGATAGTGATTTGCATAGTTAAGATCTAGCACACCAAATTTCAACAAAGAATGAATGGGCATTTTACATCATTCTAATAACTAATAGTCATTAGGGAAGAGTAGACATCCCTTGCTTTTGTATAATAAACGAAATAGAAATACGGAGTGACAGTAGGTATCTTTATTGTAAGGGAGAGTTAAACCACTCTACTTGTAGATTATGATCTTAAAAATGCATTACACTAGCAAAAAAGCTGTTTAAGTGACATGATACTGAAAAGGAATTTACTCTGAGTGTGAGCAAGAGAAATTATGCTTAAACATATTCACTGGCCATCCACACCAAGGGCAAAATCTTGCGTTAACTTTGTCTTAGTAAAAACATTTACTTGAAACATTTGCAAACCCAAAGACTCCTCCTAGGACATGTAAGGCTTCTGAGACTAGAGAATAAAATTTCCCACTGTAGATAAAAGCCTGTACTGGCTCCCAGCATTATACAATGTGAACCTGCTTGCATTAGGAAATCCTGACTCCCAGTGGCAAAAAATTAAAATGCTCTTGCTCCTAAAAGGCAAGATCATCATTACTGCCTCCAGTAGTAACAAACTGTTGTGCTACCAGAATGGCCGGATATGTATAAACAGAGCTAATAACAAAGAATAATCAGTCAGGACTCTTATTCTAGAGTACAGCATAGACACTGTGCACAGAGCAATGCAATGAAAGACAAAAAATCACTGCTTCTCTTACTGTGCTTTCAGGAGCTGGAGCCACATGCACCACAGCATATAGATTTTGGGCCTCACTGGGTGCATGTATATGTGCAATTAGTGCACACGAATAAACTGTGGAGCTTATTGCTCTGGAGTTTTTTGCTCCCGGGTGCACTATTTGAACTTGGAGCTGGGTAGAGCAGCCCCCGCTGGCAGTGGGGCCCCGGGGGTCAGCCTGCCTGTCCCAAGGCTGCTCCAACTGGGCTCAGTGTGCTGCGGAGGGACTGGCTGGGGCACGGTGGTGCTTCAGTGTGGGGCTAGCCAGCAGACAGCCCCTGCACTGAAGCACCTTCATGCCCCAGTCAACCAGGTAGCATCTACAAGTACGCTACTGTGCTTGTATTGTAAGCACTTGTATTTACAAGTAGTACCCTGCTGGACAGTTTATTAGTTTTGTACAACCTAATAGGGGCACACATGTAGACTCCAAGAGGTTTACTCTGGAGCGAATTAGTCATCTCCACAGTAATGTCTCATTTAGATGCACCCATTTTTGTGGAACTCCTGCAGTTATTCACACAAACTGGTGATGATCAGGTGAGTCATGAGATAATAAATTTTAAAATCATCATATTATGCTTTATGGAAAAGTTATAAAACCTATTTATATGATATTTCTTTCTCTCCACTCTCCATGTAGTGGCAATCCTAGAATGATTTGCATATCTTGCTCTAGTTCCTTTTCTTAAAGTTCAGACCACTGAGCTCTATTTGATTCAAACTTCTTCATTACTATTTGGCCCAGAAGGAATAGGGAAAG
>NW_005841902.1:1365947-1368910 GCF_000455745.1 Alligator sinensis | reverse complement strand
GGGAAAGAAATGAGAATTGCAACTGTGAACTTGATCAGAAAAAGAAACAGATTCCAAAAATTTTCATTACAGTGTTTCCTTTAGCATCATCTGTGCAATAGACCTGAAATATTTCAGATGTCTGCAGCAGGAGTTAATGAAGAAATCCTGAAAGACTGTATAACATAGAATTAACTGGGTGACTCGGACAATAATTACATTTTCAATAGATTTTAAATATTAGGCAAAGTTTTAACAAGCGAGGAAAAGATTTTCCCCAAACATCAAAATCTATTATAGTAAACAAACAAATATGAGACCCCTCTCTCATGGCCTAATAAAACACTGCTTTGAACAAATCAGATCAACTCCAGCATGTATAAAGATATTAAACAGAAAAAGGAAAGCTGTAACATAAAAAATGCTTTGTGCAACAGGGCCAGTGAGCTCATAGAGGCCTGGGCTTTTAGGGTAAGTGTCCAGAGCCACTAATAGGCTGACTATCTGTGCCATGACATCAAATTAGCAAACTAGAGATGTTAAGCCACGGATTTTACAGACATATAAACCCAGTAAAGCTTGAGATGCTGAGCCAATGACACTTACAGAAGCTGGTTGCTGGACTTCATCCCAGGGAAACAACACTGCTGAGGCTGCAAACTCACAAAGGCCAATGCCTTGACATGCAAAATCTGTAGATAGGTCTCTGCAAAGTCACTGAGATTTGACAGCAGTCCAACAAGCTGTGGCGGTTGATCCAATAACTCTCCACATAGGTCTGTGCCTTGAGAACAGCTCTGCCAGACCAAAGCTCTAAACAAATAAGCATGCGCCTTGACACGTTAAGGGCCCAGAACCAGAGACCTCACAGAAATCTGTTTCTTGACATAAGTCCAGCAAGCTAGAGTCAATTACTCAAGAGTCTCTGCCTCAAAATCAGACTAGCCAGCTTGAGGAACCGAGCCAGGGGTTTGTTCTTTTTTAACATCAGCCCAGAAAGATAGAAATACTGATCAAGAGACCTCACAGAAATCTAGTCTTTCATATGATCCCAACAGGTTAGGCATGCCCACCCAGAAATCTCATAGAGACCTGAACTTCTAGAATCCTAGAAAACAAAAGATGCTGAATAATTGCCTCCAAGGCCCGTGAGCTTGACATCAGCACAGCAAGCTACATGTACCGAGCCAGGGACCAGAAGGAATTCTAGGGCTTCACATAAGCCCAGCAAGCCGAAAGTGCTTGGTAAGTTCCCGGAGTCCTGTAACTGGGTATAAACCCCCACAAAATGAATCTGCTCAATCAGTAAACTTTGCGTGTCTCATGTCTTTATCTGCTAATACCACTACTAAGAGTTAATAAAAGTTTCCCTCGCTTTATGCAGTATGTGTGTTCCTGGAAAAAGGCGCATAACTCAGCTTCGCATAAAGGGAACCCTCTTTACAATGTAACACATAGGGATATGTTCCAAGACCTCGACTGTACTAACCCCCAGACTCATTTCTACCACTTTTACAAGATGATTTTGGTATTCTCCAACAGCAGACAGTACACACAAGCACAGGGTGGTGGTGAATATTACCTTAATGGGGATGGCAACTACAGAAACACATGTTGCAGAGAACGAGCGAGGAGCAAAGATCCACACAGGAGACTATATTTTATGTGTCACTCCCACAATGCACCGCACAGAGCAGCTGACTGCTGGCTTCCACCACACTGATCACATAAGAGTGAATTTACCTCGCATATAATTAATTTTTGGTATAAAAAGGGTCATCGCATAAGAGTGAATCCACACATATAGAACCCGCATAAAGGAAGGGAAATCTGTATATAAAAAGCCTAAAACTCTGAAATCCATTAAAATTTCCCTCTAAATACACTCCAACTGTTCTGTGCATTTGGCTAATGCAAAGTAGTCTTCAAAGTGCTTTGACTTACTTGTTGCAGTTGCATTGGATCACCCAGCTAGCACAAACCTAGTACAAAGCGTACACCAGTGATTCTGACCTACAACACTTGGAGACAGATTCAAAACCCATTTGTGCTTGTAACCAAGCATATGTGACAACAAATGTGTTAAACAGCACCCAAACACTCATTTAACAAGCACAATTCCCCTTACACATGTGGGTGTTTACCCACATAGATATGGTTTTGAAAATAAAACTGGGTAGGCATGTGAAGCCTGCTGCAATTGATGTGCAATTGACCCCTTGTGTGCGTAGAAATGGTATGATCTGTAGGCAAGAGGCAGGACCAAGCTCAATAATAATAAAAATGAGGAATGTGAAAGTATAACAATAGATGCTTTTATTTATATTTTTCACATCCAGTGCTCTTTATAAACACTAAGTACAATATTAACAACTCCAAAAGCATAAGTCGGGTCCCCAAACCATGCCATTGCTTTGAAAATCATGAGGTTTTTAAGACTGATTTTTTTTCTTTGCCTTTTTATTTTCATAGATTCACATAGTTTCAGATCAGAGGAGACCATTACATCACCTTGAATAGGACTGTAAGATTTGAAGGGTCCTCCTGGGCTTCAGAATCTAATTCCAGCCATTTGCAGGTAACTGTTAACTGAAAAAACCCCCAAATTACCACTGTAAACCCTCACCCACAACTATCTGACATCAGCAGGCTTTATATTTCACCCCTGTATCTAGTCCAATAACCTGTGTTGGGCTAAAGCATTTCTTACAGACCAGCATCCAGTTTTGATCTGAAGACACACAAGATGCAGAACTACTCCTTTCCTTGGCAGTTTGTTCCAACAGGTTATCATCCTCATTCCTGTTAAGACTTCTGCCTTATTACTCATTTTATAGATTTCATAGACATTAGGACTGTAAGGGACCTCATAAGACCATTGGGTCCAGCCCCCTGCACAAAGGGCAGGAAGTCAGGAGGGGTCAAATGATCCCAGCAAGATAGGCATCCAAGTGTTTTTTGAAATTATCCAGAGTAGGTACTTG
>NW_005841902.1:1357619-1365916 GCF_000455745.1 Alligator sinensis | reverse complement strand
TTCCCCCCCCCTTGGGGGGGGGGGGGGGTGTCTATTCCAGGTCCTGGGGACTCGGACAGTAAAGAAGTGTTTTCCTTTTGTCCAGCCTAAAACGGTCTTACAGGAGTTTATGACCGTTGGACCTTGTCATCCCATGGGGTGCCCTGGGGAACAGCCCTCCTCCCAGTTCCTGATCCACACCCCTTACGTATTTATAGGCTGCCACCAAGTCACCCCTGAGCCTATGCTTTTCCAGGCTGAGGAGTCGTGTGTGTCTCAGACTCTCTCCATAAGGCCTCTTGTCCTCTACTCATTTGCATGGACTCACTCGAGCTTTTCCACATCCTTTCTGAATTGCGGAGCCCAGAACTGGACACAGTACTCCAGCTGTGGTCTCAGCTATTGGTTCCAAAATCTCATGTCTCGTTCTGCTAGCTCAACGAGCTCTTTATTGGCCAGCAAATATCACCATATGAAACTACTTCTCAGTTTTCTTCTTGCAAAACTAAACAGATTAAGGTCACTCACTATCAGGTATTTTCTCCAGCCTCTGGATAATTTTGGTCTCTTTTCTGCAGCCTTTGCAATTTTTCAGAACTTTAAAAAAATGCAGATACCAGAATGCATGTTGTTTGAATGGGTCTGTGTAACAAACAGTCCTGGCTGCTCTGTACAGCTTTCCTGTCCTCATCATTCACAATTCCACCAGACTTTATGACGTGCAAATATTATCAAAAGTTGTTTATATCTACTTCCTATCACTGATGTAAAGGTTGGATGGCTTTAGCCATGGTACCAGTCCCCATGGAACTTTTCTAGAAACACCCTCATTCAAAAACAGTCCCTACAACTGACAATTACAGGCAGTACTTGGACTTAGGACACAATTGGTTCCTGGAAACCACATCTTAAGTCGAAACATTGTAACTCGGAACCAATTTTCTCATAAGAAACAATGTTATAAATGGGGGCCTGGTTCCTGAACCAAGGCCCAACACCCTATTTTCACCAAAAATACCCCAGAATTTTGTATTCGATCAATTATAGATGAGTAATATAGCTACATTATGTATTTATATTGTAAATAGCAATCATATTGATTTGGAAGGACTTCTTTGAGGTGGCTTTGCGGGACTTTTTGAAGAGCTCTTGGTTGGACTTGTTGAAGGGTTCTTGGCTGGAGTCTTCTCAGAAGTCTTGGCTGCAGGTTTTTCTGGAGTCCTGTCTGCTTTCTTAAAGAAAGTGTCCAAGGAAGTTTGGACAGATGTTCTCCAGGATGATGGGTGACGCAGCGAACTTGTTTGTTGGCATGGCATCACATTGGATCAAGCGTTGTAAAGTCATAAAGTTGAAACAGGGTGTCAAATTATAAATGTTGTAAGTGCGAAACGTTGTAACTGCAACGTTGTAAGTCGAGGATTGCCTGTACTCTTTAAGATCCATCAGCTAGCCAGTTCTTAAACCACTGTGCTTTGTGGGTAGAACATAGTGCTAATTTGTAATTAGAATGTCATGTAATACTAAGTCAGATATCTTCCAAAAAATTACTATACCTACACTTACCTGTATTAGCCAAAATTGCAATCTCATAGAATTAAATTTAAGAGGACCTATTTTCTATACAACCATGTTGACTGTCATTCATTATTTCCTATCATTTTTTTTTTTAATCAATTGATACCCGTATCAGCTTTTTCCATTATTTTCTTTGGAACCAGGAGGGCTAGAAAATTACTATTTTTAAATAAAAAAGAGGCTTCTTCCTATAATTATTTGTTTCCAGGAGCTGGGATTTCAATGAAACACACTCTATCATGACACTTTCAATAAAATAATGATTTGGCAATACAATTAACTATTCATCCCTGGGAGGGAGGTGGATATTGTTAGCCTAACTGTAAAACAGGGAAAATTGAGACAGAAAGATTAAGGCCAACATTTTCAGGCTTGTGAATTCAATGAGAGGTAATTGTGTCTGAGACATTTACTCTAAGGGCATTTATAGATGTGCTCTGGGAAGTGTGTGTGGTGGGGGAATGGGGGCTTTAATTAGCACATTTCCAAGAGCCATGCTAATTAAAGCACTTGAAGCATCACATGTATTAGCATCCCTGCACTGAAAAATAGAAGTGAGCTTTAATCATCAAACAAGCTTTAGTTGAAGTGCCCCCACTGCCATTTTTCAGTGTGGGGACACTAATACACAAGCACAGTAATTACCACGCTCCAACAGACTCGATTAATTGAGTACTCTGACGTGCTGTAATTACAGTGTGTCAGAGAAGCCTCCCTGCATTTGTATAGGAGCCCTAAGTGACTTGTTCAAACCACAAAGTAGGTCAGTTTTAGAGCAGGGAACAGAATCCAGAGAAAAATGACTCTCTCACACCATGTCCATTAGACATGGGGTGCTCAATCCCCAGTTTGCGGGTCAGTTCTAAGCTGTGCCCCCATGTCATCTGGACTTCCCACAGGTCCCAAAATCTGGTGGGGGGAGACTGGTGACATGGAAGGCCAGGAGGAAGTGGTGCCAGCCCCCAGGACCCAATCCTGGTGTGTTGGGATGGGAAGGGGCAGTGTTAGGCCCTCAGACCCAATCCCAGCTTGCAGGGGTGGGAGGGGGCAGCGTCAGGCCCAGGACCCAATCCTAGTGTGCTGGGGCAGGAGAGGGTAGTGCCAACCCGTAGGGCCCAGTCCTGGCTTTCAGGGCAGGGAGGGAGCCGTGCAGGGCCCCAGGGTCTGATCCTGACATGCAGAACTTGAGCCATCCCATGGACTGGCCCCTCCCCACTCATCTGCCAAAAAGTTGATCATCACTGCATTAGACTGCACTGCATTAGACTATACTGTCATCATATTCTGTATGTTAGAGAAGATACAACATTTTATTATTGCTCAGTATTTTTCTGAGATTGCTTGGCATTATGGAAGTATTGGGACATGAACAAATATTTCATGTCATTTTTTTAATTTTGAAATGGCATGCCCACTTCTGTTTGCAAGGTGATGAGGGTTAAAATGAGTTATGCATGTATACTCAAGAAGATGAGATCCTTAGTGCAAGATCTATCTATAGGAAGATTTCACTAACATGCAGTATATGGTCAGAAGGCTAGCAATTTCCCATCCATTAATCTTTATGCCCTTACCTTACCTCAAAGCAATATGCTTTTCCTATTCCGTCTCCTGCTCCTGTGATTACTGTTAAAAGAAAAAAACGCAATTAAATTTCTAACCTTCTCTTATCTTGTTTTTCTTTTCGTTCTTCAGCATTCCCTGCACACCAGCATGCTAACAATTTGGGCTTAAATCACTGCAGTAAAGGTGTAAGCTGTAAGCTTTAGTCCTCCAAGGAATCTATAACCAATGACTAAATCTAGCATACAGAAATTTTTGACTTAGCATTCCCCTTCAAGTGCGAGGAAAACATTCTGTAACAACGTTGTTTCGTTCTAGACATTTCATTCATTCCATCGTGACTTTTTCGTCTAGAAATTCTACTTATCACTTCCTATTGCACCTTTCATCTTCAAAGCATTTAAACAATACTAATTAATCTTAATAACAGATGAATTAATCTTAATAACAGATGCTGTATATTACCTCCATTTTAGAAGAGGAAACCAAGTCCGAGCTGAGCCAACTACCAAATTGTCTACGATTAAGGAGGAATTTCTTACATAGACAGATATTTTTTGCTTACCTGCCCGTTATGGTAGCTTTGCATTTTCTCTGAACCACCTAATGTTGACCCGCGATGAAGTGCACATATCAAATTAGATAAACTACTAATTTTTTCTGAAGAAAAAAGTAGGCAAAATATTCTACTTTAGCTACCTCAAGAATAGGTTTTCAAAGGCACAGAGGCAGGTGGCTGTATAACACAATGTAAAGTGATGACAATTCTCTCTCCTGAAAATGTTGGTTTCACATCAAATTTACCCAGCTCCCAGAGTTCCTCCCTCACACCAGGAAACAACAAAAAGTACAATGAATGAATGAATCTGGACCTAACAGCCTTCCTTTCTCCCCCATGGACAAGACAGGAGCTACACTGTGTGAAAGGCCTTGGCCTCTTCCCCACTTTGCATTCCTAAGACCAACCAAGAGGAAACCTCTAGGTGGCCTGCAAGTCGCACGAGCAAGAATCACTGCCCTCGTCTCCAGTTAGTAGAGTTCCAGTTGTCCATTAGGGAGCTGTTGTTGCCAGGGATCATCCTTTGTTTGCTACCACATCCCCCTGTGCCCTCCCTGCTCTCCCTTTCACCCTGCCCCACATTTTTGCCTCTCTTTCTCCTCAGCTCCTTCTTCCCCATTGCTTTTGTAAACCCATCTCCACTATACCAGTTGCATTTCTTTGACTTTCTATCCCACCAGACCCTTAATATACAGTATCTTCATTTTAGATAAGATAAAATACATGCCAAGACCCCAAGCAGAATGCAGAGAACCGTGAAAGCAAATTTATCATTGGGATCAACCTGAACAATTCCAGCATAGCCCTACCAAGCTGACATAGTGAATAGGATGGAAAGAGAAATGATAACATAAAAGGATTTTGTTTTACATGAGTCTCTGAGAAATGTGGATTTGAACAATCTAAATGATGTGGAAAACCAGGGAAACAACATAATTTTAAAACATTTTAAGGCCTAGAATAGTTATTACTATACACACACGTTACTCTCCTATTTCATAAGCAATCCAGAATGCTTCAACAAAGCAAGAAGTGGTTTGATAAACTTTTCAGTAGCCTGGCAGTTAGAAAGCAATAACCTATTTGGAAAAAAGCAGCACCTGAAAAATTCCTCATTTTATATGAGGTAATGAATTGTTAAAATAAACTCAACAATTTCACTGAGACCAGCAGACTTGAAAGTTCATAAAGGAAAGAGAGAATAACTTTTCCATTGAGGTTAATGGCAAACACTATTAATGTCAATGGAAGCAGGCTTTCACCAGAAAACTACCTGGTCACCCCAAAGCCCATGCCTTCAGATCCTCAAAATAGGGCTTACATGCTCTTTCAATGGTGCCTGACCATTGTGCTAACTCCTCAAGAAGGGGGAAAATTTCACTAGTAAAATATGACATACTGCCATGTGTTTTACTTCCTCAAAAACCATGGGAGCTGAAGCTTATGCCTATAATCTGGGGGGTTGGGGTGAGGGAGAGTGTTCTCTGTGATCAGAGACCTGGGGAAGGATGTCTTGCATTCAAAGGCTTGTCTAACTTCACCCCAACTACATAGTCAGTCCAATAGAAGATATCACCCAAAAATCCTATACTAAAATTGGAATTTTACCTAGATAGTGGGGTGGCCTTATCTCTACCACTGGCAAAAGACAAATGCAGAAACTGCAAAACTCTTCTCAAACATACTTCATATTAGAAGT
The DNA here is from genome assembly GCF_000455745.1 of Alligator sinensis. Taxonomy (NCBI): domain Eukaryota; kingdom Metazoa; phylum Chordata; order Crocodylia; family Alligatoridae; genus Alligator; species Alligator sinensis. Next base: position 1,360,541 of record NW_005841902.1, on the reverse strand, counting down.
TTAACAACTGAAACAAAAAAATTCAACATTTTGGTAGGAAGAAAATGTTTCATTTTTAAAGACTTACACTATTTTAGGAGAACTTGTAACCTTTAAAAAAAAAGAGCAGCAAAGTGACAGGTCTCCAGAGTTTTAGTCTGTTGTAGATACAGATGGTAGTGGTATTATTAAAGCCAGGTAACCACTGGAACAAAATTACCAGGGATATAGAAAATAAAGAGACTATATATTACACATAAATTAGTTGCTTCATAAATCAGGAAACAGAGAAGAAACAGCTATTAAAATTAAAACACTTAAAAAAATTGAACTGGGCATGAGGAGGAAATTAAAATGCCTATATAAAATGTATACACACACACACACACACACACACACACACACACACACACACACACACATATATAGTGTATATTTTAAAATAATTTGGATTATTTTTTCGTATTCTGCAGAAAATGGAATTTTCTGGCTCATAGGAATAAAATCATTTACAAACAAAAACTGTGATGAACTCTGACAGTTTTGTTCATAAGGAATGGGGAATAGTTCTTATGATTAATAAAGCAACAAGTCATCATTTGGTTATAACAATAAAAATGTGAGAAAACTTCTATTACCTGCCCATTCTCCCATTGAGCGAAAGAAAGACTGAGGCAAAGCGCTCCATACACGCGGGAAAAAATACTTCAAAAATCTAACGCTTTTCAAAAGTGCACACAGACAAATTAGGCCCCCAAAGAGAGTGAGCAGCTGATGTTGAAACTCTCCCATGGTGAACATCTACAGTGAGGTTGGATGAACTACTGCCACTATCTTCCTCCTAACTGCCTCCCTGCACACTACTACTCTGAGGACCGGCAGAGAAGCATACCGTCTAATCACATTAACTGCGTCATGTGATTTCTTTCCACAGAATTCCAGGGTTTAGATTAGAATAACTTCTCCACACTACTCTCAGACTTGTAAACTACTGAAAAAATCCAAACCAAACTATGACTTCTAATGCCTGTGCAAGGTTGCTTTTCTGGAAAATATCCAAGAACAAGAGAGAGATTTTCTTAGGCTCACAGATTTTTTAAAAAAAGATCCTAAACGCAAGACCTGGTTAAGAACATCCCTCAACTTTCTGGCTATTCACATCTAGATCACAACTTTTGCTGCTGGAAAAACTAAAATCTCCAGCTTAGGCTAGGTCATATTGAATTTGGATCCAACTTTGTGGTCTAGTTCCATCTCTATATTCCCAGGCAAAATAAACATTCCTATTTCTGATATAAATATACTTGTAAATTCTCAGGAAGTTAATTCTATATTCAAAGATTTGGGGTGGGGAGACACTGTTGCTCATACATACATTTACATTCAATTTAGCCAAGAAACCAAAAATTCAAAGACTTAATCAGCAACTGAGTCAGTTAATTAATTGAAATACTTACATTCTGCTGTAATTTTTTTTTTACTGAATATCCTATGAAATTCTTACAACACATACTTGCTGTAGGGCTCTTGTTTGACCTGGAAGCATCTTTCCACACGACCCTAAATAAAACAAAAACAAGTAAATAGGCCACAAATTGTATGTCTTGATTTATAAAAGGTACAGAAAATATTTATAAAGAAAAGCTAACACTAAATTGAGTGTAGTTATTTCCCTTGTATACTTCTTTCTAACTGTCGCTTAGCAGGACAGTGATGTGTCAAGCAGTGCTGCAATCCCACTGCTCTGTCTATGCTTTTATCTCCAGTGAAAGCCATCCTGCCAGCTTGCTCATCTAGATAAAACTGAACTATCAGGTAGTTTGGTCCCAAATATTTCTCGGAATTAACTGAAGCATTGTGCTAGTTCATAACAGCCAGAAAGAGAAAACTAGACTTTTCTTCAAGTGCAATCTATCATGAAAAACTTTGGGTTTTATTCTGGGTCCCCTTAAATTATACTTCTAGTGTGTAATTCTACACTCTGTCCTCCATTTGACACTTAGTCCAATGTGTCCAGATGGTAAGCTACCCACGTTGCTCAGATGGGCCTGTCCCTACATCTCCTGAACTCTGGAATCCACTTGTTCCCTTTGAATCTAATACAGTTTGTCAGTGGCTTTGCTGGAAAGGAGATTTGGCTCCCATCACTTCCTTCTCCAAAAGTGATGGAAACCATGAATTGAAAGCCTGCAGGTATTGAGGTTAGAATGCTGCTATTCCAAGGCCTGGTTTAAAACAAAGCAAGTCTTTGCACTGTCTTCAGTAGGCTGTAGATTGGACCTGTAGTGACCCCTGCTGACCATCCCTTTATGCACCTATGTTGCTACAGAAGTTGGCTACAAAATATGGAGATATAGAGACGTTACCAAATTACAACTGGATTTGATATTCCATTAAGCCTCCCTGTGACAGGGTGGCTAACATGCCCTGTCACAAGGATGCAAGGAGAAGTAAAGAGAAACTTACCGGGGGCAAACCCAAAGAAGGGATAAGATGCGGCAAGCCTGGGTGGGAGAGATGCCGTGCCTGGGCTGATCAGGAGAATCAGCTGGGGAAGCTGGGACCGCGGCAGATCAAAGGCTGCTGTGGCGAACCCAGCTGTTCTGGGATGAATGAAGATGGAGGAAAGAGGTGCAGCCAGCTCGGGCAAGAGCAAAGCTGCACCGGAGACCCTAAAGAGAATCAGCTGGAAAAGCCACGGAAGCAGCAAATCGCACACTGCCACAGCAGGCCCAGCTAGCTGGTGTGGGAGATTTAAGGGGTGCCAACAAAGCAATTGGCATCGATCTCCAGGAAAGAAGAACAAGAGAGAAGGGTGGGGAGTGGAAAGAGACCTCCATGAAGGGGGATCAACCCCAGGACTCGGAGAGGAGCCATGGCTGCAAACTTACCTGAAAAGAAACAGAGACAAAGCAGTGATGATGTCCCAGCCGGTAAGTCCAG
>NW_005841902.1:1323718-1357609 GCF_000455745.1 Alligator sinensis | reverse complement strand
CTCTAGGGACCTAGGAGAAAAGAGGGACAAAAAGGGGATTACTGTCTGGAGGGAAGATAACCCTAGACCTGGCCCTGAGTGTCAAGGGAAGGATTCAAACTGGGGAGCAGCAAGCTTGGGACCCGTGCAGAGAACGGGGCAAGCGGCCGGGATAGAGTGCCCAGAACCAGGGGACAGAAGCCCGGCGATGACAACTGAGAATAGCAGGCGTGGAACATCTGGTGTGGATAGGGCAGGGGATGGGGATGGTGGAGCCCTATCCACCATCCCCATCCCCACCATCCCCATCTCCTATGAAGAGGAGCTGAATCCTTGAGTTAACAGCCATCTTGTCTCCTAGGAGTATTTCTATTTTTCCTCCTTTCCATCAAAGTCATGGCAGGCGAGCTCTAAAGAACAACCAATACTAGCAAGAGACAATGACTCAACTCCAGGGGATATGGCATTGACCTTCACCCCCAAAAAAACTCAATGACTTGTAGTCCAGAATCATGTAACACTGGAAAATTGGGAATTAAACTGGAAGGTTATACAAACACTGTATAAACCTCTAACAACCTAGGCCAAGTAGCTTTCTGGAGATTGATAGAAAAGGCAGACTTATACCATAGTGTGTACACTAGGGCTGTGCAAACCAGACCCTATTCAATTCGGATCCAGCCCAAATCAGGGACAGTGATTCGATTTGTTGATTTGGATCACTGTCCCTGATTCGATTCGGCTGAGTCTGAATCTGAAGATTTGATCCTGATTCAGAGAATAAGCGATTCGGACATAGACGCAGCTTTAAAAGATTTTTCTACGTATTTTGAGGTAGCAGGCACGGCTCGTGATTGCTGCAATGCTGGGGCGCATGGAGCGTCCCACAGCAGTGCAGGGGGGCCCTCCATGTGGTTGGTGGCAAACCTGGAAGTGGACCAGAAGTACTTCTGGCTTACTTCTGGGTCTCCCAGGGAATGCACTGGGGGGCCCCCCCAAGCCCAGCGATCAGCCACAGGGGGATCCCAGATGCCCCCCCAGACCCAGAAGGCACCAGTCACTGAGCTGGGGAGGAGACAGGGGGGCCCCCCAGCACGCTCCCCGGCAGATCCGGAACTGGACTAGAAGTGCTTCTGGTCCACTTCCAGGTCTGCTGCCAAGCACACTGGGGAGCCCCCTGTGCTTCTGTGTGATGCTCCATGCACCCCAGCATCACAGCGTTCACAAACCCCTGCTACCTAGAGGTATGTAGAAAAAACATTTAAAGCTGTGCCTATGTCTGAATTGCCGAATCTTTCCGAATCGATTCAGAGGGTTCGGATTTGATTCAGAGAGCTGAAGGGTCCTCTGATTCTATTCGGATTCGGAGATTCTGTCACTGAATCAGGCCGAATCTCCACCAAATTGAATCAGGGAACACAGCTTTGCACAGCCCTAGTATACACCATGTGTGTACAACCATGGTGTACAGCAGGAACAGTGCAGAGGTGCATCACCCAACAGATGTGATATGAGACAATATACTTAATACAGGTTCTAGAGAAGCAGCAGGCAATTATTTTTGCCCAGGGCCACATAGGCAGTTCTGGAGAGCTGCTATGGGCCAGTCAGCACCCCTTCTCCCCCCACCCAACAGCTCAGAGCCCATTTACCACCACCAACAGCACATAGGCCCCCGGCCCACCCCACCTTTCTAGGCAGCCCAGGCAGTGGAGGCAGATCCTTCTGGCTGCCACCACCACTGGCCCAAGCACCACAGTACTGGCAGCGACCCACAAGCACAACCCTGACCCTGGCCTACCCTGTCCCCACTCCGGACCCGGCCCAGCAGAGCGGGTCAGATCCAGACCAGCCAGAACCCACATACAGCCCCTACCCATCCTGCGCCTGCTCCAAACTCACCTGCCTGTGCTGAGCAATAGTAGCAGCAGCAGCCGCCAGGCCCCTCCCCCTCGCTGCTGCCAGATGCTTCTTGCTGTAGCTGCCTGGAGCCCAACCCTGGACTACCCTACCACTCCTCTCCGCTGCTGTCTCCAGGCCACCCAGCAGGGCAGCGGTGGCAATGGAGAGGAGCTGCAAGGCAGGTCAGGTGAAGGCTCCAGGCATCTGCAGCAAGAAGTGCCTAGCAGTGGTGAGGGGCCGCTTTTCCCCCCACTGAGCAGCAGCTTCTGCCTGGCTGCTGCTGCTGCTCAGTGTGGGTAGGCAAGTCCAGAGCAGTCCCAGGGCAGGTTGGGGCAGGGCTGTGTACGTGGGTCCGGATGGTCCAAAGCTGGTCTGCCCTCCTAAGCTGAGTCTGGAGTGGGCACAGGGCAGGCCGGGGTCAGGGCTCTGTGTGTGGGTCTCTGCCAGTACCACGGGGCTGGGGCCAGTGGCAGCATCAGCCAGAAGGAGCTGCCACTGCCTGGGCTGCCTAGAAAAGCAATCTAGCTGTGGAGCTGCCCCCGCCCTGCTGTGTGCCCACAGAGTGGCAGGGCGCACCACAGGATGGATGGTACTTGGGCCAGGCGAGAGCAAAGGACCTGCCATGGGCCGGACAAAGTCCCTCCATGGGTCGAATGTGGCTTGTTGGCTGTATTTTGCCCATCCCTGCTCTAGAGCAACCCTTTGAGTGAGCTGTCTGTGCTCCTCTATGCCTAAGCATTTTCTTCCTACTTTGGGCAGGCTTGTGCCAAAAATGGCACAGGCCCTGAGATCCCAGGGACTCCCACTGTGTTTGACTCCTCAAAGAATCTGGGTAGGCCTGATATATATGACTAACCAAAAGTTGTTGTTTTTGTGAAAACTGGAAGTTATTTTCAGTTTTATATTAAACCTAGAAATCAGAGAGTTTGGTATTCATTCAAAAAGATTTAAACACACAAACAACTGTATATATTTTTTAATGAAGTAGTATAATAAGTTGACCAGAGGCAAGTGAGAACAAAAACACTGCACCAAACATCCCCAACCTTTGGGACAGCACTTGACATCCAAATCTGAATCTGGTTTTTGCAAATGCCTTCCATCTTTATAGGCTGAAACAAAACCACAGAAACACAGAACAGAACCCCTTCCTCCCAACACCAGGATATGTGAAGATCCAGCATTCCCAGAACCAAGCAGGGATACTCCACAGAATGAACAAGGTCTTCCAATCAAATAAGAATCTTCCCTCCACCGTCAATCCCCTCCCTTCCCCTCTGTGCTCAGTGACACATTCCCTCCCTTCCATTCTTCCCTCTTCTTTCACCTGCCACTACCGCTGTCTCCAGCTACCCCAAGGGCACAGAAGGGAGGCTCCAGAGCTGCTCCTGACCTGCTCCGGCTGGGCTGAGCGGGGAGCTAGAATTGGCCAGAGACAGCAGTGGCAGTGGGTGTGGTCCCTTCCCCTATGCCTGCTCCCGGCCTAGTAGAAGACACCAGGAGGAACTTGCTTGTTGATGTTGCTGTCCCTGGCTGAGCCCAGTTCACAATGGAGCTTGGCTGGAGCAGGGCAGGAGCATCTATGAAATCCTCCTGCGCCCGTGTCAGCATGGAAAGCAGCGGGGAAAGCAGCAAGGGAGGGGGAGAAATGGGAGGGGATAGGGTGTACCATAAAGGTAAATGAGGGGCAGAATTCTTACTTCCTTCAAGGAATTAAAAATTAGCCCCTGACTGCTGTCCCCACAGTGTTGACTGAAGGGGGGGGATGTGTCTGTGCCACTGCACCCCCTCTGGGTCCACCCTTGCCTGCATCCATTTATGGCTTTTCTGATGCTTGCAAAATACATCATGATTTTTGAGCATCATAATCATGCAAGAGGATTCTGGTACTTGTTCTGTTTTTCACAGAAAGGGAATGGAAAGCCACATGCTGATTTCTGGAGTAAGGCTTGCCTGCAGGTGGAAAATTGACCCGTGTATACCAGAATAAGCATGATGATAAACTTCTAAGCTCTGACAAGCTCTTACTTTGTTATAAGAATTGTTCAAAATGCAGTGGTTTTACTTTAAAGGTCCCATGAAAACATTTTCCTGCAGAGCTATCTTGACACAGGCTTTAGAAAGGAAATGAATAAGAGGAACTTGATAGAAGGTTATTATAAAACAGCAATGGTTTAGAGCAGTGGTTCACACACCTTTTCTGGAGCAACCTTTCTGTCAACTCTCAATATATCTCACAGACCATGATGAACACCTGTCATCAAACTTTTAATTGAAAACACTAAAAGGGTGCACAGGATTTGGTGTGATCTGAAGAGCACTTAATATGTGGTCGCAAACCACCAATACTCAATGGGCTACAATTTGTGATCCGCTGGTTCAGAGAACATAGATCAGGAACTTTGATAATGAAGTAAACAAGGGCCCCCTCTACAAGTTACACTTAAGGCATGATTAACTAGGTATTCATGCCTTAAGTTGTGCCCAGCTACACATTCAGCCAATTAATGGCATAAAACAAACAATAAGTGACAAAAGTTATTCTACAAAAAATGTGAAATAACTTTGTAGCTTGTTCTAATCATGCCATTAATTAAACATGTGGCCAGATGCCCCCCTGTGGCTGGGAGCCCCATTAATTGAGGGGCTTTCAGCCACAGGGGTGCACACGAGGGGTGCACTGATAGACATTTTGGGGGCCGATACTAATAGCTGATTCGTAAGGAGGCATATCGGCCAACACAGATCTGATTTCCGATACAGCTGACTCTAGATGGTAAGTCTGTTGGGGTGAAAGGGGACGGTGAGGGAAGGGGTGTGGGGGGAGCAGATCAATGCCCCCCGCATTGAGGGAATGGGGCTGGGGCTGCCCAGCCCGGGTGGGGCAGGTGCGGGACGGAGCCAGGGCTCATCCAGGGGCCGCAGGGAGTTGGGGGTGGCTCCCACCATTGTGCACTGTTCATCTGGCGGCTCCCGCTGCTTGTCTGAAAGGGCACAGGGTGGGGGGTGGGGGTGTGCCCCCGGATCCGCGTGGGGCGGGGTGGAGCAGGGTGGGCTGCAGCTGTGGGCTAGAGCCAAGCGGTGGGAGCAGTGGTGGGATGAGCCGCCAGACAAGCAACGCACAGTGGCAGGAGCCACCCCCCACCCCGACAAGTCACAGCTCCATCCTGCATTCACCCCATCCAGACAGCGCCTACCCTAGCCCCTGCCCCACTCCCTCCCTCACCGTGGGGCATTGATCTGACCCCCCCATGCCCCTTCCCTCCCCCCTCCCCTTCCACCAGCTGGACTTACCGGCTGGACACAGCTCTCCAAACTGCTGGGCTTGTGCTCCTCGCTGCCTGTGTGCTGCAACTGCGTGCATACACAAGCATTTATTGGCCAAATTATTGGCCACTTCAGGTCAATTTCCGATATAGTCAATTTTCTTTATATCGGTGCCAATCTGATATCGGACTGATGTATTGGTGCACCTTTAGTGCACACCCACTTCCAGCCCCTTTGCCTGCATGTGTAGAGGGGCCCTAAAAGGTAGGAAATTCAAAGACAATAAAAGGAAATACTTCATATAAGAAAGCCGGGTCAAATCACGTGATTAAACTGAGGAATTCACTGCCACAGGAAGTCACTGGCATCAAGAACTTAAGATTCAAAAGAGGATGGGATATTTATACGGATATCAAGCAGTAACACAACAAAAATTTGGAAGGGCCATTCATCATTGTGTTTCGGGGTATAAGCCAATCTCTAAATAGGACTCATTCTCATTTCTAAAAAGTCACAGGAAAAGGCAGTCCTACATTTGCCTACCATCCTCTCAAACATCTGGTGGTGGTCACAATCAGATTCAGTTCTGAACTATACGGATCTTACAGTTCCATAGTGTCACATGGCAATTCCTATATTCCACCTGGGTTTACTTTTTTTTCCCCTGGATTTTGAAGCGCAAATGTCAGACATCCAGTCAATCTGTCCAGATCTACCCAGTTCCATTTCAGAGCCTTCTGAAATTTTGCTTGTCTTTTTAATGGAACAACACCTCGTACATGTCTCTTATTAACCACTTTCTTCTCCTATGGCATAATCTAAAAAATCCTAAAACAGAGGAGGATCCAGAAGCCAGGCTTTTTTTTTTCCTACCTAAATCCTAAAGGGTTTAATTTAGTAGGCTGCTATCCTGAGGATTCACAGCAGCCTAACACACAAAATGCAATGCAAAATGGCAGTTGTCATCTGGCTATGGGTTATTCTTGGAAAAAGGGCTGTTCCAAAAACAAATCAGTTTAGCTTCGCTACACCCCCAGTGATATAAGCAAATATTTATCATCTGTATTTTCAGATAAGGAAAGTTTCATTGTTAAGAAGTTACATTATTAACCCACATTGACAGCAGAAATAAGACCCCAACGCATATCCACATTAACTACATCATTAGCAAATGATTGGGCAAATTTGTTTTGAATTTAGAGTTCAAAGACAGAAAAAGGCTTTTAGCTATAATGCATGCATGGCATACTATGGACACCAACATTTGTGTGCCAGTGACACATTATTACATAGTGATAACTTTCAATTTGCACTCATTTTTCTCTGCTTCATTTAGCTCACATTAGTATCACTTGTTGTGCAGTCAGCATTGATAAAATCTTCAGAAGGGGACTTTGACACCAAAGTACATATTGTTCCAGAAAAGAAATGGATTTACCTTTCTTATCTCTTTCATGATCTTCCATATTACAGGGTCTAATTAGGCAAGATATTTCTGTTTAAACATCAAGTTTCTCTCTCTCAGCCTCCCTCTTCCTTTTATTTTGTCCAGCCACAGATAATCCATTTGTAATATCACAATTATGATAGGAAACTGATGTCACAAAGGCCGGCAGTTTAATTGGAAGTATTAGGCAGAAAGAACTGGTAAGAGGGAAAACTCTCTTTTCAAAATATACTGGGCCATATCCTGAGTTCTTCATTCAGTTTCATTCATTCCTTACACGAGCAACTCTCAGGGTCAAATTCAACATTACCCTGTGCTTTGTTTACCTATTTCAGCTACTGCAGAGTGGATGAGATCTATTCTGATTCAACAGTATTAAATATGCTAGCATAAATGAGTACATGAGATGCAGAATAGTGGGTGAACTGAACCCCTTGGTTTTCAAAGGGTGCTTTGTCTGATGGAAATTGAGCAAGGACTTCTGGACTTTCAGTATCAAGCAGAATACAGAAAATCATAGCTAGCCAATGCCTTTGGACATATGGTTCAATACTGTTTAGTGCTGTAGGTTAGCTGTGCAGCAAAAAAGTCCCACAAAAACACTCTTTGTGTATGAAAAGTTCTGAGTCTATGACGTGTCTACAATTTCAGTTGAGGTAGATTTTTTCTCATTTCAAATACATTCCTTAATTTTTTTTCCCCCTCTTTTTTAAAAACTTTACAGCAGAGCTAGGCCAGCTTCTATCTTCACTGCTTTTCATGTCATTCATTTCTGCTAGCTCTTTGAATCAAGCAGTGTGTTTTCTTCATCAGGTGGCTGCTTAGGCTTGATGTTTCCTCTTAAGGTTAAAAATGAGTATCTCAGTCCTCCTGCCATACTAAAGAAGAAAGAACAAACACAATGTCAGGGGTATTTGCTGTGGTAAAAATGACTATTTTATAGATTTCATAGACATTACATAGACATTAGGGCTGGAAGGGACCTCGGAAGATCATCGAGTCCAGCCCCCGTAGATCTATAGTAGCTTTGTTTCCAAAGGATTTCGAAGTACTTTGCAGACTAAATGCCATATTCTTGGCTGTTGTGATTTAGAGAATACCAGTGCTGATTTATATAAATTTGCCAATATGGCCCTGAATATTATAGGGAACAAAAATCAATGGGATTCACATAGGGTGGGATAGAGCAGCCAATAAGCACTGAAAATATAACAGACACTAAAGAAAAAAAGAGTAATGATTATTCTTCTTGAAACTACACCATGCTGGTGTCATGGTTTTGTAACAACTTGGAGGGAAGAGAATAACATTCAATCAATATTCCCATGTCCTGCACCACTCAGATTTTCCTTGGATGTCTCTCAAGTTAGTGTTGGGTAGGCCCAACCCTGCTCATAAAAAATGAGCTCACATTCCTAAAGTAATAGCAGTAAATCTAAATAATAAAAACCCTACCATGATACTGTACATGTCTGGAAATAAACATAAAAGTATGTAATAAAAATTAAAACTAATTATATAGAATTTTATATCCTGAAACAGCATATGGCAGATGTGTTTCAAAATGCCATTACCCAAAGTGGCTAACTGAAACAAATACCTAACTGTTCCTCACTGAGTCCTTAGTTTTAGCAAATTTCACTCACCAAATATTCAGTCCTATGAAGTTTAAAAATGAGAATATGTAATCTCCACCAAACAACATTCCAATATAAGCGATGGATACATTCTGAAAAGAAAGCAAGAGTCATGTATTTACTGAAAGATGTTTTACCTTCTGAGAATTTAAACATCACAAAGTTAATTTGCTTGTCTACATTTTCATTTATTGGCCCTCTTAAAACCTACTAAGATTATTTATAATTTATAAGCAATACATTTTAAATGTATTCCTTAAATATGATGAATTTACTAAAAGCTAATTTAGGTGCAAGTTTTTTTTAAGGATCAGAAATTCAGTTTTATTATGATTTTTATGTATCTTACTTGCAGGGCATATTTCCAACTCAGCCCAACCTCCCTTTTTCAAGTGTAAATCTCATCATTTGAACCATAACATTCTGATTTTTGCTCACAAGTGTGTAGTAGTGCTGGTATTCAGATTGAAACCAGCTGTTCAAATGCAGGCATAAACCTGTACCTCCAAGAATGGTAACCACCTTCTGAAAAATTTTCTATAAAATGTTAAGACTCATTTCACTCCCGGTTTCCTGAAAATAGGTTTTCAAGAAGAGGAAAAATATTTTAAACTAAAACAAAAGTTAATTTATTAGTTTTCTAAAAGGGTCACTGTCTTGCTTTGCAGATTTAAAAGACAGCTAAGCATGTAGCTCTAATTTGGTGTGGATACAACTGTTAATCCAGAGACATCTTTAACTTAAAAAAAGAAATCCTACAGACAGACAGACAAATAAAATGCTAACTGGTATACTACTTTGTCAATACTATGCTGTTTTAATGCCTTGCATGATTATTAATAACCCCATATTTACTGGGATGTAGAATTAGAAAGTACCTTCCAAAACTGAAAAAGGAAATTTTCAATAGGTAAATTAGAAACTCAAAGGTAAAAATAACATGTCCTAAATGAAAGCTAACCTCAAGCAATTTACACTTAAATTGCACTAAGCAACTGTGTTTACCTTCCACCTCCCATAAGATCAGAGAGTGCATATATGTCTTTACCACAGAGCAGCTAACATGTGTGTAACAGGGGGCCTTCTCAGGGCCAGTCCTCCACTGGCCCGCCCACCTGTTCCTGGGCTAACTGCCTGCCTCGCTCCCCTGCCGTGCATGCCCTGTTGTTTCATAATTGGTTCTAATTAGGCGGGAGGCTGCCCCTTCTTGCCCCGATGCCAGGGGCGCTCTCTGCGGCTCCGATCCCCCCCCACACTGCAGCCCAAGCCTCGCAGATGGCATCCAGGTGACACAATGCTCCCGGCCTACAGCCAGACTAAGCTTAGCCCTCATTGCCAGGCCTCATTCATACACGCACTCATACCGCCCGCCTCTCACGCTCCAACCCCTCTCACAGGGTCTCTCTCATGCAATGACAACTTATACTGCCTTGCTCCCTCTCGGAGCAGACCCCTTAGGCCATTGCCTTTATCTAGCACACACCCTGGGTGGCACACATACTGTCTTTTGGGCCTCTCCTGCGACCCTCAAAGGGGTACTGGCCAGCCAATTACCTGACCTGAGCCAAACTTGCCCTGGCCCCTCCCAGGGCAACTACACAAATAGGCACGCACGCGCACGCGCACACACACACACACACGGCTCCTAGCGCTTTGGTTTCCCCCCTTGACTGGGGCTCCATGTCTACCCCCTCACTGGAGCTACGGGGCTTCCCTCCGCAGTGGAGGCTCAGGTGGCCGTAGCTGTACCTGGCCCTGACTTCTAACCACAGTGATGTGAGGGCTAGGGGTTACTGAGGCACCCCGACCCGCCTTCCATCGGGGTGGTAACTGGCCTGGCATTTCCTGGGGGCTCCCGAGCCACTGGGAGCCCTGCTAGACCCACTCCCAGCAGGGTGCAGTTTATGTAATGCCCAGGACCATGAGCCTCCTGCTCCTAGCTGCAGATGTTCCATTCAGCAGTTCAGCCAGGCAATGTTTCTGCCTGCCCTGCCAGTAGCGATCTGCTCTGTTTATATAGGCAGCCAGTGTCTCAAAATGACTGCCGCAATCAAGCACCTGCTGGCTGTTTGGCTCAGCCCTTAAAATGGCAGGCACCAACAGTGCCCTGCCATAATGTGCAAGTCACTGTCCCTTTTTGCTCCACATTAAATGGCCTGTATGTCCACACCCTTAGGCCTTATCCACACTGCACTGGTGTTATTGTAAACTGGCTGAGTTAAATCAGTTCAAAAGGCTGTCTGGATAGTTCAATTTCAGTTTAAGCAAGGCTTATTTTGGTTTTGATGAAGACAATTCTTAATCAGTTTAATTTAAACTAAGATAAGTCACTAAAATCAGAGTATCCATACAAGGGCTTCCATTAGGCCAACTAAAAATAGCTAAAATCACATATCTGACTAAACCAGAATCACTTTTACATGTAGACAAAACCTGAGTTACATCATCAAGAAAATATCCTGATTTCCCTAGTGTGGATCTCCTGTGTTGCAAAATATTGCATTGCCACCTAGATGCAGGGTATATCTTTATTAGGGCTGTGTGAAATGGGCCCTATTCGATTCGGATTTGGCCCGAATTGGGGACAGTGATTCGATCTGTTGATTTGTATCACTGTCCCTGATTCAATTCGGCCAAATCTGAATCTGAAGATTCGATGCTAATTCAGCGAATCAGCAATTCAGACACAGGCTCAGCTTTAAAAGTTTTTTTCTACATACGTGGAGGTAGCAGCACAGCTCATAATTGCTGCAATACTGAGGTGGATGGAGCATCCCACAGGAGCACGGGGGTCTCTCCAGAGTGTTTGGCAGTGAACCCGGAAGTGGACTGGAAGTACCCATGCCCCACCCCCGTTCAGCGATCAGCCATGGGGGGACCCCAGGTGCCCCCCCAAACCCAGGAGGCACCAGTCCCTGGGGAGGGGGGCCAGGAAGTGGTTCTGGTCCACTTCCGGGTCTGCTGCCGACTGCACTGGGGAGCCCCCTGTGCTTTCATGAGATGCTGCATCTGCCCCAGCATCACAGCTTTCACAGCCTCTGCTACCTAGAGGTATGTATAAAACACATTTAAAGCTGTCTCTATGTCCGAATTGCTGAATCTGTCTGAATCGTTCCAAATCGATTTGGAGGGTTCCAAATCGATTTGGAGAGATTAAAGGGTCCTCTGATTCAATTTGGATTTGGAGATTTGGCCACCGAATAGGGCCAAATCTCTGCTGAATCGAATCAGGGACCAAAGCTTCGCACAGCCCTAGTCTTTATGTTGAGTTCCACACGAATACAGCCAGCCATTATAAAACATAATCAAGACACCTGGGGACTGAAGACTCTACATTGTCCGTTTCAATATTCCCATTTCTCTTTTGCCTTTTACAACTTACTTTAATAGCACCAACCACCGCTGTTGTAAGTGCAGAATTGTAGTGACTGCACAGGACTGTAGAATACATTAAGAGAAACCTGAAGTAGGGAGACAAATCTTAGTAAGTCCATTCCATGTGAATCTATTACATAAGTAAACACCATAAAATAATGAAATTTCCTGTTACACTAAAATAAAATTTTATGTAGTTATAAAGTTTGAAAATAAAGAATATTTGCTTGACATGGAGTTTTATTAAGTACCTTACAGAGTAGCTCTTTAAGGGGAAAAATGTGCCACTTTTTCTTTTGTGGCATTTATATCTGTATCCAACTTGTAACACTCATATGTGGGGAGAAAGAACTTCTAAGAGGTGCTGAAAATCTTCTTCAGTTATTAATACCAATATGAGTTGAGGATGGATCAGTAACATTCAGAGGTGCTCAGAACTGTAAGTGATCAACAGTTCACAGGTGGATGAGAACAGGATGAGAATAGGATGGGTTTCAATACGGACAAGTGCAAGGTGTTGCACCTGGGAAGGAAGAACCAGCAGCATACCTACAGGCTGGGGAACTCCCTTCTCGTCAGCACAGAGGCAGAAAAGGATCTTGGAGTCATTATTGATTCCAAGATGAACATGGGCCGACAGTGTGGGGACGCACTCAGGAAGGCTAACCACACCTTGTCGTGTATCCACAGATGCATCACGAGCAGGTCCAAGGAGGTGATCCTCCTCCTCTACGCGACATTGGTCAGGTCGCAGTTGAAGTATTGCATCCAGTTTTGGGCGCCACACTTCAGGAGGGATGTGGACAGCATCGAGAGGGTCCAGAGGGCCACTCGCACGATTAGGGGGCAGCAGGGCAGGCCCTATGAGGAGAGGCTACGAGACCTGAACCTGTTCAGCCTCCACAAGAGAAGGCTGAGAGGGAATCTCATGGCCGCCTATAAACTTGCCAAGGGGGACCAGCAGGCAATGGGAGAGTCCCTGTTCCCCCGAGCCCTACCGGGGGTAACAAGGAACAATGGCCATAAATTGACTGAGAGTAGATTCAGGCTAGATATCAGGAGGCGCTACTTCACTGTCAGGGCAGCTAGGAGCTGGAACCGACTTCCAAGGGAAGTGGTGCTCGCCCCTACCTTGGGGGTCTTCAAAAGGAGGCTAGACAGCCACCTAGCTGGGGTCATTTGACCCCAGCATCCTTTTCTGCCCATGGCAGGGGGTCGGACTAGATGATCTGCTTAGGTCCCTTCTGACCCTACCAACTATGAAACTATGAAACAGGGATCCTGGTTTTCTCTAATAAAAAAAATCCCAATTTTTGGATTAAAAAAATAACTCAAAATCCACATTTTTCCGTGATTAAAATGAAACACCACTAATATATAGATATCGCTATATCTATTAGTAGATATATCTATATATTAGTAGATATATTAGTAGATATATCTATATATTAGTGGTGTTTCATTTTAATCACAGAAAAATATATCTATATTAGTGGTGTTTCATTTTAATCATTGAAAAATGTGGATTTGGGAGATTTTTTTTTATCAGAGAAAAGCAGGATCCCTGGTGATCAATATCTTACAGGAGATTTCAATTCTTCTTGTCCCTTTAAAGTATATCTACCTTCTGGGAAAAAAGCAACTCTAAAAAGGACACTGTAGGATTACTGTTTTGTTTTCTTTCAATGACTCTACACCAAATTTATTCAAAATACAAGTAAAAAGAAAAAAACTCTTTCTAAATATCAACTGTACAAGCCCTATCTGAGATGTGAATCAGGTTGCGTTCTCTATAAGCTATCACACCACCAGTAATGCAAATGACATTATTTAAAATTAGCTGACTCTTGGGTTGATGATGTGAGAGAGAGAACAGAATTCAGCTGGCTTTTCTAGCCTCCTTTGGCTCTGCAATGCTAACTGTATTTTTTATTGTTATTCATCATTTTATAGAGTCCAAGTTGTGCCAGGTACTTCAAAGAGCAAATAAACAGAAAGAGACCCTAGCCTACCGACCTTACAATCTATTAACTGCAGAGAGAGAAACTCATGGAACTGAAAGAGACAAACAAGAGAGATTTAATAAAAAGGTAACACTTTTCTAACCAATACATTTTTAAGGACAATAAAAACTGTTTGGATCTAGTCCCTTGTCATTAAACATCTCCTGAAAGTCTCTCTCCCACATTTTAGTAAAGTACATTCTCTTAGAAATTTCCGTAGACCTACTTTGAGGATTTTACTTTTGAGATTTGAAATAATAGTACCCCAAACATTGACATTTATCAAACTATATCCTTACCCCAACAAGCAGGAAAGAAGAAACTGAAAGAGAAATAAAAAATTTGTCCAGTGCTTGAAATCGGTGGCCTATAAAAAAAGCAAATATATGATTAGATGCCATATGATTAAAAGCATATATACATACATGGAGAATATGGCTAAAATGAAAATATGAAAAAATACTAAGATACATACTGGAATTATGAAGGGTCAATATTCATATTGGAAACAATTTACAAATTTAACTCAGTAAATAACAAGTTAATGGTAAGAACAAGTTACAAATTTAGTTTATTTGTAATACAGTCTTCAATGGCCTCTGTCATTACTTAACTGTAGAAGACTGATATGGTAAAATGTGTCTGGAAAGCACAATGCAACCAATGAATACTAATTTACACTTCAGACAATTGGTGATTTGAACACCCATTTATGCATGGAGTTGATACTGTATATCATTATATACAATACATTATATACATCATATATAGTAAAGCAGTCTTTACAGTAACACTATAAAAAGCTATAAAAATAAATCTCTTTCCCTCAGAATGTACCTATTCCAAATAATAGGACTGTTAGTCTACAGATTTTAGGGTCTGATCCTGTATCTACCAAAGTCAAAGAGATCTTTATTACAGTTTTCAATGAATATCCAGCAGATGTAAACAAGGGGCTTCATAAATGGATTTACAGCATGCAAGAAACAAGAGTTTTTGTGGGTGATAATTTTTATTGGACTTACACAGGCTTTCAAATGCAGGTTACCTAAAGGAGAATGCACTGTGACCATGAAGCTGATCCAATAAAGGATATCATCCACAAAAATCCATTCCTTTCATGTATTTCTTGAACTATCAAGGCTACAACATCACTCCTTTACTGCATGTTGTAATTCAGGAACTGATGAACATTCATGGAAATTTGAGATTTATTTAGCTCTGCATAATTGTGATTTGCCAATAGTGGGGCATAAAAGGTAAAGGCGGCATACAATTGAGCCTCTACTTTTTTCAAACCAGACCCCAAATTATTTGGCTGTAGTGGCTGATGGGAGTAAACAATTTGGTTGACCTTCTACCTTTTCAAAGACCCATTATATTATGCAAAGCCTTAGGTAAGGATGGTTAGCTTAACACCATTCTCACATACAAGTATTGAGCAGTATTTTCTTCTTACTGCAAAAACAAGAATGTGTGTATCCTTAAGAAGTCTTCACACTGCTCCCTGAAAATAGAAACTTGTAAAAAGAGACATCAGAACACTCCTTCATTCTAACAGAAGTAGTTGGCAACATGGAAGGAAAAGTCTAGTTCAAATACTTCATTTATCACATTAATTAAGAAGTCAAAACATCATATTGAAGACTGTTTTTTGTGAAAGAGGACAATAGAAATCAAAATTATACATTGGCAACTATTAATTATATTAGGTCACTTCCCCCCCTACTGACCACTGAGACTACTGCCAGCACCCAAACTAGTTAGTTTAAATGATTGAATATGCAGCCATAAAAAAACTGGAATCATAACTGTTACAAAGAAGCATCAAAGAGATTTCACTTTCTCTCTTTTTCTTTTTCAGTTCACATTCTTGGAGTAAGATGTGCTAATAATCATCCAGCAGGGCTATGGACAAGTGACTGACTAAGACACTCAGACTGCATTGTTTATGAGATGCTCTATTTTATCAACTCTGCACTAGTCAAGGGAAGCGGAAAAAAAATTTCCTCCATTACCCATACTGAATATAAATATTTTGGTTGGCACCGCCCATCACAGCAGAGACTGTATACTGCTCATGATGGACTGAAGTGTAAACCCTGACGAGGTAGCAGAAATACAATGAAAACTCCTGTTATCTGACAATCAGCTAAATGAAAGCTATTATTTACACTAATTTAGAAATCATTCAACGGTTTCTCTGCATTTTATGTTATTTTAATTACCAGATAGATACCGAGCACATAAGAAGCTAACTGTGCAGTGGCCAAATAATACTGCACAGTAGAGCACCACAGAACCAACAGTGCCAATACACTACTACACAGTAGTGTTACTAAAAAGGTGTTTGCCAGCACTACTGTGCAGTAACTCCAGTTACTGTGCATTTATTTAGTATTTGATTACACAAGTGCTAAATAAATGCCCAGTAACCTCTGCGCAGTAGCGTCTCGTATAGATGCACCCATTGTGTTTCCTCTCCAAAAGTAATGGGACTTAATACTAATAGATTAAATTAAACATATTCTCAGTAGCTGTGATAGATTTGTTCTTTTTTAAAAAAAAAGAACAAAAAGATAATTGAATTGCTTTTTAAAAGTGCCAGATAAACATCCCAGGACAATTAAATCCTTCCTCAGACCAGTGTATAACCACAGCAGTAAACTTCCTTGTGCACTGCCACTGAAATGCCTCCACCCTTTCAGTCTTCTACAGTTAAACCCTATTACCATGTAAAAATTTGGGCCTCCACTGAAAACACAAACAAGGCTGTTTGATATGCTTTTGAAATAGACAATAGTTCACTAAACTAGACTGAGGCTACAAGATGATATTTCACACAGAGGACAGAACTTCACCATAGTAAAGTAATGGCAGTATTTAAAAAATACACTGGTATAAAAATGTCACGGCCTGTTAAGTGCACAACAGCAGGTAACTGGTAAATACTAACTAAAAGGAAACTACTCAAAGCAGCAAGGGCCACCTATACACAAGTGCAGAGGTTGCTCCAATGCACTGGAATTCTAGTGTGCTGGAGGAGCAGACTCAATTAATCGAGCCTGCTGGAGTATGGCAGCTGCTGTGCTCCAGCAGCCTCCTGCATCTCATATATCAGTGTCCCCGCACTTAAAAATGGCGGCAGGAGGACTTGAACAGGTGTGCTCATTCGACAAGCTTTAGTTCAACCACCCCCACTGCTATTTTTAAGTGCAGGGACACTGACATAAGGGACGCGATGGTGCTTTAAATAAATAAGCTCTTGGAGCATGTGTAAAAGTGCCCAAGGACTACTACCTATAGGCTCTTTCTTGTGAAGGTAAAATCCATATACAGAAGAAAAACTGCCTTTAAAAAAAATCCATAAAGTAGGGTGTGTCTACACGAGATGCTTTACTACACAATAAACTAATCTACTGCGCAGTAAAGCATCACTGTCTACACGTGTACAACATTTACTGCACAGTAAATTAGTCTACTGTGTAGTTGGCTACCACCTGTATATACACGTATTAGATTTACTGCATAGTAGCACATGTGTAGACAGCTGACTGGGAGCAAACTGCTCCTAGTCAGCGCAGAGAGCAGGGGGCAGGGGAACTGCCCAGGGCAGGAAATTGTGTCCCAGCCTCCACTCCAATCTCAGAGCCGGAGCCCGGCAGGAGTCAACTGCCTGGGACAGGGATGATGGGCTGGGAGGAAGCTGCTCCCCTAGAGCCCAGACCTTACTCTGATGTCCCCTGCCAGGCCAGGGCTGGCACCTGGGGGAGCCTGCAGTTCCCCCCACCCCCTCAGCTGCTGTAGGGGGACAGAAGAGGGCAGGAGTAGCCCTGCACTTAACTGCTCCTGTCAGAAGCGAATTTGCTCCCAAGGGGCACCGGTGTAGATGCGCTCCCAAAAAATACTGCGTATTTTACTGTACAGTAAGCTTACAGAGCATTAATAGCATGTATACATGCACCTGCACAGTCAAATAAGAGCACTCTCTTATCACTCTAACATTAATGTGAAAATGGAAGAATATGATGTAGATTTATTTTTTTCTTTTTTAAGGAGAGAAAGTGTATTTACAGTTTTATTAATTATCTTTTATGTTGTTAAAATGAATGGCCAATATTTCTGGTTGGGTGAAGAAACCAACAGCCAGAATATACTAAGTACCCTGATGAAATTAATTCAGATCAGTAAGCTATAAATTTGGAGAATGCTGCTAGGACAGTTTACTCCTAGGAACTCTAAATACATAACATGCACATAAAGTAGGATAATGTGGAAATTTGAGAAGAGGCTGCTTACTTGCTGTAGGTCTCCAGTAGAGAAACTGATAATAACCGTTGGAATCACCATAAAAAAAGCATTATAGTAAAGGACTCCATATTTCCCCAACTCCTGTGAAAGATGAAACAAACCTTTTGGAGATTTGAAGCATGTTAGGCAATAACAACCTAACCATTGCTCTGGTGGTCTATTTATGACTAGGCATAACTCAATGCAGCACAACTGAAATAATAGAATCACAGTCTTTACACTTAAAGTCTTTAATCACTGTGATGAACTACCATTTCAGTCAGCATGTCTGCACACTCAATTCTGTACTGGCTCATGTTCAGGAGTATATAGCCCCAATCACAGAGCTAGAACTTTAATTAAGTCCATATCCTGAACTTCTTTTTGACAGCTGGTGAATTCTGGAACGTAGCCTGGTGTAGCTGGGCATTGGAAGAACCACTAGATCTTGTACAGGGTAAGGACTCGGGAGTAGCCTGAGCTAGCACTCAGATGGCACTTCATTAGGATTGGGAGACCTACACAGCAGGATGAGCATGTGATGGTAGCACATATAGACAGACATTTGCTAGCTAAAATGTACCTAGCAAGAGTAAAAATAGTAATGAAGGCATGGCACTATTGGCTTCAGCATGGGATGGCAACTAATGTACAGCCCTGACAAGAGACCAGTGTATATGTTGAGCTCATGCTGCTGTGTTTTCACTACTCTTGTTATATGTATGGAGCAAGCTCTGGATCCAGCATGTGGAGTGGGGGTGGAAGGGAAAAGAATGGGGACTGTGGGCCCAATGCAGCCCATGGGGCTGGTTCCACACCACTAATTCAACCCGTGGGCTGGTCCTCCTGGAGCCAGAGGAGTTTGACACCCCTGACATAATATAATACCATGTTCCACTCCACTATTAAGGGTGAACTGGGTAAAAGTCAAATATATTAATTCCCTCTATGCAGCCTGAAATTTTCCCTAGGCTAACTGTAATAAAGATCATGTATGTAACTAGAGTATGAAAGCCATGAAACTCATTATATTTGTTAAAATCTGGTGTTACTTGACACTCATCTAGTCATGTTATAACAGAAGATAAGCACTTTCCTTTGTTATATGCAAAAAATAAAAATACGCCCCCTCTAAAATCTGTTCATCACAAAGTTACCTTTGGATCAATTTTCTGTTTTGTGTAAACTCCATTTGCTGCTGTGAAGATATCGTTTAGCAATACAAAGGTATAGCCTTCCAAATTAAAAGCAAGATCTGATCTGAAAAACATGAGGTTATGTTATTTATATATATATATATGTAAAAAATACATATTTTTTGCATTCTATTGTCTGCAGATATATTTATAGATAAAAAAGTCAAACCTTGAAAACCTCAGCAAATTCAAGGCCTTACCAGCAGTTGTCTTACAAATAAGTCAGAACAATAAAGCAAATTTTCAAGAACTAGCACAAAAAAAAGAAAAAAGAAAAGAAAAGAAAAGCTGATAATAATGTTCCATTCCACTTTTGTATAGAATTTCACCTGGCTCAGTGCTAACAACCTGTCCCATAACTGCCAAACTATTTCTAACAGGTAATAACCAAAAAACTATTGTTATAAGTAAAATCAGGCAGGCAGTAACTGTTTCTTCTATTTTATTTGTCACAATAGATAAATTATTTCATACAATTGTGGATGCACTAAGGTTATGCCAGATGGAAAATACTAATCTAATTATAACTCATATTTTGTATATAACAAACTAAAACTTAGGACTTACATTACAGAATTGCAACTTCCCAAAAAGAAGTGTCAACAGGAAAAGTAGAGGAAATAGTAGAATAGATGAACCCCCAAAATATTAATCTATTTGAACTTGTCCAAATGTATATGAATTGTGGCCACTTAATAACGTTATGCATACAGTTAGTGTGAAATGTCGCCCACTCTAACAAGGACTCAAGTATTTTTTCCTATGATTGACATTGTTGTATTCAGTGTTACAGTACAGAAAACTTGCTGTCATAACATATGCTTAGCTTGCTGTGTTCTTTATATTCTTGGGTATATCCCAAACCTAGCATTGCAAAATATTATTCCATTAGGACTAGACTTTGGATTTCTATTTCATGGCTGCCATTGACTTTAGCAGATGTACTATCTGAGGTAATTTCATTAATAGGATTTTTACTCAGATTTGGTTCTTAGTTAAAAAAAAGCAGTGTAGATAAAACACTGAAGACATTTATTGAGAACAAATAAAAGACTTACCCAGCTGCTATGAAGGCCCCAAGAATGATGGCAAATACACTGACTATAATACTCAGTGGATATCTCTTCCTGTAAACAAAAAACACAGTCCATATTTAGTTAGAGAGGAAACATAATGGCACTCAGTCAACTTGTGAGATTTCAAAGCAATTAACTTTTGGAAAAGAATTAACTGGGAAACAATTAAACCGTGACCGTCTTAAAGAAGGCGAAGCTCTCACTGACCTCAGTGAGGGTCCTGCATGTATAGGACTTCTAGGATTTGGGCCACAAAAATATAAAACCACCAAAGTAATGGAAACTACAGTCAGATAAGCCTCTTATTAACAGGGATCCTAGTTTTCTCTGTTAAAAAAAAAACCCAACAATTTTCAGATAAAAATAACAACCCCCAAATCCACATTTTTCCCTGATTAAAATGAAACACTATATACCATTTTTTTTTTTTGAGAGAGAGAGAGATAACCTAAAAATATATATATAGTGCTGTTTCATTTTTTATATATACATAAGTGGTAATATAGGAATATATATATTTTATACCAATGTATAACATATAGTGGTATAATATAAATATTATATATATATACACACCACTGTATGTTATATATTGGCATAAAATATATATATATATATATATATATTTCTATATTACACCAGTATTTTATATAAAAAAAACGAAACAGCACTATATACTATATATATTTTTTTGGGTTCTCTCTCTCTCTCAGTCTCAAAAAATATATATAGTATATAGTGGTGTTTTATTTTAATCAAGGAAAAAAATTTGGATTTGGGTTGGGTTTTTTTAATCTGAAAATTGGGGGTTTTTTGAGATGCCACAAACTGCACATTTCCACTCGTGAGGATGTGGCCTTAGTGCCCAATCACAGAAACTGCTCCAAACAGGCAGATGCTGAAGCCCAGATGTAGCTTCCCTGCAGCCCATGGGACTGCAGAAATCTGATCAAACAGAGCAGTTTTCTGGGTCAGCTTAGAATGTAACTGTCTAACAAGAGGCAAGTTTTTTGGGGAGGTTGGGATTTTTTGTAATATCATTCATTGGATCAACTACAGAGTTGGGAGAGATGTTGGACAATCGTTTGGGCACAAAGTGTGTTCTTCAGTCTGGGAAAGAAGCAGACACAGGCTAAGCTAACCAATAGAAAAAAATGGTTTGTGTTTAACTCCGTGTTACTGAAAGCTGTTACTTAAGGAACGGAAGAAGGCTATGAACTGTCTAATATATATATGTATGTATATATGTACAGTAGTGTTTCATTTTAATCATGGAAAAATGTGGATCTTTGGGTTCCTTTTTTTTTTTTTTTAATATGAAAATCGAGGATTTTTTTTATCAGAGAAAACCAGGATCCCTGCAGATTACTAATGCTCTAATACTTTTGGGCTCTGTAAGCATGGATTCATACATATCTCGTAAACTGTCAAAGTACTCTGCTCCTGAATAATTTCCAATGTAAAGCCAAAAGGTACACATTTCTAAGGTGGTGGATATTGGGAGAAAATGTATTCTAGTCTATGCAGGTGCTTAGACTTCAATCAGGACTGTAGTCTCTTGAATTCCTTCCAACAGTCTATCAAGGAATGTGGCTGGACATCTATCACTTGTGATCATTGTCTTTGCTTCCAGAGGAAGCGGCGTGTACAAAAGAGTAGTATCCTTTTATTATGTAATATATATAAAGTTTTTTTGCTATATAGTCATGTTAAAAGTAGGTAAGGTCAAAAAAATTGTTTACAATTGTTTTTTCTTCTTGGGAAATGAATTTGAGAGACTAAGGCTGGGCCCCAAAAAGGCTCCACCTCCCACATGGAAAAGCTTTACTTTTCTTTGAGAGAGGTCTGCGGTGCTAGAGAAGTGAAGTTGTTGACCACAATCTTAACTCCAAGCTTTAGGCAAGGTTTTATATATGCCAGGTCCAGACCATGGAGTACCTTGGAAGAGAAAACCTCAAAACTTCACTGGAAATTCTGTGGAGAGCCAGCATAAAATTAAAATAGCTTTGGTTGCTGAGAAGTGCTGTAGCATTCTGTACTGATCTGAGTTTCCCAAGCACTTCAGCCCAGGTATATCACATGGCTGCAGCCCAGCCAAGAAGTAATGACCTGGCCTCCGTTTCATCATTAGCCAGAAGTAGATGGAATCTCTTATTAAACCAGAAATGATAGCAAAATCTAGGAGTAGTAACTTCAGTGTGAGAACTTAGTGTCAGAAAGAATTCGAGAGTGCTCTTAAACAATGGCTGTAAAGACTTCAAGATGCTCTCTTCTGCCCATCAGTATTACCTCTGTTTTCTTTGGATTTATCTTCAGCCAGCTGTTTTTCATTCATGCACAGGACTTGTCCAAGTAGTGGACTATCTTGGTGGTATTGTTGTAGTAATTTGTGGTAGATTAGCTAGACCTTTCAGTTCTGATCTCAGTTTGATTTGATCTACTGACTTTGGGACTTGTAATTACAAACCTTTAGTTTATTTTACACCAAATGACACATTTATTTGTAAACAGCTCGTCTGAGGGATGGTGTTTAAGTAGATTGGTAAATGCCATTTTGTCTTGTTAGACAGTAGTACAATTGCAGTGTTATCGTAGCTGTCACAGTCCAGGAAATGTCCAAGAGACAAGTTTTTCTTTTTGTGGTATCTTTTATTGGACCAACTGTAGAGTTGGAAGAAAAGATGTACAAGCTTTTGGGTACAAAGTGCCCTTCTTCTAGTCTGATAAAGAAGTAGGGACAAGGTAAGCTCAACAGCAGAAAAAATGGTTTGTGTTTAACTCCATGAAACTGAAAGCACTCAGTTAAGCAGTGAAGTAAAAAGAAAGGAGGTTGATCAGAAGCAGTTTTAAAATAAGGGAAATGCAGTTGAATAGTTAACCTAATTACTAATTATATAGAAAGACAAGACCATTCAAGACAGAGGTGGTCAATGTTACCTACTGAATGCAGAGAAGTTGGCAGAGATAGTAGGTAAACTGTAACTAGCCATAAAACCACTGTTCATGTTTACTCCATTGTTTTAGTTTCCAGTAAAGGTATACACTTTTGTTCCTAAGCCCATATTTTGAAGGATTTTGATAGATTTCCCTTGAGGAAGAGGACTGTAAGGTCAGAAAAGGAGTGGTTTTTTTATGTATAGTATTCTCCTGCAGGCAAGTGTGTATCTCTGAATCTGTATTTCCCTTGTTTTGAAATACTTCTGATCACCACTGTTTGCCCTCACTTCATAGCCTTCCTTCATTCCTTAAGTAACAGCTTTCAGTAACATGGAGTTAAACACAAACCATTTTTAATACTGGTTAGCGTAGCCTGTGTCTGCTTCTCTCTCAGACCAGAAGAACACAATTTGTGCCCAAAAGATTATCCAACATCTCTCCCAACTCCATAGCTGGTCCAATGAATGATGTCACAAAAAATCCCAACCCCCCAAAAAACTTGCCTCTTGTTAGACAGTTACATTCTAAAGCTGACCCAGAAACCTGCTCTGCTTGATCAGATTTCTGCAGTCCCATGGGCTGCAAGGAAGCTACATCTGGGCTTCAGCTTCTGCCTGTTTGAAGCAGTTTCTGTGATTGGGCACTAAGGCCACATCCCCATGAGTGGGAACGTGCAGTTTGCGGCACCTCAAAGCCTTGAGGCGCCGCAAAATGCACATGGCGCATGTTAATCTGTTCGCTGTGTTACGTGTTTGCAGTGTGGCACCAAAACTATATACCAGGAAATCCATCTAAAAAAGTCATGCCCAAAAACAAGCAGTGCAGTGTGTGCGCCACCAGAAACCAGAGCCTGCCCAGCCAGAGATACACCAGCTGCTGGACAGATGGGCGTTGCTGCTGGCCCTGGCCCCAGGCTCCCATACCCGACCCAGAGCAATTTGCTGTGCGCCAGAGTGCTTGTGCAGGAGCATGCCTGGGGACAACTAGCAGCAGCACAAATACGTATCACTGTTAGTTGTCCTTGGGTAAACGCACATTCCCACTTGTGGGAACATGCCCTAAATGGCTTAAAATACCATATTTTAGCCAATCAAAACTCACTGGGTCCCATTCTGCTTGCCTTATTCATGTGAAGGAGTCAAGTGAATTAGGGCAGGCAGAAATATTTTCTTGTATCTACATGTATGTGATTTTATGAATCAGCAATTTCATGAATAAGCAATTCCTAACTGCTTTCTAAACTATTTGATCTATTCTATTACAGGGATGGGCAAAATGCAGCCCGCCAGACCATTCTATCCAACCTGTGGGGCCCTTAAAAAAATTTAGAAAAGTAATATTTATCTGCCCCCAGTCACCTGTCATGAGGCCCTCAATGGCTTGCCAAAACTCAGTATGCAACACTCTGCCCAAAATAATTGATCGTCCCTGTTCTATTAGCTAATGAGAATGAGGCATCCAATAAAGTGATCACATGTCAAAAATACCCCTTTTGGTATGACATAAAATAAAGGTATTTTAAAATGGAAAAAACAGATCACCCAAGTATGATGATTTCCAGCAGTAAGGTGAGTGGAATGGTAAACTTCCTGAGCACTGTAAACATCGGCAAACTGTCAAAAAAAATCCAAGCACAGGGTCAGATGCACAGCATTCTTATTTTTTAATCCTTATCTATTTTTACTAAGCAGAGGATGAAATTATTAGACCAGCTTTAAATTACCAGAACAAATTCTCAGCCTCTTAACATACACAAAAATGTCAGTCTGACACTAGAGTCAGTTTAGATAACAGAATAACTTGAAATAATGAGGTTTGCCAGTTTTTTAAAACAAACAAAGAAGCCGCTACCTGTTACAAAGTCTCCTCTGTGTCAGAAAAGGAGGAAAGAAAGAGCAGTGGCTATTTTCAACCTCTGCCGAATACCATCTACATGAACTGAAGCCTACAGAAATCCTAGAGGTCATACAAATACGTAAATTGAGGACCCTTATTTTAATGTTTAAAGACAATCAGTGATTGCTGAATTTATTGAATTTCACTTACTTTAACTTTACGATTTCTATAGACGTATAATAAAAAATACAAGGAATTGTACTTTAAGAATGAGTTCTAGATGTAGAAAACACACAAATATGGTGCATATTAGAAACAAGGAAGGTGATGCAACCCTGCCCATAAAACAAATGACAGTATTGCATTTGAAAAGCAGATTGTTAGAACTCACTGAATGCTGTATTTGGGGGGCCTTCTGCATTTACTGATAATGCCCTTGAAGCTGACATTTTGGAAATCTGACAGTATAGCCATCTGGACCAATTAATCTCATTTACAACATAACAACTAACAACAGTGTTAAATCATGCTACAAATCCCAGCTTGTGATTTAAAAATCTTACAACTCACTGAAAGATGGTCTTATATAAATAAAACCTATATTTGTCTTCTGGACATATCCTTTCAGAAACACTACATGAAGTGGAAAATTCTGAATTATAAATAAAAGATTAGCAATAAGAATACTGCATTCATTCTTACTTTTATCACATGAAAAGATAAGGAATGATTTTAAATAGTAAATCTAAAGGAATACTTTGACAGAAGGAGAGGAAGATTTTGCATTTGGAATTATAATAAACAAAATCCTTTCAATTTCAGAATAGCAACAATTTGTGAAAGAGCAAAACTCTGTTAGACTTCACTGAAAACATTTGCTTTAGCTAAGGAGTTATTGACAGCCATATTGTTGTGGTTTATAAAACAGTACTGAAAGGAACAGTCACTTCAAAGGGACAATTTGTGTGTACATGCAATGGAGCATGAATAAAAGCTACAAGAATCAGGTCTCTAATCTTCTGTAAAAATCATTTGTTTTATTAAAAGAAATAAATATTAGGCTCCACATAGCCATTCAAAATTATAAAACAGATATCTGAACCCAATATGATACCCACTTGTAATGTTGTAAACCTTGTAAAAGTTTACAACGATAATTAAACTTCTTTTCAAGGTACCAGAAGTAGTCTGACATATTGCTTAACTTTCCATTCATGATCAATCATACAGATCACTCTCCTCCCACAAGCAACTGAACACCATTCAGCAAAAACAATTGTTTATACTGGGAAAAGATATTTTAGGAAATTGCACATATATTTTTAGCTGCCTTCAATGTAAGAAGTATCTAGTGCCTTTAGAAAAAAGCTCACTGCCCAGTCTGCTCTCTTCTGCATATCATCCCTTTCTCCCATCTATTCTGTTTCCGCCAAAAATAAGGATCACCTAGCATAGCTCCACAGATAATCTGACCCCAGCACGCTTTCCTGCCCAGGGCAGGGGATTGGACTCAATGACTTAACTGAGGTCCCTTCCAACTCTAACATCTATGAATCTATTAATTGGAATTTGGAAATTTTCAGTAACATGATCCAAGGGTAGACTGCTATCTCAGATGCTACTATAGTCTTGCTACCCTCAGGTGCTCCTACTCCCCTGGAAGACTGCTCATTTAATCCATACAGTTTATCCTCTAGTCTATGTTCTCTTCATAAACCCTTTCTCTGTCTTCATACCAGTGGCTCAACCATCCAGAAGAGTGCTCAGCAGTGGAAACACGTTACAGGTTTCCTTTGCTTTATGCTGTACATGCGTTCCTGGAAAACGGCACATAACTCGAATTCGTAAAAGGAAACCCACTTTACAATGTAACAAATATGGATACGTTCCAAGACCTTGATTGTACTGACCCCCAGACCCATTTCTACCACTTTTACAAGACAATTTAGGTACTCACCAACAGCAGACAGTACATACAAACACCGGATGGTGGTGAATGTTACCTTAACGGGGATGACAACTACAGAAACAAGTGTCGCAGATAACGAGTGAGGAGCAAAGATCCACACAGGAGACTATATTTTGGTGCGTGTCGCTCCCACAATGCACCGCACAAAGTAGCTGACAGCGGGCTTTCACCACACTGATCACATAAGAATGAGTTTACCTCACATATAATGAATTTTTGGTATAAAAAGGGTCATCACGTAAGAGCCAATTTGCAGATACAGAACACGCAGAAAGCGAGCGAAACCTGTAATTGGTGCAAAGAAGCTGTGTTTATGCATCCTCTCAGTACAGAAAATACTAATACAGCAAAAGCTTTGTTAACCGGCACTTTATTAGCTGGAAAGCTCTACTAAGCAGCATCCGAGGGACACAGTAAAAGCAAAACCGGAAGTACCACTTCCGAGGACTTCCGGTTTCATCGCCTGAGCGGAGTTCTTCTTTGTTACTTCTTCGGCCCACGGCTCAAGGGAAAGCAGCCTGTGCAGGGCCTCCTCCCTGTCCCCCGGCACACTGATGCTGGGGAGTGCACCAGACAGTGCACATTTGATTAACCATGTTACAGGGGTGTAGCTTGTAGCCATGTTGGTCTAAGGACATAGGCAGACAAGGTTCTTTGGGTGAATCTGATATCTTTTATTAGACCAACTAAATAGCTGGAGAACAATTTTTAAGCAAGCTTTCGGGTTCAAAAACCCTTCATCAGGCTCAGGAAGTTTCAGCAGTTGATATGTGCTCTTCCTGGATGGAATGAAAAGTAAAAAAGCCAGAGGCTGTGCTGGTATGCATACACTTATGCATCTACATTTCCACTGACTGCCTGTCTTATATGCATACCAGCACAGCTCTGGCTTTTTTACTTTTCATTCCATCCAGGAAGAGCACATATCAACTGCTGAAACTTCCTGAGCCTGATGAAGGGTTTTTGAACCCGAAAGCTTGCTTAAAAATTGTTCTCCAACTATGTAGTTGGTCTAATAAAAGATATAAGATTCACCCAAAGAACCTTGTCTGCCATTTGATTAACCAGCATATTTGATTAACCGGTATCCCCCATTCTTGGGGGATCCTGGATAACAGAGCTTTTACTATACTTCTAAAATGCAACTCATAGTTCGCAAACTGATCTGATGCTTTGGTTGAGACTTTCCAACCAGTGCAGGAAATTTAACCATACATCACTGATTAAAAATAAGAAGCACCTCTGCAGTGCTTTGAAATTCTTAATCTTAAACTTATACTTTGAACCTACAAACATATATATATAAAAAGCAAACAGCTTACCTATGCCCTGTATTTACTGTACCTTAGTTTCCTGGTACTTGATAATCCACTTATGTGATTTCCAACATAAATCAAAGGCAGAGGGAACAACTGCAATGAAGTCAGAGTACAATTCAGATTAGACCTATACTTTAAATTAGAGATGACGAACTTTATTTAACATATGTAATTTCATGAATGTACAATTCCCTACTTCCTGAAATAACTCAGTTATCTTGTTAGGTTATTTTTCTTAAAGAAAAGAAAAAACAGCAATTGCTTTGTAAACTAATCTATACCCATTGAACTCATTGACTTAGAACTTCATTTTGTATTAACTGGCCTGAATGCTTTTATTGATTCCAATGAAACTATGCTGAATTCCAGCAGCTGACTATTTATCCAATATGGAGTATCTAAAACAGTTCAGCAATTGAACTGGTCTCACTTATAAAACTGATCCTTGGTTGTTAGCCTAGTTCCACTGTTTGCATTTAGATGCAACTAAGATAGAAAGAAAGTGTTAACTGTGCAGTTATGGGAACTCTATATACTAGCATGTATAGGAAAGAGATTATTTTAAAACCTAACTATTGAGAGTACCTAATAAGCTCCTTAATTATTGAGGTTGGTGTGAAGAACAATTAAACATTTAGAGCCTACCTAGTCATCAGGGTAATGTCTACCAGAATGGGGTCCTTCCTCTAACAGAAGCCTTTAGGCCCTACCACAATAGAAATAAATTATAAATAGACTGAGTCTGGCCCTAAGAATATGGACAAGATGTTACGGACCCCTATAGGGGCCAGGTAGAATTCCAAATCTTTATTCTTCTGATACAGAAAGGTCACTGGAGACAAATGCCAAAAGAGCTAGGCAAAGAAGATAATCTGGAGCCATGGCCCAGCCCCTTCTTAGCATCAGCTAACAGAGCTGGACTGACAGATAGGGAAAAATAATTTGCACCGTGGAGGAGATTGAAAGCAGTAAAGCTGGTTTCTGCATGTGTCAAATGGAGAAATGTGCCTGCCTGAAGCTATAGACTTTTAAAGCTCTCTGTGACCAAAAAGTGCACAAAGACACATGCAACATCTCAGAAATTTTGTCATTTGTTTAGGTACAGAGTGAAAATGGAAACAAATGCCAAGGGAAAGGGAATATAATTTCACTTACTATAATGATAAAATCACAGCTAACTTCAATTTATCAAGCACAACCCCAGCAGACACTGAAATACTGCTTAACAAGGGCTAAGAACTATGAGGTCTTATAATCAAAACCAGCACTTTGCAGACACAAATCTCAAACTGAAAGTCTAATTTATTTAAACAGATCTTTAATTCAGAGATTGTATCTCAGTTGTGCCTCCCCTCCCCTCAAGTACAGAGGGGATGAGAGTACATGGCACCATCATTTTGTGGCCTGAGCAAGAACAACTCAGTGACAAACTAGGCTAGGAACAGTAAGTCCCAATAACACAAGAATACATGAAAGCAAATGGGAATTTTTGCTACTGTTAATTATTCCAGGCAAAGTACACTATGCATTTTAAAAGGTAAAAGAGTCAACAAAGACAAATACAGCTGACTCACTGTGACTAGGAAAATCCAGTCCACTATAGCTGGTACATAACTGTGGAACTGTTGCTACCCTGTCACAAGATAATCCTTTGACAGTTTGCTGGGATGTCTTTAGAAGAAAATGGGTAATACATTTTTTAAAAATCTCAGACATTAAGAACATAGGGTTGAAGAAGCATGTTAGGAGAGAATGGGAACAGAGAATAAGATCACCAACACGTTTGTGCAGCTTGCTCCGCTGCACTTTAGAAACAAAGCTGCTTGTGGTTTCTTCTGCAACCACGTTAAGGAGAAAAGAAAATGTCCTCTCTGGCTATAACTGGCTTTAGAGACTTCTTTCTATGCATGGTAGGGTCCTTGGGAGCTAAATGCACACAGGACTCCCTTAGTTGTGCCATGCTAATTCTTATGCCCTACACAGAAAAGCTGTTCAACTGGTGGCCTGCAGAGCTCATCAGTGTGCTACCAGAGCTCCTGCACTGGTCCAGCTCCAGAACCCAAAAAGTTAATACAGCCACCACTCGCCAACCCACCCCTTTGCCTGCTGCCTAATTTGGGGCTTTGGTCAATCTGCCACACTACCACAAGAGGTAAGTCATCTAGCTTGTGAGAAGCCCCATGGCCCAGATCAGGCCCTCAAAGCCAAATAAGTTGAACAACCCTGCCCTACAGGAAAAATAATTCCATAATTAAGACAGCAGGTTGAGATACAAGAAATCTGGGTTTAATTCTCAGCCATGCTTCCTGTGTGACCTGGGACAGACCAAATTAGACCACAAACCTATAAGATGTATGTAGGCAGATGCATGAGTTGATGCAAAGTCCCAATGATTTCTGTGAGGTTCCCAATGGATGCAAGATTCTGCCTATTATCCTTTCACTTTAGAATGCTACCTCCATTGCTCCCTGCCTTAGTTCACAGACTGAGATAAGAGATCTTTTCTCCTGCTCTGTTTGTCTTGCTTGTTTAGACTATAAGTCCTTGAGTACAGAATCTGTCTCTACTCATGTACAGCATCTAGCATAATAGGTCTCAAATTTGGTCAGGGACCTAGGAACCAATATAATATATCATCAGAGTATTTCTGATTACTGAAGAATTTGAGTAATCCTGACTGAAAGCAACAGAAGTTACCTTTGTCTTACAACAGAAAAATGAGCATTCACTTTGGCTCCACTGATCACAGTGGAGCCAAAATCTCACATTCAGCATTTAAGGACTCACAAACAAAGCAATAATTAAACACTACTTTTGTACTGTTGTGTAAATATTAAGGCAATATTCCTCTAGCTGCTCCTTATAATAGGCCAGAACATTTTATTATTACATCAAACACAGATCTTCACTTGACACCTGCAAAAAAATCTGTGCATGCAGGGAAAGCAAAATGCTGAAGTCATATTATGAGGCTGACCTAAGGAGGTATTATTGCTATCAAAAATAGTATCCCAAGCTCCAAAGCCCCCACTTCTTGATACCAAACAGAAACTAGAGTTTGGTTATACACTGTAAATCTTGCTGTTAAATTCAAGACTGTTATAATAAAACTAAATGATTGATTTACGACAGATTAATGAAACAAAAGTATAAAATAATCACATTTGGTAGCAGAGAGCTAGGAAATTAAACATTTGTTAGTTTTCTGTTACAGCTTTTCTCCAGAGAAAACATCTTTGAAAACCTGTCATAAAAACACTGTTAACAATTTAACTCCAAACCCAAACAATGTTCCTACCTTCACAGGGATACTTTTGTCAAAATCAGGAAAGTGAATAATTTTATTTAGTTTTGATACATATAGGATAAGTATGGTAGTAGCCATCTAAAAAAAAGAAGGAAAGAAAAAGGCAAGAAACACATAAGAACAAAAGGCTACTTTAAACTGATAAAATGCATATATATCAATAGCTTTCAAGACAAGTTCAGGATACATATTTGATAAATACTAGACAATATGGCTAGGTACAGACATTCAAAAAGCCCAATGCAGAACTGATCTAAGTTACGCGGTTTTCTGTAAGTGGTGTACTTTAGATGGGTAGTGAACAGAACACACAATTTGCCCTTTAGTAGTGGGGCAGGAGTGGGGGTAAATCTTAGACTTGGTTCTACCATTTTTAAACCGGTCTATGCATGCCGAACTTCTGTTCTGTTACAGGTATAGATGGTTTCTGATCACTTATATCAACAAATATGTAATGTCTGTCCCTGGCCTATGTCAGTCAGGTGTTTCTTTCAAAGAACATTTTGGAGCACAGTGAAACGGCTGGCATCTTTTTCTTTAGGACCAATTTTGACTGTCACCTAATTGAAACAACAATACAAATGTGATATGCTTTACTGGCTAGAACAGCGGTGCTCAAACTTCTGGCCCCTAGGCTGGATGAGTGGCGCAGGACCAGACCCCAGGCTGCATCCCACATGCCAGAGTCAATCTGCTCAGGGTTGGCTCATGGGGACAGTTCACAAGGGAATTCCACAAAGGAAACCTCATAACCAAATTTATGATAAAGACTGTAAATGCTTTTGCAGAACTGAGATGGCTCCTACATTCTTTACCTTTGTTAAAACAAATCATTCCTCAGAATTTGTCTATTTTAGAACAGTATTATTGTGCTATATGACGATTCTTTCCTTCTAATGTTCCTTTACATTAAAACACTACAAATTTCTTTATCAGTCCTACCTACAATATAAGTTGTATTGTTGAACATACCTGCCCAATTCCAAGAAACATTGGAGACGGGAAGCTGAAACGAAGAGACAGTTATAAACATACATCCTCAACACAAAGAAAGCAGGAGGTGTCTAAAGTCTAGCTTCTAAATCTATAATTACTCACCTAAATGCTTAGCCAAATTTTCAACATTGCTGAACAACCAGCAACTCTAACTGAAGTCCCCCAAATCTCTGTACTCTTATAACTAAAAAGAAAGATTCCTCCAAGAAAGCAATGGCTAATTTTAAGTACTCACTATACCACAGGTAACCAACTATGATCAGTACAACCAAATCTGAGAATTTTAAACATACATTTTATAATGTCATTTATACTTCCTTATTGGTAGTTCTTTGAAGTGTATACTCCCATAAATTGTGTATTCAGTTAAAATTTCTGTAGATATTTACAGATGGAAGCTTATCTCTACAGATACATTGTCCAGAAACAATTATTAAAGGAAACTATATATATGCAGAAACTTTTCATAACTCCCAGGAAAAGACTCAGTGACAACAACCTTGGGGCTGTGAGCTCAGTGTTCCAGACCATTTTAACAGGCAATTCTCTGTGGTGTTTTTCTCTCCTTTTTTCTGTCCTGCTATGTCTAGTTTCAGCCTAAAGCACAAATACTTGAATGGAAAAGATGACAGTTTTAGCAAAGTGTTTGTAGGATCACAGAGAGCCTCCACATTTTTTTTTACTAAAATCCAGGTTAAGTTAATTAAAATTAACTTTTTTATTCTTTTTTATTTTTAAGTTAAGGTACTAATTCTCCCTGGGGAGATTGATATAAAAAAGATAATATGGCAACAAATTCCCACACGCGCCTCTTGCCCCATAAACAACAGATTAGAACCTCTGGCTTACTGAGTCACTATTTTCCTGCATGCACTTAGCCTTTTGCAGGAAAGGCTTTGCTAAGGGTTGGTCTAATACACAAACATGAATCACAATAATGATTTAGTGTTTTCACTGCAAGTCTATATGTAAAACCTTCACAAAGTATTCTTAACAAATCTTCTAGGTATGCAGGGTTCCACTACCCCATAAGGAAGTGATTATACATCACAGCAAACACCAAGAACTATTCAAGCACCGCTAAGAAGCCTAGGAACTATCATTTCAGCTGAATGACATCAGGATGAGAATGCAGTATTAGCGAAACAGGAGCAGTAAAAAATGTCATAATCATACCGGAGATATAACATTGATAAAGTATCAGAAAACCCTAGCAAAGAGAAAGACTCCTGAATCTCTATTTCCTGGAAACACACAGAGGAAATGATAGGCATTTATAGCTATGCTGCATACAAATTGTGTTGAGCCTGTTTTTTAGTATTCATCAGCATCAGGGGTGGATTGGGGGGGGGGGG
>NW_005841902.1:1321514-1323687 GCF_000455745.1 Alligator sinensis | reverse complement strand
GGGGGGGAGTGAAGTAGTGCAGTTGCAACTCCTTTGATTCCTATTCTGCTCAAAGTTTAAAACCAAGTGTCTGGCAGTGGCAGTAGCTGTTCTATTCAGGCAGCAGTGATAGAGTCAATGGCTTCAAAATTCATTATAATCTACCTGATTCCCTTCAAATTCTTCTTCAACAGGTGTTAATGATTCGCTCTCTTTTCATGGTCTCTAACCCTTCCACTAATCAAGCTAACCTTTCTTCTATAATTTTTCTGTTTGTCACCTATAGCTCCTATTTCACAGCCCTGCAGACTGCTTTGAACTCTAGCTAGAAACATTAACTCAGGTGTGGAAATAACTCAGTGAAACATTGGAAGCACTGTCAATATGCTCCGCAAGGCTAGATTTTGTTTTATGAATCTGAAAAAGAGATATATGTTTAATTCTAATGACTCTCAGACTAACCAAACAACATATTTTGATAATTTTGCCTAGTTTGTTGTGCTTTTATATATAGGACATAGCAAATTAATGCATATTCCAATAAAGTTTTTTCTTTTGCTTCACTCTTAAACTAAATAATATACCCCTGGGCTGCCAGCATATTAGTAATGCTTTTATTTTTTTTTAACTGGAAAAAATATGTATTGTTATATGTGCTGATGCACCTCACCATCTGCATCCCCTTTTTCAAAATCTTAGTCCTGCCCATGATCGCCGTATTAGTATTTGGTCTGTATCCATCTCTATAGGAAATAAACCCTACACTTATAACAAAATCTGAGAAGCATATAATACATAACTTACATAACTGTGGTATATTTCAAACAGTAAAATATAAGCAAAATGGCATACTGTGTGCTTTTTGCCTTCTTCATTAAAGCATACAAATAAATAGTAAGTTAAAAAGGAAAAAATGGGACCTAAAGAGATAGCAAATCTTCGCTTAAAAATACTGCGGAAGAATCTTGGACATACTATATTAGACAAGACAATGGTAATTTTGTGATTCTTTTAAGATGAAAGATGTAATATATTTGTTTATTTAATAATTAGTTTAATAAAAATGTATTTGAATTTCATAACTTTTTGGCTTTGTATATTTTAGAATATGGCACATTTTAAAATTCTCCCTTTGCAAAGCCAAACACTTGAAGTTTGGTATATTACTGGGATTCTTAATTGCAAGACTTCCTTATCAACATACAAGAAGCACTAATCCCTATAAAACTGTGCATACAGGTATGTAGGAAGTTAGGTGCTAAATAGGGGACTGGAAAGATATTTAAAGAAAAGCCACTTCTTTGTGTATGACTGAGAAGTAGTTTTGCTGTTGGACTGAAGAATTCTCAAAACAGGAAAGTAAGTGTTTTTCTTCTTACTCATGAGGGAAGGATTTAATGATTCTGGTGATTTCTTCCTGAGCTGCTTTTGATGAATTCTCAAAATAGGAAAGTAAGTGTTTTTGTTCTTACTCACGAGGGAAGGATTTAATGATTGTGGTGATTTCTTCCTAAGCTGCTTTTGGTGACAGGAACACTGAAAAATACCTGTTCATTTTTTACTAATTTTTGCTTTATATGACTCTTATTCACCTACAAAAACTGGGCTTGTTTCTTTTTGTATTTGACTTTGTTTTACAGTAAGACAATGCAACTCCATACGGCTGCAGAGGTCTGTGTTACTGAGGCTCAGCGTTGAACTTCAGCTTGAAATTGCCCCAAGATCCTTTTCTGCATGCATAAGAAAGAATCTAGTAGATCTTTATAGTTAAGGAGCATGGCTGGAACTCAGAAAATTTAAGGATCAGCTCTAGGATTTACTGGAGGCTCCTATGTGACCTCAAGCAAGTCACGTAAGGAGGAATTTTCAACTGAGTCTAAATACTATCAAAGATCTCAAGTGGGTTGGTTTGGGGTTTTTTTGGCAGCCAAGCAAATAGTCGATATTTTTCAGTAATCACAAAAACAGAATATTATTTCTATAAAAGAACAGAGAAAAATTTATAATGATTTTCTGCCAGACTGGTTTCATTAATGCATATTGGAAATACATCTGAATTAAATAAATTAATTCCTAACTGACCTGTTCCTTGTAAAGATTAGTTTTACGATGTTTTTGACAGTTTACTATATCACTGTATTCAAAGCTACAGAAATAATTTAGGGGTCATGAAAGCATTCTTGTGAATGTTGTT
>NW_005841902.1:1304752-1321483 GCF_000455745.1 Alligator sinensis | reverse complement strand
AGGGAAACCTGCTTTGCAACGGTAAGAGTGTTTCCTTAGCAACAAGAGTTACTCCTTGAGGAGACAAACTTTGAACTGCAAGACTTGACCAACGTTATCGTGCAGGTGCAAGTTGAACAATATAAAGGACTCATGCTAGTTCAAAGAAAGAAGCATTTATGTGATCGTGCGCTGGTTCTGCACAGTTTCTAGGTGACTGTCTAGACAGTATCATCTCTGGGGGCCCTGAATGGTAAAGATTTCCTTGAGAAGATTATGAAAAGGAAATTAAAATATCCAGAGGTGCCTTGAACCCAGTAGCTTCACATTTCCATATGTACGCGTTGGAATCCTTTTGTTCTTTTGCCCTGGATAACAGAGCGCTCCCTCTTTTAGAGCACAGCAACCAATGTGCCTCCAAATGGTTCCAGTAAATATTAGGGTAAAGGGTATGGGCTGAAGCCCCAATATTGCAGTGGGAACTCCTGCAGCTAGATATCTTCTCTTGCTGCCTTTTTACCTAAAGTGAAAGCAAGCTCTTAATACACCCCTACAGAGACCTGCCCTTTATTGGCTGGCTGCCTCTGTCCTTCTTCCCCAACAGAGAGGCATTGTTTCCTCTGCCCTGTTTGTTTCATTTGCAAAACTCTTTGCATAAAAAGAGTAAGAGCTGGGAAATACCAAGAGACGGAATCAAAACCACAGGAAGTTAACAAATAGCCCACAATCCTCTTGCTTATAAAAGTGTGAATATAAACTTACGTGTACACACACACACATATACATATGCATATATATTCACATACACACACATATACATGTATATACACCCACATACACATATGTGTGTGTACATGCACACAAACCAGCACACACAGGTGCACTTAAAAGTGTGTATGCACTCACACGTGCACACATATACATGCACACACATAGTGTGCACAGACAGGTACGTGTGTATCCATGCACACACACGTGTACACACACATACACCCATGCACGTGTGTATACACACATACATGTAAACACCTGCACAGACATGCTTGTCTAAACACATACACGGATACAATCCCGCAGCTCTGCACCTGCGCGTGGATATATGTGGGCGGGGCAGTAAGGTGGGCCGGGCTGGGTGGCCGTGGCCCTGGGGCGGCGGTGCTCGCTCACCTGTAGGTACTCAGCACCACCTTGTTGACCAGCACGAGCAGGAAGGAACAGGCGCCGTAGAAGAGGGCGGACAGTAGCCGGGGCAGCGGCGCCGGGCCGGCGGGCGCCGGCTCCTCGGACTCGGTGCCCAGCCGCTGCCTAGCGGCCCGGCCTTGGGGTGGGGAGCACGACCGTGCGTGGAGCAGGGTGGGTGTGGGGCAGGGTGCGTGTGTGGGGGTAGGGGCTGTGCGTGCGTATGTGTGTGTGAGATGAGAGACGTGTGTGTGTGTGTGTGTGTGTGTACATGTGTGTGGGGCAGGTGGTTTCTGTGTGGGATGGGCGTGTGTGTGTGTGTGTAACGGGCATGGGGGGGCAAGGTACATGTGGGGGACAGGGATATGTGTGGGGTAGGGGCTGTGCATGTGCGTGTGTGGGAGGCAGGGGGGTGCGTGGGGCAGGCCGTGCGTATGTATGTGTTGGGGGGTGATAGCCCAGCCCCCCCTCCCCCCGTGTCCTCAGGGCGCTCTGGGTGCTCCTGTCCTCACAGGTGGCGGTAGTGAGGGGTGGGCAACAAGGTCGGTCAGGAAGGGGATGCACAGCCCTGTGGCAGAAGGGGCAGGGAACAGAAAGTGGAGCAGTAGATCAGGCAGGGGAAAGGAATCAGTGGGCACAGGGTGCATTTGTGCCAGGCCTGTTCCAGCCAGGATGCTGACTCTGGGGGGCTTTCGTTTTATCTGGAGGACAGGAGAAGCCAAAGAAAGCTTCTCTGAACTATAGATGCAGGTTTATCTGGAGATTAGCCATCACACAACTTTGCCAAGAGCAGCACCATGGAGCAGGAAATACAGAGATATACACTCGCTACCAGGTGGCAAGGTCTCAGGGTCCTCACCTCAGTAACTGTCCTCATGTTTTGAGGCAAATCCCAGACTCCCATGCCTGTGCCTGTGTGGGGGGAGGTTTCATATAGTTCAGGTGCACATGCCTGTATTCCCACCCATTTCTATGGGATAAGGATTAAGGGAGCAGGGAAATTGAGTCACGGCCTGTGACCATTGTTGTTTCCTGGGGTGGCATTATTAGCTCTGGGTGCAATCCATGACCTGTGCATCTCAATTCTCTTGAAACTGTCCCTTATCGTCTGCTTCTCTCTCATGCTTATCATTGTTATTCAGACCGGATGGCTTCCAGGACCAGAGCCGGGGAGGAGGAAGGTAGTGACACAGCCAGCGCAGCAAAAGAGGGGAGTTCAGGACTCTCCAACACATCTACCAAAAAACTCAGCTTCCTGTAGTGGGACTGCAGGAAACCACCATGGATGGGTGCCTTTTTTGCACCTGGGTGGTAGCAGCTATAGTCATCCATCAAGATGGGTGGCCAAGGTAGATGAGTATAGAAGTAACTTGTGTAAGAAGAGCTACTCTGCAGCTCTCCTCGCCTCCCCTCCCACAGACATCCCAATTTAAGGGGCTCATTTGCCTTCCAGATTTCTTCCTCTTGCAAAAGAATAAATGTACTCTTCTATTTGTGTAAGTTACCCCCAGAAAAGACAGCATGCAAATGTTAAACATTGGGCCCCAAGGTATGATTTGAGACCCCAAAATAAGGAAAAAAAATAGTTTGTCTGTCTGCTTTACAGTGATTGTGTGTCCCTCTCTGCGGTACTTTTGGTTTATTTTAAAAAATCTATCAAAAGTTCTTTTAAAGAATCAGGAAAAATGTGTAAAAATTTAAGGACAAATGTGGATTAAATATAAGAAATTTTAAAAGCAGTTACTGAAATATTTAGGTTAAGCAAATTTAACTTAAAGTATGATTTTAAAGCCAATTAGCTTAATCACAGCAAGAGTCCATACTGATATTTATCTCACTTTAGCATATACCTGCTGTTTAAGTGAAGTCAAAATAAGTTATCTTTATTTGAGTTTGAGCACCAAGGCAGAACCTTACACCAAGCTAAGTCAGCCTGCTGATTCAGATCTGAATGCCCTACATTTGAAAACGTCTGGATCTAATCTCAACCATACAATTGGTCCAATAAGAGATATCACCCCCCACAATCCTTGTGTCTCAGTTTAAAAGCAGATTGTAAGTAAATCAGTGCA
The DNA here is from genome assembly GCF_000455745.1 of Alligator sinensis. Lineage (NCBI taxonomy): Eukaryota > Metazoa > Chordata > Crocodylia > Alligatoridae > Alligator > Alligator sinensis. The sequence continues at coordinate 1,318,253 of NW_005841902.1, read as the reverse complement.
ACTTTCTTATATAGTTAACGGTCATCCTGAGAGTTGGATAATCACATTTTAGAGAAAAAAAGCAACCTGCAACACGTTTATTATCAGTCTCTATTAAAAAAAAATGACAACCTTTGAGCTGTATTCTTCCTCTGCTACATGTTCAAAACACCCTTGCATTATTAGATTGGACCTATCTTACCTCATGAACCTCAGAGTAGCATGACTGGAGGTCGTATCTTCAGAAGAGACCTTTGTCATTTCTTTGAATGGACTTCCTGGGCTCTTGGTAGTTTTTCTACGCACAAATATTACTCCAGGATAAGGAAGTGTCCGAGTTTAAAGTAGACAGCTGATTCAGAATTACTCCATGCATAGGTGAGTGGTGCCTCCTGAGTCAGGGGGGCACTTGCTCCCCCAGCGGCCAGTGTCAGCGGCACTTCTGGTGCCCTCACTCCCCGGCCGGCACTCTCAGGGGAGGCATCAGCGCTCCCGCCAGCCCCACTGCCTAAGTGGGGAACACTGCTGTGAGGGGGTCACCAGTGCTATTGGGGGGTGCACATGCACCCCTATGTGTTGCTACTGACTCCATACATACAAACAAACCCTTAGTTCTTTTATTTTAGAAGGACATCATTCTGCAGCAAAGTGATCCCCACTGGGTGTGTCTACATGTGGAATTACGGTGCAGCAATAAACTCCGGCACTCATTGCACCAGAGTTTTTTGTTCCCGGGCACTATTTGAATGTGTGCCAGGGACTGCTGCACATTGAGACTGGTTGGAGCAGCCCCAGCTGGCAGGGAGCCTCTGGGGTCAGCCTGCCAGCCCAGGGCTGCGAGTGCTCCAGTGCAGGGCTAGCTGGCAGGCAGCCCCCACACTGAAGTACCTTCATGCTTCAGCCAGCTGCATCAGTGTCTACATGTGCATTGCTGCTAGGGGTGCACCGATAAAGACTCTCTTGGCCGATACCGATAGCCAGTGATTAACCAACTGTATCGGCTGATGCTGATCCAACAGCGGATACTTAGTAACATTGCAAGGCATTTTAAACTGCTGACATACATTTTTCTGTTTGCTTGTTTTGCATTTAGTCTACGCGCATACACCTCCTGCCTGCTCTGGCTCTTAATGAGGAAGATGGTAGCCCCCTTGTCCACAGCTCCTGCCTGCAGCCCTGCTCCCCATGCAGCTTGTGCTGCCATCCTGGGGGGACAGGGCAGGCCCTTGCAAAGACAGCTGCACCAGACACATTTGGAGCCCCAGAGCACGCTGCTGCTTCAGCACGGGCGGGCCCCACACAACCAAGCTCCTGTGGCTGCTGAGGATAAGCCGCTTTTGAAAAGGCACCTGGTGCCTGGCTGAGCAGGATGTCCCTCACACAGCACCTTACCCCACCCATGCACAGTCCAATGTCTCAATGGCAGCCAAGGCGCTCAAGCCCCTGCTGCATGTAGTCTGAAGTAGCAATGTTTAACAAGTCCTGCAGTTAAGTTCAGGAGCATTCTGGTCCCTGTCCTTTTTTTTTTTTTAAAATGGACATAGATTAACTTTATGATTTGCTTTTGTCAGCAACCCTTAACTTTTGGTAAGGCAGCATATAAATCAAATAATTTTTGGTATTAGATCAAGTCCACAGTACAAGCTATAGTGCACAAAGTGGTTGCTTTAATCTAGTTGTGGGGTGGAGGGAGTTGGTATGTCATGTATGAGGAAAGCCAGTGTTACAAATTGCTACAGGTCACTAAAAGCTTAGATGCAGGTGTCAAGGTAGATGTTATCTACTTGGACTTTAAGAAGGCCTTCGACAGTTTCACATCTTATTATAAGCAAATTGAATGGCTGTGCCATAGATGGTTACACAATCATGTGGGTGCAAATTGGCTTAAGGGTCATACCCAGAGAGTGGTGGTGGATGGGTCGGTATTGACCTCTAAAGTTGCGGGCAGTGGGGTCCCCCAAGGCTCCGTCCTTGGGCGGGTGCTGTTCAATATCTTCATCAGCGACCTGGATGAGGGCATGGAAAGCATTCTGTTCAAGTTTACAGATGACACCAAACTATGGGGCGAAGCAAACACGCTGATGGGAAGAAACTGAATCAAGGCGGACCTGGACAGGTTAGAGAAGTGGGCAGAGAACAATAGGATGCAGTTCAGCAAGGACAAGTGCAAGGTGGAGCTGCACCTAGATATAGCAGAAAGCCCCCTTCGTACGTTTCCCTCCTGGACATTATAATAACACAAGCCCCTTCTTGCCTGCAACCCCCACCTGTTTTTGTGCATTTCTTTTTCCTTCTAAGTATTGGCAGAGACCTAGCACACTCATTGCATGGGTGTGGCAAGGCTCAGAGCAAGCCGGAAAGCTGAAGTGGCTTTCTGTAGGAGAAACCTATGAACTACATCTACATATCAATTAAGCTCAGTGTCACTGAAGAAAACAAAAGAACTAAAATATCTACTTCAAAGATTATAAATATATCCTGGTGCTAACCTAACTCACTTACTGTCCCTTGTAGCCTTTAATCCTCACCATCTCACATTTAATTTTTATATATTTCTCACAGTGCATTTTTATATTTCATCTGTCTCATCTTTACCATGGCATTTTTTATTTTATATGTTATACTTTTAAACCCTTAAGGAACGTACTGCCCCATAGAATGAAATTACACCCTAGACCACTGTTAAAAACTGCATTGAAATTGTAATTGTAAAGTGATAAAATCTGCTATATTAGGCTGGTCCCTTGAGTGAATGTGAATATGTATGGTGATCACTGATCAGTAGGTAATTAAATAACAATAGTCAAGCCAAGGAACTGATTCTTGGGACTGAGCACCCACCCTATTGACTATTCCTGCAACCCTTAACAATACCATTACTAATTAATCAAAATCACAAACTGACTCCCAAAACGACATCATTGGGGAAAACCTCCAGTGACTGTGACTAACAGCTGTCAAGCACTACTCAAGATCCATGTGGGACAGCGACCTCCACATTGGGCAGCCAAAATGACGCTGGGAGATCACACAAGTCTGCCAGAAATGGATAAAAGGCAATGAAGCACGACTCAGTGAAACTCTCTCATCCAACACCTGACCTACTGAGACAGAAGGACAAGCAGGCAACCCCCTTCTGGAAAAGACATCTCCTTGAAGGAAGCTGACCATCAACAGCTGACTTCAGGGCCTTGGATAGGTATATATACTGACACCAGTGCTCTCACAATCACTACAGCAGCTACTATACTACATGGGTTTAAATGCGTGAGTGCATATGTGTGCGTGCACGCATGCTAAAGTGACCAGTGCCCCTCAACTCAAAGTTTCCATTTATGGTTTTATTGGTAACTTTACATCCCGTACAATAAATTAGAATTCATTATGACCCCACAAGTTGGTCCTTTCTAGCCAACATAGGGAATCACCAACACACCTATAGGCTGGGGGATGACCTTTTCAGCAGCACAGTGTCAGAAAGAGATCTCAGAATCATTGTTGACTCCAAGATGAGTGCGAGTCATCAGTGTGATGAAGCAATTAGCAGAGCTAACTGCACTTTGTCATGTGTTAGTAGGTGCATCACAAACAGGTCCAGCAAGGTGATGCTCCCCTTCTATGTGGCACTGGTTAGATTGCAACTAGAGTACTGCATCCAATGCTGAGTGCCGCAATTCAAGAAGGATGTGGACAACCTTGAGGGTCCAAAGGAGGGCCACTGGTATGGTTAGAGGCCTGCAGGGAAGGTCTTATGAGGAAAGGCTGAGGGACCTGGAACCTTTCAGCCTCCGCAAGAGAAGGCTGAGGGGGGGATTTTGTGGCAGTATACAATTTCACAGGGGGAGGGCAGCAGGGAATAGGAGATGCTGTTTACCAAAGCACCCCTTTGAAGAACTTCTTCATGGCTGGAGTTGCCAGAATCTGGAATGGGCTTCCAAAGGGTGGTGGGTGCTCTCCCCTACTTGGGGGGTTTTCAAGAGGAGACTGGACAAGCACCTGGCTGGGGTCACATGACCCCAACACTTTTGCCTGCAACTGGCGGGGGGGGGGTCGGACTCGATGATTCTTTGAGGCCCCTTCTGACCCTAGCATCTATGAATCTATGGTGGTGTCTTTTTTATTTATTTATTTATTTATTTATTTATTTTTAAAAGGTAATTTCAAAGCAATAGATAATTTGAACTCTCTCAGGTCACACAGGCAAGGAAGTAGGGAAAATATTACATTTAGATGGAGATAAGTCTTTCAATAAGCAATGCTTTTAAAATTTACTCATTGTCCTGTCAGAGTCAGATAAATAAGTCTGAAGCTAGTTTGTCCTATATTAACTAGTCCTGCCACGGATTCTGGACTATGCTACGAGGGGGCTCCAATAGCAAAAGAAATGTTTAAGAATTTAAAAAGAAAAAATAACTGGATATGTAATGAATTACCAACCACAGAATAAGAGACCTGAAGCAACTGCATTGTTTCCATGCGTATTCATTATATTTGGAATAATATAGTAGACTAAACAAAAAACACCTTTCATTTTAAACAAATTATCCTGAACTTTGTCCAGTACAGAACCCTTACATATATGTTAGAAAACAAAATTTCAAGCAAGGGAGTTCTGTGTATGGCTAGAAATTAAACATTCAGCAAGCGTGTAACCATTTCACCAAATAAGCCTGGAAAAATGCTGAACTATAAAGTGATTGGACCATGGAGATTGGAAGAAACAACAGGCAATGATTAAAACTGGAAAAAAATAAATAAATAAATAAATAAATCAAGAATTACCAACACTTGCATTCATTAATTTAAAATTGAACCAATGGTTTATTCAAAGCAACTATTAAAATTACAGCTTTTTCTCCTCTCCTGTTGTTATGTCATGCCAAACTACAACGTTACAAAGCATAGAACACTTCAAAGATTCTTATTTGGTTATATAAAAGTATCATAATAAAAGAGCAGTATTCAATACTTCAAACAAATTTATTTGATATTTTTCCCTCAATTTTTTGTAACTTTTACAGAAATGAATCTGCTTTAATGTGCTTACAGCTAGACAGACAGCTAGTACGCTTTTAATATTAGAAGAACCTCTCTTTTTAAAAGAGTTCCTCAAACTAAACCATTACAACTGAAACTGGTCAGGAAAAAGTTATTACAATGAAAACCATGGCCCTGATCCTGCAAACAGCTGGTATTACACTGTGACCATATGGAATAAGTCAGTCAACAGCACTCCTTATGGGTACAGGGGCCTGTTCAAGAATGGCCAATTTAAAGGGAAGGGCCCTGGATGGTTGATCTTAGCTTCAAAACCTATTAATCAGGTAGTTTTATGTAGTTAGGACATCTGAGGTGATGCGAGTAGCAGTTTGTTTATTTTATGTAAGAAACAAATCACAAGGCGGCCAAATAAAATTACAATAAATGGACAAAAAATTAAGAGCTCGTTGGAGATAAAAATTGAATCTCCGACTTAGACAAGTGCACCATCTCACAATTTTAAATCTACTGGCTTAATAATATCCCAAATACTATTCCAGGCATCAGCTGTTAGGAAAACTGAATCCAAGAACTGCAGCAGAGAATGCAATTTCTGAAGCATCTGTTCTCATGGTAAAGATTTTGTTTAATTGACTCTCTCAACTACTTAAACTACTTTTCCTTCCTCTCAAGGTAACAAAGTGGTTCCTTTACACGCCTCTATTTTCTGGCATTTTGAAGTAAGGAAGGAATCTAGAGCTTGGGTTACACATTCTGACATATACAAGCAGTTGGTCTAAGAATTTGGAAGACAGAGTTTGATTTGTTGTTGATATCCCACAAATCAGTAGGGTTCCTTTTTTTGGCATATTGGTCAATTTGCCAAGAAAATTACTGGCATAACATGATGAATCTGATTATAGTCTGCTCAGAAGAAAGAGAAAAATGTAGCCATGAAACAAAGATATGGTAAGTTACATAAAACTAATAAATGATGAGGATGTACTGCCTACTCTCTCTAAGCTTTAGATTGCAGCAGTGTTCTGTAACTTCACTTATTTGGAAAATAGATGAATCCACACAATTTAAGAAACACACTTGCAACTATCTTTGGAAGCCTTTTTTCTAATTGAAGAGCAAATATTTTTGCAGTGTTTAATTGATAGCTGTACTACAGTTAGTGAACACAAACTTGGCATGTTATCCTGAAGTAAAGCAATAAGGTGGCTTTATGCACAAAAAAAAATAAAAAAAAATAGAGGCTTCTATTTGCTAATAACCATATAAAAGCAGTACTTTAAAAACTTAGTGTTTGCTAACAAGAGATCTAAAATAGTTTACTACAAGTCAATACCACCTGTAAATACCCCCTTTATTAACAAAAACAAGTGCCAAATCTCATTACAGGGTCTGAAACATCTGGAAAAAAATATCATTTGTTACCAGCCATCTAGACTTTGCAAGATTATTCACTTATTTGCAGATAAGCCCAGTAATGTGCAAAAGTTCCCAACATTATAAGTTAGGAATAACAAGTGCTACTCAAACCAAAAGATTCTGCTGAGATCAAGACCAAGATTTAATACGGAAGTCAGTCTCATAACTTGGGCAGTCACAATGAAGATCCTGAACTGTTTTTAGTTTTTACCTTAACCAGTTTCTTCCCCATCTTAAGCTGGAATATTCAATTTGGCCCTCTGATTGGTGACAGTAGGTATAATAAAATACAATCCTCCTTCCCCCCTACCCCCCAAAAAAACATTGGTTGCATCACTGCTTGCAGTGTTTGCAAACATACCACTTCAAATAAAATTGTTTAAATAGATAAATAATTTCCCGTCAGCCTTCTTTGGCCAAATGTACCATCCTGCTATCAAAACAAGCATCATGTTCAGAAAGTGCTTCCTGTGAGAACTGCTTTAAATAAATGAATTAACCTTGCAAAATCTAGTTCTCTCACAAACTGCAATTTGTTTACCCTGCACTGTGCAGTCCCATATTTACAAAATACTTAAAAACTTTACATCTGTCTTTTACCATATAAAAAAAGTGCAATTCTCTCGCCCCACATTGTGGGACAACAACATTCTTCATAAATTCTACAGAATAGCAGCCTATGAAAAGCAAATAAGGTGCTTAGCTTATGCCCAGGTTCTAACTGGTTAAGTACCACCAGGCAGTACATTTCATTTCATCTATTGGCAGATTCAGTCCCTATGCTACTGTAGCAGCGGAGCTCCAGCCACGTTTGCAAGCTCAATAAGAGCAAGCGCCCCATGCAGGCGCTCTCGCTGCTCTTGAAGACGGCGGCGGGCAGCTGAGTGAACACTATTTTTCTCCTCCTCATCGTCTTCATCAGACTGAAGATACTCCAGGGGGTCTTGCTGCTCCTGGTCGGTTTTCTGAACAGTTTTACTTTTCAAGGTAGGTGCACGCTGCTCTCTAGTCTCCCAGTACCTGTGAAGCCAAAATTATATGTGCTTTAGAAGCACTATCTGCTTTACATAATAAGCTCCAATCAAAGACTGACAGCATGTCCCAAGCCCATCTTAAACAGGATTGGATCATTCTATCCTCATTGCTTATCTTATAGACCTTATTTAGGATTTACACAAGATGAAAAACTCTCCATGTTCAAAAGTGCTTTTCTTAAAAAAAGATAAAGGATTTACATCTGTGACCTAAATTCTTTTTACATGTTGCTACCAGGCCTCCAGAGTTCTCTTATGCTAAGAATTGCTTTCCCTTGTACATGTGCATTCACCAGCATGAGAAACAAAGAACCAAAAAAAGACTACATTAACAGTTGCTGTAGAAACATGGGTTAAGTGAAGCAGGGAGCTGAATACAGCAGGGCAAACAGGAAATCCATCCAAACTAGAAACAGTCCTCTGGTCTGGCAGCTCTATTTCTTCATCTAGATGTTTGAAAAAGTAGGCTACGAAAGAGATGAATCCAACTAGTCAGAAAAATTGCAAGAAGGGAGCTCTATCCCTTTTGGAACAGAGGTTCTAAAGAGGCACACTGACACAATCAGGAAGAGAAATGCTTCTTACCCCTATGATTATAAAAAAGGAGCCAGGAGTAATAGTATATCTGATACAGACAGAAACAGTATGATGTAAGTAAAGCTAGACTTCTCTATCATGGCCCACCTATCTGAGGTCAATACATTAGAAAGCTGCAGAGTTTGACCTAAAGAATGGATCATTAAAAAAAAAAAAAAAAAAAAAAAAAAAATAATAAAAAAATCCTTGATAGAACTGCATAAAAATAGTGACAGCAAGCGACTATCATGAGCATTAATAAACCCCCAAGCCCCGCACAATACACAGTTCTGAATCTCTTACTGTGAAAATGAGGTGCTCACAACTTAAACTTACTTTGCTAGCCACTCAGCAACGGCTTTATTGTCAGCTGTCTGTTTTTTACTCAGCCTGTCGGTAAGCTCCTCCCTCTTCAGTCTTGCATACGGATGCTTAGGGCAATGGCGGTTTGCATGTGTGAATCTGCTTAAACAGCCTTAATTAAAAAAGGAATAACATCAATGAAAAGACATCATCCCTGTTCCTTTAACATTTGACTTTTAAAATAATTGTTAAACTTTCCTCTTTGTAAAACCTGGATTCAATTCAGCACACAGCATGCTGTAAGTTAAGTAAGTATTTAAGAGCTATGCTTTTAAACTGACAATTGTGCAGTTAGTTTTTCCCCTTCTCTAAAAAAGAAACAAAAACAATAAAAGCCAACCCCCCCCCAAAAAACAAACAAATAAAAAACCAAACCAACTTAAAATTGAGATCCAGGACATCAGTATATGACAACTCTAGTAGCATCAAACGCATCCAAATGGTACAAGTCTCTTTCTGATGGCTCACCGTTCTCCGAGCAGACAAAAGGCTTTTCTCCTGTGTGTAGACGTTGGTGCGTTTTGAGCTGCCCACTCTGAACAAAGGCTTTTCCACAATCTGGATAGTCACACAAATAAGGCCTTTCACCTTAAAGGAAAGAGGATGAGCAGAATTAAGAGCCTGGACATTTAGTGGTGACCAATGACTCAGTGCTTGGGTAGGGGATACTCTCTAGTCACTAGGAAAAACAAATACTTTGTGGAAAGATGATAGTAGCATTCACTTTTACACCAATATGATCCAGCTTCAAAATCAACTAACATTTTAGATGTTAAAATTTACTCCTCACTTTTCTTAAGTGCTTCTGTTATGTTGCAATCACATCTTACAATCAAAAGAATCTCACAGGTTAGTGTGTAAGAACACCTATAAAAACCATGTGGTAACCTATCAACAACAAAGGAAACCAATAAAACCAAGCATAACTAAAGTATTGTCAGATTTATGACCTGCATGGAGAAAAAACTCATTCTAATCTTTTGGTTTAAATCTGAGGTGGTGCTTGTATGCCAGAAACATATTTGAAAAAGTTGTACTGAAAACGCTCTTCACCGAGTTAATTATTTACGCTATGATGAAATACAACATAGTGAATATTTACATAAAGGCTGTACTTTCAAATTACTTTTCTTCATCATTTATAGGATGGCATTTGAAGTCACATACTACAGGTTTAAAACTATTTATAGTTCTGCCACTAGGTGGTACCTACAGACAGACTCATTCAAGATGCTGTATTGGCTCTCACACACGGTTGCCACTGGTTATTTCAATGTTAAAAATTCTAGGGCCAACTCCTAAGGTCCATGTATGAGCCTGAGCATCATGCATTGATCCATCCATTTCCAAGATGGGATGCTGCTTCCAGAGCACCATTCACATTTCTTTCTGTGCAAGTAAAAAAGTTGAGCATGGATGGAATGGCTTAACAAGTACAGAATGAAATGTATACTGTGTTGCTCAATGGCATCCCTCTGCTCTGCTCTAGGCTTCAGGATGGAAATTGGAGAAATCTGGTATCTGATACTGGAGTTGGAATTTCTATTTGTTCTCTCTGTAAAGAAGGCTGCAGTACCTGATAACTCTTTTTGTGACTGACTGGTCAACTGCTAATTTGATGCTTTTAGGAAAGCTTCCTTCTTTACATAGGAAGGGGAAAGCCTTAAGAAAAAATTCCAGGAAGACTGCAAGAACTTTGTATTCCTTCTCCCTCTCAGTACCACATCTACACCTATCAGGGGAAACATTAAAGGCACCCAACTGTGCAAGTCACCACAGTGCAAGTTTGATTAAGAAAGGACTCGAGGATCTAGGGATTGAAGTATTAGGCTGAAGATAAGCGTTCAAGCAGCACAGCACTTAGTTATGTAGCAACTATGAAACCATGATTTCTACCTTCTTGTGTACTGCAGGCAAAACTTTAAAAGGCACACAGGCAGATGATATAGCTAGTTACTACATTTAAATATATTTTAATCAGTATAAGCATACTGAAATCAGGGATAAAATTAATGGAAAAAAAAATAAGATTGTGTCTTTGGCCCATAAGCTTCAGGGATAAAAGTTTGTTATCAATGAGAAAAATTAAATACAAAAACCATCTCGTGATGAAAAGAATGGAGAAATTTGTGGTCAAGTATAATTTGATCCAGCAAGAAAGGCCACAAAAGCAAATTGCAAAAGTTAGCCTGGGCATTAATCATTTTCTGGAATTGGCCCAGGCATACAGGGAAGGGGAAGATTGGGCACACATCTTTTGGTCAAAAGTCTCATTTCTTTTAAAGTAAAACCTTTTTTTATGATAGAAATTGAGGAAAAACCTATGGCTTTTTCAAATACATTTTGCTTTTAAAACGTCTTCACCTTTCTAATCCAACATTTTGATATTTTTTTGTTAAATACCTTGAGTTCAGCCTTAATTCTACAACCTAATCCAAAATTTTATTTTAGTCAGATAGCAATCCCAGAATGTGGGTGTGGTCAAGAAGAATGACGGAGAACAGCGGTCTGCTTAAAATGCAATCAATTTAAGATCATTAGAAGTAGTCCACTCCAAGTCTCTTGCCAATTCTTATATCTTTTTGAACATTTTCTCATTCTGTATCCCTTTCATTGCCATGTGAAATCAGCACACAAATTTTTGAAGAAGTCTGTTCTTTTTTTAAAAGAAAGGTTCATGGGAATTAAAAGCACTATCAAGTACATGCAAGTCAAAAAAGAAAAGCCACTTTCCATTTCAGTTACCAGATGTAACCTGTAAAGATAGATGACATGCATTTGTTCCCCTTTTATTATGGCAGCCCACATTGCTCTGCTATAACAACTCCAATAAAGATGTGTCATCACAATTTTTGTTTTAATTTTGTAAACACAATTCACTTACCAGTGTGAGTTCTTTTGTGTGCCTGTAAAGATTTCTCTCGCGGAAAAACCCTGTTGCAGATGTTACAACGGATTCTGCTGGAAGAATGTTCTCCCTCACTTATTAGATCCCGAACTGTATCTGCTCTTGGTCGACCACGCCTTATCCCATCCTGTTAAAATAAATATCATCCAAAAAATGAAATTTGCACATAACGTACTAGTTAAGAGTAAAATAATTCAGTCTGAGGAAAAATTTTCTGGCCCACAACTTTCCATAGAGAAGACATTTAGACTATGCAAACAGCGCAAAAATAAATAAATAAATACATATGCAATAATAGCTTTATTCAGTCTTTTGAAGGAGGCTGCATCATTCCTAGGCTTATAATGCTTTTTTGGCAATCAGGATGTACTATTCCTTAATTTAGATGGAGGCTAGCACTTTTGTGAATGATGAAGATTTAGATTAACTTTCAAGCACAGTGATTTTGGAGAACTGGGAACCAGGCAGTGGCCAAGATCACTGAAAAGGGGTAGAGCCTGCATGCTGTTAAGTCATCTCTGTTCAAGGACAGAGCATAACCTTTCCACCATCACAAACATCCATTTCTCCTTCTGGACAGGAAGATCACCTAAAAATGCCCTGACATTACAGTTGTGGGAAGATTATTAGAAAGACCTAGATTAAAAAAAAAAAAAAAGAAAAAGAAAAAAAGTCCTTAAAACATTTCAGTATTTAAATGAAAGCCCCTTCATATCACAGGACTATTCACATTGCAGTAAGAGTTCTCCCCAAACCCTTTTGAGAATGGCTGCATGTAATGTTTCAGAAAGACTTCAAAATACAACTGAAAAAAAAAGAACATAGCAGAACAAAGGGAAATTTATCATTAGGGCTTATAAAAAAAATGACAGAGAGGTTGTCACATACACAGCTCTTCAGGCAGTTTAATTACTTTAGCATGTTTCTTATATTCTGAACAAAAGAGGTGACAGGCTTTGCATGAATAGGTAACAGAGAAAGACTTTTGAATATATTGATTTGAAACTAATGACAACTCAGGTAAATTTGTTCTTTCCCCATCTATCCCGGTAACTACTTGGGAGACCAGAGAGGCTTTTAAGGACTACCATTGTCTCTGCCATCATCCAATGACTCTGGGAAGTCTAATTCTTATTTTCAGTAACAACAGTCACAGCCACTTTGGAAACTCATTTAAAAAAAAGCAAAATAAAACAGCTTTTGAGGTGTAACAAGCCATACATCGTGTTAGACGTGCACATCAAAATGCTTTTTGAGTTGAGGCCCAGCACCCGTAGACACGACACCCTTCAACATTCAGATCCAGAAGGAATGTCAGAGGGGCGTGTATGTGGTGGGGAGGGACTGATGGAGCTGCCAAACTTTGGCAAAGCACTCTCACATTGCGATCTGCACCGCAGCGTTAGCACTCTGGGGGTCAGGCTGGACTGCAGGAATCCTACGCAAATCACTCTTGTCAGTTATAAAGAGCGACAAGATGCAAAGTTATAAAATCAATAATAAAAATGCTATCATGCATTATCAAATACAACAGTGCCTCTGGCACACGGCCTTTCTGGCTGGGGGTTTAGGGAGAGGTTTGGACTGGAAGGGGGCATTTCCTCCAGAGGCAGGCAGCGCCAGCTGGGAACTGCCCAGCAGGTGCGGGTGGCACTGCAGTGGGATGGAAAAGGGGCTTTGAGTGGTGCCACCTCTGAGCGTATGTGCATGTGGCACTGCAGTGGGGGTGGAGAAGGGGCTATTAGCAGAGCCACCTGTGGGGAAGACCAAACCCTGTCCTCGCTGCTGTGCTAATTGGGGACGGGGGTCCGGGTGGCGGGACGCAGGCACAGACCGCCCCCTCTCTCCCTCCCTGACTGTCACCTCATGCTTCCCGCTCAGCCCCGCCCCCTCCGGACATGGAACGCCAGGAGGCCCCGCCCCCTGCACGTCAGGCGCGCTGCCCCACCCCCCGCTCGATCGCCTGTCGGAAGTGATTTTGGCGCGCGGGCGCGACGTCATCAGTCCGTAGGTCGCACCCGGAACTGACTTCACTTTAAATCTCCGCGGGGGTGGGGGAAAACAGATATAATTCAGTCTTTAAATCAAGAGGCGCGAGAAGGACGGAGGGATCCGGATGGAGGTGCGAGCAGGCACCGACCCTCCCGTGCCCAGCCTGGGGAGACAGCCCCCCACCCCGCTCCCGGGGCCCGAAGGCGTGTAGGGGGTTAACCCCATCATGCCC
>NW_005841902.1:1293054-1304132 GCF_000455745.1 Alligator sinensis | reverse complement strand
CCCCCCCGTCCCCCGCCTTTGGCTGGCTCGCTTCTCGGCGCACAGAATTCGAAACCGCTCGGAGGCAGCCCGCGGACGAGCCGGGCCCTGGCCCCACCTCCGCCCCCTCCACGCCCGGCGCGTGCTGATTGGGCCGCCGGAGGCAGGAGGCGGGTTCCGCGGAGGGGAGTGGGGCCGCCCCGCTTGGTCGAATTTAGCGCGCCTTGTTGTTGTTTCGTGGCTGCGGCCAATGGGGGCGGGGCGCGGCTTCCCGCGCGCCTGCGGCGGTTGCGGCGTCTGGGCTGCCTCGGCGTCACGTGCCCCAGTTAAAGGGGAGGGAGGGAGGAAGCCTTCGCCGCCATAGGACGCCTTCCCCGCCATTGCGGCTGGTGTGGGGCTTTACCCCGCGGTTCGTCTAGCTTTACCCGCCCTGCGCGGTCGGCCAATAAAAGATGTGGCCCGCAGACCGCCCGGGTGGTTGCTACGCTCTCGGGGCTCCGCCCTCGTTTTGCCCCCACCTGGTCCTAGACATGGTCACCCCTCTGTCTCCCGAGGGCAAGGCAAAAGACCCAGGGCTTCTGTGGCCAACGTCCCCTTGCTGCAGAGGATGTTAAAATGCACCGGAGAAAGCCAGGAACAAACCTGCCCCTTGCTACAGAGCAGGCAACTCCTGCCCCCCAGGCCAAACGAATGTGCTTCGAGGGTAAAATTCCTTCCTGACCCACAATATGGGCATCTGCTTTGTGCTGAGCAGAGGGCAAGACCCTGTAGCCAGGAGTCCCCCGGCTTTAAGTCCCAGCAGGAGCGTTGGAACAGCCCACAAAGTCCTTGGCTGTGGCTGCAGCCAGCGCCCAATGCCTCCGGACAGGTGTTGCAGGAGGAGGGGGAGAAAATTCTTTGCAGGCCCCGCTTAACCACGAGAGCAAAGAAACAGGAAATGCTGTACGCGTGCTGGGGGTCCACGCACCATCCGCAGAGCAGGTTCTTTGGGTAGATAGGAAATCTTTTATTAGGCCAACTGAAAAATTGGAAAAAATGTTCTTTGCAAGCTTTCAGGCACAAACACCTTTCTTCAGGCACAGGGAGAATCTGGTGCTGTTTTGTGTTCTGGGTAGCATAGAAGCCAGTATACAAAATGACCCTCCCTATGCCTGAAAAAGGGCATTTGCGCCTGAAAGCTTGAAAAGAACCATTGCTCCAATTATTTAGTTCTAATATCTAATAATATCTAGTTCTATATCTAATAAAAGATATCGCATCTACCCAAAGAACCTTGTCTGCCTGTGTCCTTAGACCAACACGGGTACAACTAACACTCCTCCATGCACCATATACATGTGCACACACTCTCTCTCTGGGGGGACACACACACGCAGACTTTCTCTCTCTGGGGGCAGCAAGCATAACTCCATCTCTCTCTCTCTGCAATAAGCAGAACTCCAAGCACCAAACACTCTAACCAGGTAGCCACACCTCCTCCAATATCCTCCATAAACCGATGCCAGCTGCTTTTGTCTTCTTTCATAGATCAGCTTCATAACTAGATACTCTTCGTTTCATAACTAGAGGACCTTGCCAGTTGGCTTCCGGCCTTGCTTTCTTTGATCCTATATACTAAACTAGCTCTGCTTCATTCTCGAACTGCTGAGCAGGGTCCTCTCCTGATAGCCACCTGTTTTAGGCTGCAGAGCTCTTCTCATTATTTCTCAGAGCTGTAGGGTTAGGGGTGTGCATGGGGAGAGCTCAAGTGCTTGCTTTAACAGTTGTTCTTTACAGAGCACTCCCGTAGAGCTACTCCTAGATCACAGCTATTCAACTGGTGGCCCAACGGCCACTTGCAGCTCATGAGGAGCTAAGTTTTGGCCCCTGGTCTTCTGCACCAGCAGCTAGAGTCTCTGGGATCCCCCTCCCTCCTCTGCCTTTGCTGAAGTGCAGTACTGCATGGCATTGCCAGGGTGAACTGTGGGTGAGCCACAGGCACACAGTGCAGCATGTGCATGTGTTGGGGGCCAGTGTGCAGTGAAGCAGTGAGGAAGGGGAAGAGCCATGCAGTGGGTGGAGGAGGGCATGACTGCACAGTGCAGCATGTGACCAGAGGCCCATAGCTAGTCCTGGTGCTGTCCCCAGCCACTTAGAAGTTGGACAGCCCTGTCCTAGATCATCCCTGACCAATGCTTGTCCAATCTTTCTTTGAACACCTCCAACAGTGGAGCGTCCACAACTTCCCTAGACAGTCTGTTTCGCTGCCTCACTGTTTTAAGAGAAGTTTTTCCTGATAGCCAATATGAACCTACTTTGCTTTTCATCCTTCCCTGCCATTGCTGCAAGGCACCAGGGAGAAGAGCCTTTGGGGCTTAGGGTTGAGAGCTAAGGCTTTCAACTTTGTGCCCTGCTGCCACAGAAGTGGTTGGGCAGGTTTGGGAGCCAGGTACCACTCTGCTTGGGGGAGCAAGTAAAAATCTGGTATGGCTGGCCATGGAGCCAAGCTCAGCTGGGCTGGGCCAGAACCTCACCCTGGCAAGGCACCAGGGAGGAGAGCCCTAAACTCAGTGAGCCTCTAGAAGGCTGACAGTCAAGGGCCTGTGCTCCCTGAACCCAGGATTTCTCTCTGTAGAACTACACGGTTTTATTTCCCAGCGGAAAAAAAGTTTAAAAGCCACTCCAGCCAGTTTGGGTCTAGAGGTGGCACTGGTATGAAACCACAGCCTAGTCTTAGGATCGTGGCTGGTAGGGTTCATCAGCTTTTGGTCTACAGTTAGGGATACAGCTCAGGCTCACAAAGTAAGGGTCAGTGTTTTGCCTTAGAAGGCACTTGCAGGCTAGAGTTGGAGAAGTAGTTGGTAGGGCTAGGGTTGTATTGAAGCTGTTCTAGATGTTCCTTTGTTAGAGAGCTGGGCTGAGTTATGCTTGCATGGAGCAGTAGGTGTGGCTTTCCAGTCCAGCCAGCAACTTGGCTGTTGAG
Source organism: Alligator sinensis (assembly GCF_000455745.1). Classification (NCBI taxonomy): domain Eukaryota; kingdom Metazoa; phylum Chordata; order Crocodylia; family Alligatoridae; genus Alligator; species Alligator sinensis. The sequence continues at coordinate 1,301,191 of NW_005841902.1, read as the reverse complement.
AACTGAGCAGCCACCTCTTCCATGAATAAAGGAGAGAGCCTTGAACTTATGTCATCCCCTGACAGGTGCTCAGCCTAGGGCTGAACCTACAGAAGGATGACATTTTTGAGACCTGAAAGTAGAGACTGTTAATTTAACTCCCAGGGGGTGTGAAAATAAAAGAAGCCCTTGCTGGCAGCCCTCTATGGCCAGCCCTGCCCCTCTGTATCTATCCCCTTATAGCTGTCCCAAACCATTGTATCTGTTGTCTTGTGGTAGGACCCAGTGCTGAAAATCCATTGTCAGCTCCAGCTCTTTGCTTATCTTCCACCTCTTGTGATGGTCTCTGGGTCAGGTTGGCCACAAGGGGCTGCTAGACAATAGCAGTGACCAACAAGGACCATGGGACATCCCCAAAGATCCAGGGACAGCCATGTAGGACTGGACCTTGTCATTGGGGGTGTAACAGGGAACCCTAGCCCTGTTACCAGAAAGCAGGCCGGTCCCTTTAAGACCAGAACTTTCTGGGCACAGCCTGCTGGCAAGGTAGGGGTTAAAAGTTGAGCCTTGCTGGCTAGTCAGGTGACTGGAAGGGGACAGGCCAGAACTACAAAAACCCTGGGCTTAGTGGCAGTTCTGGGGCAGCAGCCAGGGGGAGAAGGAGTTTGTGCATAATAGCTCCATGAAGATGCTTGGCTGCCTGTCCAGCTGCTGTAGGGGGAACTCCTGATGACTCCCAGACAAGCTGTGGCAGCCCCACAAGAAACCGATGGTGGGAAGCAGGAGCGCAGAGCCATAAAAAAACACAAGCCAGCATACTGCCTTCTTTAATTTTTTATTTTATTTTTTAATTCTTTTTTTGTGGTTATAGCCCATGGACTTACTTTTTATATTTTGACTGACAGATCAGTGGTTTGTGGTCGAGGCTGTAGGGGAGGAGGAGGCCTCATCAGTGCCTTGGGGTGCAGTCATAAAAGGCCAAATGGCCTAGTGCACTAGTGAGTGCAGCTATATAGGGCCAGTAGCCCAGAGCTGGCTGCAGGACTTAGAAGCTGGGAACCAGTGGGGGGGATCCTGGCTAGTAGCCCGAGCTATAAGAAAGGGCCAAGCTTGAGGGGGCAGAAGACCCAACAACTTGGCGTCCAGGGGGTGCAGGGTGAAAGGGGGCCAGAAGGCCTGTCTCCACACTGAAAGCAAAAAGGAGGGCCATGGGCCCAGAGAAGATTAAGGAACTAGAGCCTCAGAGTCAAACCCTACCTGGTGGGTTTAGACTGGTAGGCCTAGCTAGAAAAAGATGGGGGGCAAGGCCCGTGGTGTGGCTGATAACCCCAACATAGAAGTACAATAGGCAGTCTATCACTTGTAAGAACATCTAAATAATATTTACATCAAGATGTGGCAGATGAGTAAAGGCGGGATACAAGACGAAAGTGAAACATTAAGGGACTTCAAGGGTGCCCCCCATAGGCCACTAAAATACTGCTGGGGAGAGCAACCTGTTACAGGGGGCCATCAAGCACTAGCCCCCATTTTGTAGACCTGCCTCAGCACTGTGCTCCAAAAATAAGGCAGGCCTTGGGGTTTTCCAGTTTTACCCAGACTTACCATGAATGCCTTTGGGCAGCCTTTATTGCAGAAACTACTTGCTATCAAATGCCTGTGCCTGTAGACTTCAAGTGAGCTCCAGTGTCAGCTTCAGGCATACACTTGAAATCTCCACTGCCAGAAATGACCTTCCTTCTTCCCACCCCCACAGCATGGGGCAATAAAAATGTTCGGCATAGTATAACAGACTGTGCTTTTATTGTAATATTTCTGATTTAAATATGATAATTTTAAACATTATTATTGACATGTTATAATAATAAGTTAATTGAGGAAAATTTTAGGCTACAAATAAGGACAAACTTCTTTTCCGTAAGGGTATCTAGAATCTGGAACAGACTCCCGGCAGAGGTGGTATAGTCACCATCCCTGGAGGTGTTCAAGAAGAGGCTGGACAAGCACCTTGTTGAGTTCATTTGAGCCTAATAACCTCCTGCCCATGGCAGGGGACCAGACTTGATGATCTTACAGGTCCCTTCCAGTCCTTCTATTCTATGGTTCTATAATATTGTATGCCACAGTTTCTCTGATTAGCTGGTACAAGAAAGGGTTAACTGTGTTTGAAACTAATGCCTAAGTGTTGTATTAGTGGGTAAAGGCGACCAAGCAACAGAGAGCTAATTTGCCCCTGTTGACAAATCAAGTGGATGCTAAGCTTTGTTCCACTCTTGACACTCATGCCATATATTCATTTGAAAAAAGTAATCATATCCCCTGTCAATCTCCATTTTCTTAATCTAAATAAGGTAAACTCCTTTAATCTTCATTCATAAAAGGTCCCCATTCCCATGACCATTTCAGTGGCCTTTCTTTGTTCCTGTCCAGATTAAATTAATCTGTTTCAAATGCTGGTGACCAGAACTGCAGACAGTATTCTAGATGGAGCCTTGTGCAATGATACTAATACTTTCTAGTGCTTACTAAATGTATCCCTAAGTATACTGAATACTGAATAAATACCGTAAGTGTACTAGATGACAGTAATCTGGTTGGCACCAATCTTTTTGGATGCTTCCATATGCACTGTGGCTGTTATTATTTCCTGATCAGAACTGTTGTCCTATCAAAAAAAAGAAGAGCTGCCTTCACTCTCAACAACCGTTTTGTTTCCTGGCTTCACCTTTTTAAAAAAGGTAAAGATCTCACTTTTTGGATTATTTTTTTCAATATCGCAGTCTACTTAATTAGGGTAATTTTCTGTGTGGTGCATTTCAGCTAATCTTATCTTCATCCTTTCAATTAACAAGTTGGTTTTTTTTACGTTTAGCAACCCCCCTCCCCACCAAAAAACCCACAAACCTAAAACCCCCCGAAACAAAACAAGTCATCATGGAACATGGGGTATAGCTTGTCACTGAAATGAGTAACAGTGATTATCCAACTATCATAAACAATTCAGAAGTTTTAGTACTGATTCACAATTAATCTACAGTAACTGTATTAATTTTAAACATTATAAAATATAGTCACCCTAGCTGAGAGTATGTGGAATTGTTCATATACATCAAGAAAATTATTTGCTGAGCAAGTTAACTTTTCAAGCTTATTCAGTATACTAACAGATTTTATCCATTCTGTGATGCTTAGAATTCTGGGCATGAGGCCAGTCTCTTCTGATGCTTTTGCAGAGGAATAGCTGCAAAGTTAGTTTCTTCTAGTATTTATCTGTTGACACTTTTTCCCAGAAGCCAACAAGCATATTGAAGGATTCTGATTCAACATTTTAAATCCAAAATGTATTAAACCCAGTCCTCCTATAGTGATCAAAACATTTGGGGCCCCTAGTCTTTTCACACAGACACCATAACTGAATTGGTCTATGTGGCGTCTCTAGTGGGCGTGGTGAGTACTGTCCTGTTCCCCTTTACCTGGGCGCCCCCTCAACTTGTCTGCCACGACTTGCTGTTACTGGGTGAAAAGAGGGGTTCAGTGGTGTTCTTTTTCTCGGGTGACCCGGTGACAGAGGTACTCACGTTCATTATGCGATGTTCCCCGAGGCTTTGCCTCCCCTACACCCCATCCACTCGCCAACTGCTTGGGTGTTGCTTCTGTTGTTCTGCCGTCCCCTGTTAGCCCCTTTACTAAGGGGTCAGGCGTCAGCTTTGGCACCGATCCGTTGCCTGGATGTTAGGGCAACTGGAGCCCCCAGACCCTGGTGCCAGAGGGCTGGGCTCCCATGATCTTGTGTCTTTCTCTCTCTCAGAAAGAGAGATGCTCTTATGGAATCTGAAATTTAGGCAGTCGGGGATCGGTCTTCCCCAGCCTAATGCAGGGACACTGCTTCCCCTGCCCCAAGTGCAGGAGCTGTGCCTGCAGCCACAGTCCTGCCAGCCTCAGGAGTCACCGCCTGCCTGGCATGCTCCCGGCTGGCTCTCTCTCTCTCTCTCCCTGCTGGCTTCTGGCGGGGTTTTTAAGCTTTCCACGGTAGCAGCCCCAGCTGCCATAATCTGCCTTGGCGCTCCCCAGCCTCGGGAGCAGCTGATTAAAGAGCCGGCGTAATGCCGGTTTACAGGGGCACGGCTCCGGTTCTGGCTTTGGCTGCGCTCTAAAAGGTAAGTTTTCTGGGGTGTGGGGGACCTGTTTGTTTCCTGCGGGGGCTCTCGGGGGTTCCCCTAGCCCCCCGGCACCCGCGGGGTCTTCTTGCCACCACAGTCTATAACAAACATTGAAATTAGTAACCAGAGCTGAAAAGGGATTTAGGCACAACGACCACTGAAATGAGTAGGAGTCACAAAAGTATGTTTGTAGATTTGGCCTAAATCTGTATCATTGCAGAGAGGTACATGATTTTGTATACCAAGAAAATTCCCAAATGTTATCCAATACACTTTTCCTGAAATTGGACAGGATAATTCTTAGTTTTACACCACATCATTATCATTTTTTAAAACCGTTTTAACTGTTTGCCTAAGCATTTATGTTGTAATCACCAACATGATATCTCATCTCATGCTATCACTGCAAAACTCTGGTTTGCATCCCTTCCAGTCAAAGTACCAATCCTATGTCTGCCAGCAAATAAGCACCTTCTTGCATTAGGAAATGAATGCAACTTAGCCATGTTTTGTGTGCTTGTACACATGACAAAACTTGCCTGTTTTTGCAGTTTAATTGCATCACTTTACAAGTGCAGGTGTTGTTGTAATTTAAATGAGTTTGTTACATTGCAAACTAAGCCACATCTGCTTGTAGTTTAGTGTGCAATGTAGCTACTTGTATATTGCAGCCTTTAATCTGACAGCTCACCCCCTGCTTGCAGGAGAGGTGGGGTGAAAACAGCAGTGGAGGGGGGTCCCGATTCTTATTTTTTCCATGGAACTTGCCCACCTCTCCCATAGCTGGGGGGTGAGCTGCCAGTGGGACAAGTGACCCCTGAGCTGCAGGGAGTCCTGGTCTTTCCCTCTGCAGTGGTGGTGTCCCCTGGGGCCACTCAGGTGGGCTGCTAGTATGCCGAATGCTGCCCCAGCTTGGAGGTAGCACCCGCTAGATCCAACTCTTCCCCAAGCCTGCCCAGGGAGCAGTGCCCCGTGCCTAGGAACACCTGGGAATGGGCTGCCTTGCCCCTGGGGCAGTGCAGGGAATTAGCAAGAGGGCAACTGAGTGTGCTGGCAGCTAGAGAAGTTGGCAGGAATGGTGCACGGCACACTGGAAGCCTGGGCAGGCTTGGGAAAGCATTGGATTGGGTGCCTGTGAGCTGGGGTAGCCCACAGCCTGTTAGCAGGCCACCTGGGTGGCTCTGGGGGTTACTGCTGCCGTGAAGGGAAGGACCAGAGCACCCTGCAGCTCATGGGCTGCTTGGCCCACTGGCAGCTCCCCCCGGGCCATGACAGAGGTGGTCAGGCTTTGTGATAAAAGAGAAAATAGCATTGGGCCCCTTGCAGTAACAGTGACAGAAGCCCCTAAATTGAAATGGTGGATTTTTAATAATCACAATTAATAACCCACTGTTTAAGTTTAGGATACTAAACCCCCTGTCACGTGTACAAGCGCCTTTAAGTCCAAAGTTTCATACTAACGGGGCCAGGGCTTGTATCATCTTGTAATTGATTAATGAGAGTTTTAAAAAGTACTGTTCAAGACTGAAAGTGTAGAAACACACAACCGCCGAAGTCTGCTCATCTTTAATAGATGTATACTGTTTGTCTTTTCAGGTTTTTCAGCATTAGACGAAGATTTTAGCAGATAAAGAGGAAAGCTTTGTAACTAGCTTGGCAAATTCCAGTTTGGATTTAAATAGGAAATTATAGTTGTTTCTTCTAAAATGTATATAACCATTGTTATTCATTTATTATAATTATGTTTGTATTGAAATGCACACTATTGTCTTAGAAAGGAAGGTTGTGACTTTGACAGGTATTGTGATATTTCCTTAACTCTGATGCTGTTCCACCTCCCTTTTTTCAGCATGCAAGCAACCAGTTGTTGAATACCATGTGTACGTTAGGAGAAATCTTTTATGGCAACCTGTTCAGGCCTTGAAATGTTAAGCTAACAATACAATAGATTACCTTCTAACTGTATTAATAAAGATTATTATAATATATTAAAAATGTAGTACATCTACACTTGCTAGTGTTTAACTACTGGCCTCATAAATGTATGTTTTGTATCAGTATTTCTCAACCCATGTATCATGACCCACAAGTAGGTTGCAAGAATATATGAAAGGGTTGTGAACAAACTTTAAAAATGGATCAACGAATTTAAAAAATGGATTCTCCTTTAAGGAAGAAAAAGGTGGGAAACTGTGGCTTTTCACTTGCAGGCTGGCAGAATGCTCCCCCCCCCACCCCACACACACATCTGCTGCCCCACACACTGGAGGGTTGAAGCCTGGAGCCAGACAGGGCAGTGGGTTGGGAGGCACTGGGTTGGGACTGGCCATTGATATTTACAGATGGGTCCTGGTATTAAAAAGGTTGAGAACCACTGTTTTATATCACACAAATCAGAAACATTGACATAAATGACTAAATCCTGACACCTCCTTACTACATCCACAGCATACAGAATCTACTTGGAACAGAACCAGTGGTGCAGACCGTAGAAACATATCCATAACTTCACGTGCCAGGGAACCATAGTCTGCAGGAGTGCTGTCAATGTCACAGCTGAAGGCAGAACAGGAAAATGCAGGGAAGAGTATTAGTATAACTATTTGCAGTCACTAATTAGCCCTCTGTTCTTCCTAAACAGTTGGAAACCCACATTCAATGCTCCTATAAGTCATAAATTGTATCATTGACTACAGACCTAGTGTGTCGGGACTCCATACTCTTGAAGGGTCAACTTAGTTCATTTCTTCATGCCCTTTCCTCCCCCTTCCCCAGGCTAAACACAAGTTTTAAAATAATTTCTCTTTGCTTGTGTATATAAATGCATATAAATCAAAGAGTCAAATATGTATGAAAGCAACATTAGATTTAAATAGAGCACATGTGTACTGCAAATGATAAAATGGAGTAAAGGTAATACTGAGTGATTAATATGGCTCTGTGATTACTATTTGCTCTGTTAACATACAAATTAAACATATTTACAGTCATGCTTGTCTGTATATTTGATTATATGTCTCCCATCTAATCCAATTATAAATTATAATTCTAGTTCTTTTTATGTAAAACAAGGGACTAGGCAAACAATGAGACTGGACAAGTGAACTGATATAATTTCTGATACCATAACTAGACTAATCCACAATCCCTTTCCATTCATTGAATGGTAACTGATAGCAAAGGGAGAGGATTGACCTTTATGTCATTTTTGTACTGCTTGAAAATGAGCTACAGGACAGCAATAGATATGAAGTGGAAAGAGGAGAGAGAAGAAATGAAGAATGTCCAGAATGCTTGTGGGATAGAGAGCTCAAAACACTGAATGTTCATTAGGCAATGCAGAAATATCATAATTTTCCATAAGTAACTTAACTTTATAAAGAATAGTTCCAAGTGATGGCTGATGCTTGGTATGTGATATAAAATACACTTGCTATAGATTTTTTACAGAATTTAATACTGTTTTTGTACTATACTATATTAAACAGAACGTAGAAATTTTTTAAAGAATGGCAGTGTAAAAGTGATATTGTAACCATGATAGTTCAGAAATTATGCAAGAGGAAAGGATTTCTTAGTGTGATATCTTTTATTGGATTGGCTGTGTAGTTGGGATAAAGTTAAGCAAGCTTTTGAATGCAAGGTAGTCTTCCTCTTTGTGGATGATTACCTTATATTTGATTTAGAGAAGTAGAAAAACAGTTTTTATTAAATACAAACTAATATTCAGGGAAACCGTAACAGGATAGGAAACAGGAAGCCAAAATAAGACTTTGGCTAACATGTGTTACATCAGACCAGATCCAATGTGGAGTGGTGGGTCATCCAGCCCACAAGGTTTCTCATGGATTGAACCACTCATTTCCACAAACCTGATTCATCCTGAGGGCTTGTCACCATGACTGCCAAAACCCCTTGGGCAGTGATGCTAATCCCTGCTGTTGCTAGATCTGTGGCTTCAGAACCCAGGGAATTAATGCCGCTCACCTCTCCTCCTT
>NW_005841902.1:1290970-1293023 GCF_000455745.1 Alligator sinensis | reverse complement strand
TTTCCCTTTGCCTCTGCTTCCATTCCACACTGCCAAAATCTGGTTTGTTATTTGCCCCTGGTAACTAAGATCACTGGCCAGCGAAAAGGGAGTCAGGGGTGAATGACTGTGGTGATAGCTCCTGAGTTCCAGAGCCTTGGGAATGAAAACCGCTACTACTCACAGGCTGTCTGATCCACATGACAGTTTTGATCAGGCCTGCAGGAAGCTCTGTGGTTCAGATTCAGCCCACTGGGCCAAATGAATTTGACATCCCTATGTTAACATCAAAGCTTAATCCTGGATTGATGACGGGAAGAAATACTCCCATATTTTTTCAGGAATTTTAAGGACAATAAACTCTTTCAGAATAGTGAAAGAGTTTATTGTGTATCCTTTAGCAGCGGATACAGTGTATCCCAAAGCAGTAAAAGTCACCTCTCCAAATCAAACAGAATTTATTAAGAAGCATGAAGGAAAGGAAACACTTTGCTCTTCTGGATCATGCTGCATACATTTCTAGTGACATTCTCAGTAATACAGAACTGTAAAACTCTTGGTTCAGAGGTGATACCTTTCATTAGACCAACTAGAAAACAGCAAAAAAAAATATTTTTTTGATCAATTTTTGCTAGATGCAGAGGAGAGGGGGCTGGGGGGGGAGAGGATTGCAAGCGGTGGCAGCAACACAAGGTGGTGGATGGCGGCGGTCACTACTGCCGCATATGAGCTTCCACCCCCTGCATCTGGTTGGCCCGACAGCACCTGTGTGGCCTGCAGAGAGGAGCCACTGCCCTTGCCCCCAAACAGCCCTGCTCCTGGGAGGTGGCAGTGTGGCATGGTGTGGTGCAGGATGCTGGGTGGCTGCGCTCTATCCCTGCCCACCTGCATGTACCTCCTAGCCCCTTTTACTCCCAGGGGTACGTGTACTTCTGGTTGACAACCCCTGGTCTAAAACAAAGGCTAGGTACAGACATTCAAAACCCCCTAGGTGGAATTGATCTAATTTATGTGGTTTTCTGTAAGCAGTGTAGTTTCGGTGGGTAGTGAACAGAAGGCACATTTGCCCTTTGTGGGAAGCCCGGGGGGGGGGGCCAAATTTAGACTGGGTTCCTCCATTTTTAAACCAGTCTACATGGCTGAAATTCTGTTCTGTTACAGGTACAGACTGGTTCTGGGGGCAGAACTCCCACACCTATGTCAACATGTGGGGGATTTTTATACAGTCCAGGTTCAAATGTCTATATTCCCACCCATTTCCCTGAGATAAGAAGTGAGTAGGGAGCAGGGAAACTAAGTGTGACCATTCCTGGGGCAGCCTTTTTAGCACAGGGTGCGACCACTGCTTTGGGTATCTCAACTCCCATGAAACTGGCCCTCACAATCTTCTTCTCAGGTGCTGCCCACCATGATTCAGACTGGGCTGCTTCTGGAGGAACGGAGTGACGCGCCCAGTGCAGCAAAAAGGCAGGGAAATGGGATGTTCAAGACTCAAGAGGTTTGGGACCTTGGCTAGCAGAATCAGGCCAGCCAGGCTAGCACAAGACACTTCCAGGCTCTCAGCAGGGCTGATTAGTGAGGGCTGAACACTGGCGTGCCAGCTTAAGTAATACAGGGGACGTGTCAAAACAGGAGGGGTGTAATGAAGAATGTGTGCGTGTGATACAGAAGGAGCGGGTGTGTAATACAGGGGGTCTGCGGGGGCGTGGCTCCCCGCGCGTGTGCGCGCGCGCTTGCGTAGCGTGGGGGAGGGAGCGCACGCGCGAGGCATTTGCACTACCCCGCCCCGCCCCGCCCCGCGACCAATCCCAGCGCTCGCTCCGCCCCGGCAAACATGAATATTCAATCATCCTTCTGCATATTTCACCCAAAAGCCGGGCGGGGTGGAGGAGAAATTTTCAACGCGCCTCTCGCTTGGCGTCACCGCCGCTCCGCGTGACGACACAGAGGCTGCGCTTCAATTGGCCGGCGGCTGGCGAGCGGAGAGGCGGCATCCAGCCCTCCCATTGGCCGGTCGAGGCCTCCGGGGGGCGGGGACCAAGCCCGTGATTGGGCGCCGCCTCCTCCCGTCGCT
>NW_005841902.1:1260491-1290310 GCF_000455745.1 Alligator sinensis | reverse complement strand
TGAACACCTACAGGCAGTATTTGGCACCTGAGACCAGTGCAGGTCCTAGGCCTGTAGGCTTCATAAAGGGCTTACAGCCAAGCTTTGATGATCTTTAACTGGGCTGGTTCTTTCCATAGATTATCAGGTTATCAGCCACTGTTATGCATGGTTGTAGCCAGAAGGCCCAGATTTTAAGCAGCAAGACTGTCCAGGAGGTCATGGATTCCTTGCCGACGTGATTTTGATCTTTGTATTCAAGTTGACACCATTTTAATGATTTGAGAGGAACACTCATGGACTCCTGAAAACTGTTTGGGCAACAGATGATCTGATTCACAGTCTCTGCTGTGGGAAGGGCCAGACAGCCCAGTTAAATGTTATGAGTTCACTCGTTGTGATGCCCTTATTCAGTTTTCAGAGCAGTGTCTGCAACCTGTCAGTTCTGCAAAGACACCATGGATATTTACCATATTCAGATGCAGTGAAACTACTCCAAAAATCAGAAAGGAGAGAAAAATGTAACAAAGCCTAGGTAACTTACTCTTCAAAGTACATGAATCAAGAATTTAGGAGAGCACTGACTGATGACTTGTTACACTGGTTTTGTTTTGTTTCATTTGGCATTTTGAATCTGAGTCCAGATCATGTTAAAAGAAGGCTCAGTCATTTAAGAGTAGAAGTCTGTTCCTGGAACTGAGGTATGCAAGAGGAAGGGAAAGGGAAAACAGTTGTAGGGGAAGAAAGTGAAATGAATTCTGGATTGATCTGATTTTGTATGATCACAGCTGTGTTTTGGGCTACATGATTCACCTAATTGGTTGCTAAGCCTTTCACCAGTGGCAAAGAGTATCTTCTTGTTACCCAAATGAAATGCTTCCCGGTATGCATGCTGCTTATTTCCTTAGCTCAAGACTAGCAAAATTCCTTGGCTCCTATTGATTGAATGGCTATCGCATGCTGCTCCACTCCAGTACTCTTGAACGTAGTTTGTAAAAGAGCATCTTATTTGTTAGACTTCTCTGTCCCTTTCAGTCTTCAGTCTGATGTATTCTCTTATTAATTGTGCCCCTAACTCATATGTAGCTAGATATGTTTGCCAATGTTGTGATGTCTTAATTGCAAGAATTCCACAGTAGGGTGTTTTTTGTCATTTAGGTGTTTGTTCTGGTACTCAAAATCTATTTACCTTATGTTTTTGTAGCACCTCTTATAGTGTAATCTGGCCAGAGTTTTATTTTTGCAGTCTTCAGTGGTTCCAGGTACTCAGGAATGCTTTCTTGTTAATGCCACCATCAAAGTGAGCTCTCTAAAACTAAAACTCTAAAACTTTTCTGGTCAATACCAGTGTATGGTTCGTGGGTGTGCATGACCATGGACAGGGTTTTAATGGGTTTTGTTCATCCCTTGTCTTCATTGCATTATACCAGTTAAACTGTGTGTGTGTGTGTGTGTGTGTGTGTGTGTGCGTGCGCGCGCTTATGTATAGGTGACATTGGTCAAAAACAAATGTAAGACAAAGCACAAGCATTGCAAAGAGGGTCCTATGAATGTGGCTAAACTGGCTTGGAATTCTTCAAAGGGCAATTCCAGGAAGCTAATATTTGAGCTGCCCAAGACTGCAGAGTGATTTGATGCTAGAGCTGCCTCTGCAGTGCAGATCTCGCTCTTCTCAGTCTGTCAGGGTGGCTTTTCCATCAAATGTCTGGGAGTGTTATCTTCAGAGCTGGAAAATGCACCTGATGGCCCTTTGATGTATTTGAGGTCTTTGAGTTCATTGGTACTCAGCCTCAGGTCACTATATGGGAGCATTTTATAAAGAGGAAGTAGATACTGTAGAGATGGTTAGCAGCTCCATAATGTGAATCCTTCAAGCTTTACTTTGCCAAGTATGTACATGAAACAGGATGTACTACTTCTGTTTTAAAGTGCTGCCACAAAACTAATAGTACCATTCTCAAGACGCACCTTTCTGTCTGCATTTGCAACTGTAGGACTTCATGGGGCAGAGAAAGTGCTCTTTGAACTTAGTCTGACACTTGGGTTCTGTGTTCTGATGTTTTTGGTGGATTGACATCACTTTGTGCATTTGGGTCCTGAGCATTGTTCATTGGGTCTGTGCAATCATATTGTCACAGCCATTAGGCTTTCCACATAAATGTTGCCTGCAACCTCAGTATCCGGAAGACAACTTGTAAGAAATCCATCCTTTTCTAGGCAGAGAGCCACTAACCTACAGCCATTCTGCAGAGAAGGAGAAAGGGTGCTTTATTCCACATATTGCCTGCTAATCAAAATAAGTCCTTTGTGTTCCAAATCTCAGGAAACTAAAATTAATATTTTTGTCAAATATTGAAGATGGTGGCCCCTAGTATTGCTGTGTCTTAAAGCGGGGTTGGTTGGCCATCTTGAATCGTGTGTGCAGCAAGTGGCAAGGGCAGCCTCTGTGTAGCTTGCAGCACATATGGGAGGGAGCACAGGGCAGGGAGAGGAAAGCAGAGGAAGGGGATCGCCATAGCACTCAGGGAAGATGCAAGGCTACAACTGCAGTGAAGCATATTTGCACAACAGGTAAATATATTTGCTTTCCTTGCAGAATTGACTGGTTAGGGACAACACTGAAAAATGTATCATGGTTTATTGTGAACTGTAATGTTAGATTACCAAAACTCCAGGCTTATCCCTGTGGGTAAATAAATACGTAGGGACCTCATCACCTGAAAGCCTTTTGGGATCTGGTATAGGATCCAGGGAATTGCCAGTGGTTGGGAGAATATGCCAAGCTTTTGCTTATTTTTAAGTTGAATTATCATAACCACAGAGTTTTTTTGAATAGTGCCCACATCTCTGTAAGGGTGCAATTTTATTTTTGCAAATTAGTAGTGTATATTTAGAATTGTTTTTAAAATACATTTCAGAATTTCTTCATCTTGTTTCTAGGCTCACTGTAATTAGAAAGAGTGAGGTGGGGTATGTGTACAAATCCTCAAAAGGTACTTAAAGGATGCCTGTGTTTAATAATGCAGTGCTACTTGGGGATCCCATGTCTTCATGCACTAATGCAGGGGCGGGCAATTATTTTGGGCGGAGGGCCGCTTACTGAGTTTTGGCAAGCCATCGAGGGCCACATGACGGGCAGCCAGGGGCAGAAAAATATTAATTTTCTAAATTTTTTTTAGGGGCCCCATGGGCCAGATAGAATGGCTTGGCATGCTGCATCCAGCCCATGGGCTGCATTTTGCCCACCCCTGCACTAATGTATATACCCAGTACAAAGTGTGTTGAACTGAAATATCCAAACTAGCTCTGAAACCAGCAGCAGTGTAACATTGCTAGGTTGGGCATCTCTGGATTGTACTGCTCTGTGCCATGTAGACATACCTCAGGTGCTTAACTCTTTCACAACTGATGGGAGGTAAGTCCAGATTCTCAAAGGCATTTAGTTACCTTCTGTTTGAAAAATTAAAACTGACTGGTATTGATTGGGTTTAAAATCTGTAATTTTCACACCTTTTTTTCTTTAAATTCAGATTTTAAATGTTGCAAGAAGCAGTTCTTTATTAGTTTTAGTGTGTTCCAGGCAAATGATTTGCTAAATCACTTAGCTCATGTTTAATATATTAAAGTCTTTTTTTCAGAAAGATTTGAAGTTTACCAGCTTGAACATCTTGTGTTGATTCAAAACATACTAAATTTAAAATAAGCTTTCAGGCTACTCAAGTGCTTTATGTTGAAAGCTTAATACTTTAATGTTATGGTTTGGTGGCTACAGGAGAAGTTCTGTTTGTATTTAGAAAGTTGTATAAATCCTGCCTTGTTTGCCTCGTTTCAACTGTTGTTTAAAAAATCAGATACTTTCAGGTTAGCTCTATTTAGTGAAGTCTGTAAAAGCTGCAAGATACCTTAAAAAAACAAACAAAAACCCTGTGTAGTAAACGCTTGGGAATCCAGAATGTTCTTTTCTGAAGTATCTGACAAAGTGAGAACAGTGCCTTTGGCAGTAGCTAATTATCTTACTATTTTTATTTTATTTTTTTTAAACATCTCTTTGTTCTTCGGACTAGGATATTTATATTCCTTCCCTACTCTTCTGGTTTGGCATGGATATTAACTCTTGTTGTTTTAATACATTTCTTGTTTTCTAGGCCTTGAACACTTTGTATGCCTGGAAGTGGGATGTGAACTCTTGTAGGTAGTGTGACATCTGTAATTGTGTCTCTTGATGTTAATTAACATTCATTCTTAGAACTGTGGGCAAATTGCATTTGCCAGCTCTTTTGAAAAGGCCCAGTAAAATGTAGAGCTTGCATTCTCTACCAATCCAGGCAAATTAAAACTGCTGATCCTGCATTAATAAAAAGCTCTGTTTAGTTGAAGTGTCCAAAATCTCTTTACTAACACTTTAAATGACTTCCTTTCTATCTTTGTGGAATTTCTGGAGGTGGCAAAACTGGGACATAATCCCTGATTATTAAGATTGACTGACTGTATTGTTGTCACCATCGTAGAGCAACAGGGTACTGCATGTTTTGAGGAAGTTTAAATTGTGTGGACTCTGCAGTCAGTGATTTATAAATGACTCACTCGAATATAATTCTTCCAGATATGTAGTCATGGGGATTGTGCAGGGGAAAGCTATTGTTGGCATTTTTGTAACTGAGTGCTGGCATATTGAACATACAAAATCACAGGTTGGAAGTATTTTTAATTTAGTTGCCTTTTGAAATATTGCATGACCTAGAGAAATCTAAATGTATTTATCATGGGAAACTTTCTAGTAGGAAGTAATTAAAGCAGTTACATTTTAAAGGATTTATTTAGATTGCCAAGTCAAATGTTAGGGTTCTGTAAACAGTCTTGAAAAAAATAGTTTTGCCCATGCAAGGTTACATATGTTTCTTTCTAATTTTAGAGTGCACTTTTTGTGGTTTTTATTATTATTTTCTTAACGCAATATACCATTTTTGGAAGAAAATTAATCTAATATTTCTGACTTACTGAGTCAGGAATAAACGAATGTCCCTTTTATGGGCCATATTTTATGGTAGTCATCCTAGAATTATTCATTACCAACCATTTTAATCGCCCTCCTTCAGGCCAGACCACATGGTATTCCTGCCAGCTCTAATATATAATTTGATCTGTTTTGATCTTTCACCAAATTCAGAATTTTTTGTGCTGCAGGTTTTTGAGGCAAGCTTCATCAGTGCATATTTTGTGTTGAGATCCACAAGGGATTTGAAACGGCTATGCTTATGGGGAGAGAATGGAAGAGGCTTTAAATTCTCCCTTTTTGGTGTGAACAATTGTGAGAGCAGCCAACTTCCCCAGTTTGTCCGCTTCAAGTCGGTAGCGGACTGGGCTGTAGTCGGCTGACTTCATGCTTCTTTGCTCCTGTACATTTTCTGTAATACCTTGCAACATTGCAATTTTGTCATCAAGCTTTTCTGTTAACAGTTCAGTGAGATGAGTGCGGTAGCTTAACCTCCTTCAGAATCACTTGTTTTGATCTACCTGGTACTATAACTTCATGCAAACTTACCTGGATCAGTTGCTTTTTTTGTTTGTTGTTGTTTTTTGAAAGTTAGCCTTCAGAACCGTAAGGTTTAGAGTCTATATTAAAACTCTGCTCCAGAGTGTTTTTGTTTTGTGGAGAATTGAACGTGTAACAGGCCCCATGTTAAGATCAATGCTGTAAGTGCTCTTTCTGAGAAGATGCATTACTGTGGCAGTAACAACAGCTCCTGTTATGTTAACAAGTAACTCTAGCTGGAGATATTAACCATCTTGGCCAAATTCTAGCATTACCTAATGTATACAAATTTCTTGTTCAGTTGCAGATGGATAATGTCCTTTCATTATGGATACACAGTATGTATGTCCATGACTAAATCTCAGTCAGATTACAAATGGTTATATTCAATTTGTACATTGCTTTAGGTTCCTGTTCTGTATTCAGGATGCTATGTCAGTTATCTTTTATAAGGTTGAATTGTCTAGAGCATTCTAATTTTAAGCTGAAATAACTTATATTTCTCATAGAGTATGCTTCTTGCATTTGCAGAGTCCCATAAACTTCTGTGGAATCGTTAGGTTTTCCAAAAGCAACGGGGTGTCATTACTCCTCACTAATGATAAATATATGAATGGTTTACAGTGATTCAAATATTCATTTTCTCTCTTCCCTTTTATATATTTAGGCCCTGGATTCAGGCTTCACAATATTCTGTATTCCAAAAGGAATACTCTTTGTACCTTCAGGAGCAAGCACACGTTCCATTACCCTCCTAATAAAGCTAGTGGTCTATGATTGTGTTTTAGAAAATGGATAGAAATGTTTTCATAGAGCCTGTAAGCATCCTGAACAAAGCTTTTGGGATTTAAATCCTCATCTGTGGTGTTTGCAACAATTGTATCAGTGCGGTTGAATCAAAGTGAAATTGGCTGTCTCTGGCTATCCAGACTAAAGCAGTGAAATGCAATAAATTGGTTTATGTACTGAAAAATAAAATAGGAAGTATTTTTTAAACAGTGTTGGACAAGCGGACAGGGAACCTATTTTTAAAATAACTTAGCCCTCGCCTGCATCTGTGCTAGTTTTGATTCCTAAGCAAAATTCGTAAGTAGTGCTCTGAATGTTTGAGTGGATTTGATGAGGCTAATGCTGAGACTGAACGGAAAGGGGCTCTGTATTTAAACTAAATCTAGATGAGTCTTTTTTTCTCAGCAGACAAGTCCAGTTGAACTAGAAAATATTTCTAATGACTACCAGGATTTGAACTCAAAATGGACTTGCTGACCAGTTATTTATTTGTATGCGGTGAAGAGCTGAATTCCAATTTGAAAATCCTAAACAGTAGTTGCAAAGTAAGGAAGTCATTGCTGGAGTGTGCACGTTAGAAATGTCTTTCCCGTTATTATGTGTAGTCGCATTTTAAGTTATCTACATTAACATGTTAAGTATAACGTCTTCCATGCTATGGACAGTTGTATCCATATTATTTTTCCTTTTTTTCCCTTACCTTACCCATCTTTAGGTAGGGTAATCCAGAATTGCACTCTGAACTGTAGTAAAGCTGCAGTGGGCTAATGATGAAATCCAGTATATAAGGCTGCAAAATTAAGCCTTGAATCTTGGGAGTGCCAGAATATTCCTTCAGTCCACTTATGGACATCTAACATTTTCAAGTTCATGATAACATGCTTTCCACTAGGGTATTGCCTCTTTCAATGAATGGCTAGTTATTCAGTATTTTCTTTCCAGCCTGTGACATTGGGCTTTAGTATATACCATTAAGGTTCTGCTGGCAGTAAAGTTGTTTTCCTTATGAGCATGTCCCTAGTGGTGTGAATTAATGTCAACTCTGCCCCTATGAAATTTAAGATGCTGCTATTCCCATTTTATAGAGGCAGAAGCCACAACTGTAGCTTAATGGACTGGCCAATGCCAACATCTTGAGGGATAGCCAGCACGGGTTTGTTGCGGGTAGGTCTTGCTTGACCGATCTCATTTCCTTTTACGACCAGGTGACCTATCACCTGGACAAGGGAGAAGAGATTGATGTCATATATCTTGACTTCAAAAAAGCCTTCGATCTGGTCTCCAATGATCACTTCTTGGTGAAACTGGCCAGTTGTGGCCTTCGGTCCACTACAATCCAGTGGCTGGGAAACTGGCTCCGTGGTTGGACCCAGAGGGTGGTAATTGATGGAAGTCAATCGTCATGGTGCCCTGTGACCAGTGGGGTCCCCCAGGGCTCTGTCCTTGGATCCATATTATTCAATATCTTCATTAATGATGTGGACATCGAAGTCGGAAGTGGACTGGCCAAGTTCGCCGATGACACCAAACTTTGGGGCAAAGCATTCACACCTGAAGACAGGAGGGCGATCCAAGCTGACCTGGACAGGGTCAGCAAATGGGCGGACAAGAACCTGATGGTGTTTAACACTGAAAAATGCAAGGTTCTCCACCTTGGGAGGAAAAACCACAGCATCCTTATAGGCTCAGGAGTGCTATGCTGGTTAGTACTACGGAGGAAAGAGACTTGGGGGTCGTCATTGACCACAAGATGAACATGAGCCTGCAGTGCAATGCTGTGGCTAGTAAAGTGACCAAAACGCTGGCTTGCATCCATAGATGCTTCTTGAGTGAATCCTGGGATGTCATTCTTCCCTTGTACTCGGCCTTGGTGAGGCTGTAGCTGGAGTACTGCGTCTAGTTTTGGGCCCCACAATTCAAAAAGGATGTGGAGAAGCTTGAGAGAGTCCAGAGAAGAGCCACGCGCATGATCAGAGGTCAGGAAAACAGACCTTACAATGACAGGCTGAGAGCTATGGGGCTCTTTAGCCTGGAAAAGCGCAGGCTCAGGAGTGATCTGATAGCCACCTATAAGTTTATCAGGGGTGACCATCAGTATCTGGGGGAACGTTTGTTCACCAGAGCGCCCCAAGGGATGACGAGGTCGAACGGTTATAAACTCCTGCAAAATTGTTTCAAGCTGGACATAAGGAAGAACTTCTTTACTGTCCGAGCCCCCAAAGTCTGGAATAGCTTGCCATCGGAGGTGGTTCAAGCACCTGCATTGAACACCTTCAAGAGAAAATTGGATGCTTATCTTGCTGGGATCCTACGACCCCAGCTGACTTCCTGCCCTTCAGGTGGGGGGCTGGACTCGATGATCTTCCGAGGTCCCTTCCAGCCCTAATGTCTATGAAATTGTCACGTCTCAAGTAAGGCATTTCAGATTAGTGGACACAGCTATGCCTTGCACTTTCCAGAATACTTAATGTTTTCACTGCTCAACTCCTGTTTAGTTTAGCTGGAGTTGAAAGTGCACAGGACTCATCAATAGTAGTTTTCCATTAGGCACTTAAAATGAGGAATCCCCAGTTAGTAGTTGACCAAAGAATTTGATTTGAATAACTTGCTGAACATCACATAGGGGCTCTGCAGCAGTAATGTTCAGGTGTCTTAAATAGTAGATTCGTGAAGTTTCTTGCTTCATCTACTACATGCCTTTCTCAGTTGAGATGAGTGTCCTATAGGCAATGGTCTTATGCATTTGCAGAAAAAGGAAGAAAAGGATCATAGCGATGGGTAGAAGTACATGGTTGTGTAGTTAGACTTCCATGCTGCTTATGTACAAGTGGCCAAATAATGATTACATGGGCAAGGCTTCTGATCCTAGGGTTCATCTTCTGGGTTGGAGCTTAAGTGGACAACATAGGTTCCTGCTGCTTGCACTAGCGGACTGACAGATAGCAATCCACCATTGCACAAGCTATGGGCAGACGTGTCACTCCTTGCTTTAAACATGTTTGTTTTTAAAAAGAAGAGAGGGGTGTTTGCAGTTCAGGAGCATGTAGGAACTGTTATTCTATTTATGTTGTACTGGTGTAAATGGAGTTAAACTTTTTAAACCAGTTTCGTTTTAAATTTTACCTTAGATTTAATTTGCTTACATCTATGTACTCCTAGAGAAGCATATCTTTTATCTGTCTACACCTGTGCTTTTGCCCATGGATTTCATGGCTATTTGCTGTACAGGAGCACAGACTCGGGAGTTCTGGGTTCAGTTTTAGAGGAATTAGATCATGTGGGGTCTCTGCCCTTTTCTGCCCCTCAGGTTTTTGACTTCTGTCCCTGCTGCTTTCCACTGGATGGTTTCTCCAATAGCCTATAAACTTTTTCCTTGCTCTTCTATTCTAGACAGGTTGTTCCTTCTTTTTTCTACTTGGGTGCAGCAACAGGATTACTGAGAGTACAGGAGAGAGAGCTGGTTTATTGGTTGCTTCAGCTATTCCAAGAATGAGATTATAGTTGTGGGGAGGATAGGGAGATAACAAAGACAACTGAACTTGGTTAACTGAAAATAGGGTTTCATGGTTGCCAAACACTTTCCAGTATAAGCTGTAAGCAGTATTGTAGTCAGATAAAGTATGTCGGTGGGAATATTGGGTGAGGTAAAACAGAGTCTAGCAAGTTGTAGCCAATACATTTTAGCCAATAGTCAAGTAATTGCAATTTTATTCACTTACCTTGCATAAGTTTTAACTTTTTAATTGTGTTCTGCAGGCCAGAAGCGAGCCCCTAAACGGGGAGACCAGCAAGGATGGAATGATAATAGGGGAGCCGAAATAAAACAAGAAAAAACTGAATGGAGACCTTCTTTCAGGGAATACCGTCCCTATGACGTGGAAAGACAAACAGAATTCTCAGTGGAAAAGTATGTTCCATTTTATGGAATGACAAGGTGTTCTTCAAGGGGCTGAGTATTCTGAAAGTCCCTTATAGGCACTGCTTGGTTTAGACATCAAGATTACAGTAAGGACTGTAGATTTAGACAGACTACAAAAGTGGGCAGATGAGAATAGGATGGGGTTCAACGTAGACAAATGCAGGGTGCTGCACCTTGGGAGAAGGAATCCACAGCATACATACAGGCTGGGTGAGTTCCCTTCTTGAAAGCACAGAGGTGGCAAGGGATATTGGAGTCATTATTGACTCCAAGATGAACATGAGCCACCAATGCCAGACCGCAGCCAGCAAGGCCAGCCATACCTTGTCAAGCATCCAAAGCTGCATCTCAAGCTGGTCCAGAGAGGTGATACTCCCCCTCTGTGACTTTGGTCAGACTGCAGTTGGAGTACTGTGTCCAGTACTGGGTGCCGCACTTCAAAAGGGATGTGGCCAGCCTGGAGAGGGTTCAGAGGAGGGCCACCTGCTTGGTGAGAGGGCAGCAGGGCAGGCTGTATGAGGAGAGACTGAGGGACCTGAACCTGTTCAGCCTCAGCAAGAGGAGGCTGAGGGGGGACCTGGTGGCTGCCTACAAACTCATCAGGGGAGATCAACAGCAAAAATAGGCAGAGCCCTTTTCTCCCCAGCACCACCTGGGGTGACAAGGAACAATGGTCATAAGCTGATGGAGAATAGGTTTAGGTTAGAGATCAGAAGGCAATATTTTAGTTAGGGTGGCCAAAATCTGGAACCAACTTCCTAGGGAAGTGGTCCTTGCCCCTACCTTGGGGAAATTCAAGAGGAGGTTGGATGATCACCTGTCTGGGGTCTTGTGAACCCAGCATTCATTCCTGCCTGTGGCAGGGGGTCTGGCTAGATGATCTGTTCAGGTCCCTCCTGACCCTAGCTATTATGAAACTTTGACTACAGATTTAAATTACAAGAAAGCTCAGACCCTACAACACAACTGTTCTGCATCCCCTAGTTTCTTTGATCATGGGATATATGGTAGTGGTGTGGGGGGAGAGGGTTGAGGACTTATGCTATCCCATATTAGCAAATTTATTTTAAAAATTGGCTGTTTCTTATGCTGTCTACTTTCTGCCAGTGAACACAAGCTGTTCTGTTCCAGTCTATATGTATAAAGACTGACTGAAGTTTCTAACACCTTTGAGACTGAAATTGTCTTTTTATGATAGAAATTTGCATGCATGTTTTTAAGATAGCCTAAGATGAAAATGGAAAAAAAAAGTAGGGTTTATTATTACCTATCAAAATATGAAGGTTTTTGGTACATCTAGAGAAATCGGTTCTAAAATGGTTTTACCCTTAAAGAACAAAGCAAATGGGTAAAACTAAGTTGCAGCTGGAACAAAGGAATGCAGTTGTATGCTTCTGCTCATGTTCAGTTTCCTGGCCGTAAAGTTGACGAAGTGTTGTGGGGCCATATGAGAGGTCTGTTAGTTAAGGTATAATCTTAAAAAAACAAAAACAAACAAACAAAAAATCTGGTAATTTTAATTTGGAAATCAAGTTGCCCTATCACAGTGACTACTGTATTCATGTCACCACAGTTTTAGTTTTTAATTCTTCAGTAGGAATAGCTTGACTTGTCGTCTTCTTTCAGGCCAGTAGACCGATTTGACCGGGAAAGGCCAATGCGAGGACGTGGGGGAGGAAGAGGTGGCATGCGAAGCAGAGGAAGAGGTGGCGGAATAAATCGAAGCTTTGATGGTTTTGACCAAAGAGGGAAGCGGGAATTCGAACGGCAAAGTGGGAGTGATAAAACGTAGGTGCTTTTTATCTCTATTGGTGTCAGCTAGTGTATTGGAAACAGTTGTTTGAAATATACCCAAAATAATGATATCTTTGGGGTGAAATGGGTGTCATCAGATTCTTGTTTTTTAGTTTGCATCAATAAGAGAGGAAGTTCTTTCAGTATTAAAAAGAATGCTGTTTCTGTCTCTCTAGAGGAATCAGAGCAGAAGACAAAAGGGGTGGAAGTGGAACGCGCAACTGGGGAACAGTTAAAGATGATCTGAGGTACAATGCGGGTTTGTGCCTGTTCCAGATTATGACACTTTCCATAAAGTAATAGACTTGGTCTGGTCCCACTTCTCAGTAATTCATGCTTTGTGTCATTCCCTCTGTTACGTTGAACTTGCCCATAAAAAACACTGAAGAGCCTGCTTTTCTGTTTGCTGAGACTGTAGGTCCTAGCCTAAAGGAGAATGTCCCAAAATTGCTTGCCATGGCGAAATAGTCTCTTGACTAGAGTGATATATGTAGTGTTCTTTTTAGTGCCCTAGTAAATAGGGTGCTGGATATTGTCTAGAAAAATACATTCTTATGAAAATTATGTACAATGTTAAAGTAGCATAGAGCTTTTAGGAAAGGTATCTTTATCTAAATCAGTGGTCCTCAACCTCAATAGATTCCAAGCACCCCTCAGAAAATGCTGTCTCAGCTTTCACTTGTTATTTTTTGACTGTAGAAAAATGTTGTTGCAAAGAACTAGAAGATCACAACAGGTCCGTGTTTTAGATGTTATGAATTCTTATTTATTCCTATTCTTCTGGCCTTTTCTTTTGAATCATGTAGGTGTGTGTGCATACCTAACAATATTGCATCACGCCCTTCAGAGGATCTCACCCTGGCTGATAATCACTCATTTAAATCTATTGTTTGGGATCTCTTTCTGCCTTTAAAACAAGCCTTGTTTTTCATTCTTTCATGTGGTTCCTTTGAAATTGTGATGCAATTTCGAGACATAAATAAGAATTTTCGTGCTACGGAGAGGGGAGTTAGGTGTTGAGCGCTGCAGGTCAGGGGAGGGGTTTTGAGTACTTTTCCCCTCGTACAGGGGCTGCTGCCCAAAGTGCCTGGAGGATGTCTTTCTGGCACCTCTACATTGATACCTGGGGCCGCTGGCCTATTTGACTACTGGCTATTTCAGCTAAACTTTATTGTTGTGAGTGGATATGTTGACTCTCCCCAGCAACTTCTGTCCAGAAGAGAGTACAGGATTAAGTTGCTTACTTAAGTCCTCTTGAGTTGATTTACGGTGGTGTGGGGTAGTGAAACTCTGGGGTACAGCAGGCCTATTTTACTCCTATTGATTTCTCATGAGCAACTTGCTACATTTTTGCATATAACCAGCTTTGTTAGATTTATTAAAACATGATTTTTTCAGGCTAACTTGAAATAAGATTTTCAAGGATCAAGTACAGGAGAGAAAATAGTGTTCGTTTTTTTTTTTAATTTATAATAAATTGGAAGGTGTTTCTAAAACACTTAAAAAAAAAAAAAAAAAATCCAAAATATTCGGATATCCAATTCCATTGAAAGCTTAAAAAGCCAATAATAAGGGAAGCTAGGTATGTGAAACAACACCCAAATGGCTTTCTGTACTTCTAGCTACTACTTTCTCATAAAACATGGGAAATACCCCATGAAGTCTAAAAATCAAAATTATCTAGGACAATACTTGTTTGTTTGTTTTTTGTTTGGTAGTACACCACCAGTTTGTAATATGGTTTTCCAAAAGAAGTTTAGACAGACGACTTCATGGAATTAATGAAAACTGTATAAAGGTCAAGAATATTATTTGCAGTTATAGTAGTGTGTTGATTCTTATCTGGCTATACATTTTTTTTTCAATGCTTTCTATTTTAATACATTGTTAGGCATAATTAAGATAAATATTGCTCCAATGAAGTGTTTGCTTACATGATGAATGAGTAAAATAGCATGTATATGCACATTGCACCCACACACCCTGCAACCCTAGTGCTACTGTTACTTTTGCTTTGAATAAGAACTGATACTAAAGCTACAGAAAATATGCTCTGTGGTAATTGTCTAACCATGAAATTAATGTTGGCCTAACATAGAACTGTAGAATAATATAGCATGGTGATTTTAGATTTGATCATTCTGGATTTTTTTGTCTTAGTCTTAACAAGTATGCTTTTTGTTTCCACTCTTTCTAGGGTAGTACTTTCCAGAGACAGGATTTCCACTGTTTGTCATTATGTAGACAAGTCTTATCTAGCTTACTACATCAAACTGGTCTCCTTTAATTTTCTTGGGTGATCAGTCAGTTTGTAAAATCTTCTGGTAGCAGCCCCCATGGAATTCTGCTCTGAGTTTGTCAAAGAATATGAAGATAGGGATATTTGTAAGGGAAGTAATATGTTGATGTGTAAGGCTTTTTTTTCCCCCAATATAAACAACTGGGTTTCTTGCTGTCTTATAGTGAGATGGAACAGACTGCCCCCATGGAAGAGACTGTGGAAACAGTGGAACAACAAGGAGCACCTGAAGGAGAATCTGTGAACAAGTATAGTCTGATTTGCATTTTAGAAATAAGATGTTCAAACAAAACTGTGCATTGGTTGTAATATTGGCTTGTAAGGAGTCAACCTAAGGGATGTCTTTACTGGCTTGCCAGGATTTCTGATGCTCTATAAACACACCAGAAATTACACACTTTCTCTTATATTGCCTGCAGAACGGGGTCCTTATCTCAACCGGGGCCTTTAGGTATTATCTTCCATACAAATATTGGAGAAACAACTTCCAAAGTAGTGGCAGTATCGGTCATATATATAAATAAATTCCTATAGCTTCTTGTAAACTTCCATTTTTAATTAAATAGTGTTCCCTAAACTTAATTTTGTGAGGACTGTAAACGGCATGCTACATGTTGCTGTTATAATTTAAGATTTAGTGCAGCACAGTCACTTTACTCTGTGGCTTCACAGAGTGAAGGACTACTTTACAAGCAGGCAGGTAAATCAGGGAATTCCCTCCATATCAGTTAGTTGTTATTTAAGGAGATCCGTAAAGGAAATGTTTCTCTAGACCTGCCTGTAAGTTCATAGTTAGCCTTCCTCTTGCACCCCATTTAAAACCAACAAAAAATCTCTACTGCTTAAATATATTTCTTAAAACGAAGATAAATGGAGTCTGTCCCCTGCTCCTGTTTGGTGTCAAGGTGTGAGAACTGAGAAGTCTTGCTTCAGAAACCTGTGATTTGCCCCGGATTTTGGCTAGACTTTTTGTTTAAAACATGTCAAACTTAAACACTAGCAAATAACCTGTAGTTAAGGACTTGTGATAGGAAAGTAAGGATCCAACCAGCTCTTACCTTTTGAGTTTAGGAAGAAGTTTTCTAACAATTTAACTTTCTCCTTTGGCTGACTTTGAGGTGCAGATATAGTTATCTAGTTATACAGTACTTGGATAACTACAACTCCAAATTTTAAAATTAAAACTTTAAATATATAATTTTAGAACTTGGAGTTATAGTTGTTTAAGTTGCCAGTTGCTTCACATCACTTGCACATGCATGTTTTTTTTACAAAGACGTTCACCTACAACTTCAAGTATAACATTTTCTGACTTTAAACCAATCGATTAGCATGTATAGATTAAACTGACTTAAAGTAATGGTGCAGGAGGGGCTGAGAGAGGGTTTTTCTCTAAACTAAATTAAGGTTGTTGAATTTCCAGAAACTTAATGTGCGTGTATAGGCAATAAAACAACTCTTACAATGGGCGGGCACCATACCGGTATAATCTAACAAAATAGCAATTCAGTGCCTTCAGACTTGTCTAGTGGCACAAGTCATTTCAGAGACTTGCATCGGTTTCCACTCTAGAAGCAGAAATCAAATCCAGCTGTTGTGGCTCTTTGTAATTTGTGTTCTGACATCAGTTTCTATAGAACATAAACATGAAAAGTATATCCAACAGCAGCAGGCAGAGGCTTTTGCCTGAGTCTGCTAGTTGCTTCTTGACTATAAAGAATGATTAAATCCACAAGTTTATCGCTTTGGTGCCATTTGAGACTATTTGGCTATAGTGCAGATGAAATTGTTTTGCAGACAGGATGACTAGAAACTTTTCCTTCTAAATGAAAGTTCAGATGTTGGAGACATGCAAAAATGCGCAGTGTATGTACAGGTTTTGTGAATGACTTTTATATAGTATCTCAGATTTAAAAAAATGATTTCTACCCTAAGACCCCAGAGCTGGAGCTTTTGTTGCAGCTGCCTAAGGGTTGAAAAATGACAACATAGTGATGTGACACCTACAGAGTCTAGGTGTGGGGAATCAAATCAATAAATTCTATTCCCAACATAACACCTTGCTGAAAGTCTGACTGGAACTGCATTTTTAATTGATAATTTTTGCTGTTTCAAAGCATTCTAAACAACAATTACCTGTTCTGGGTTCCTTTAAAATGATCTAGTTTTTGGGATGCTTGTGTGCCCGGTGTGCTTGCTGTTTTGTGGCAGGTGAGGTAGCACAGCTGACCCCAGTTCTGCTTTTGCTTTGTTAAATGGGTTGGGGAAAGGTTGTGTCAAGGCTCTTTTGACTCTTGAATACAGCTATTTTTGTGATTCCAGTGACTTTTTCATGACTGCTTGTTTTCACACATTACCTGGAAGATCCATTTTAGTCATTTCCTCACCTCCTCAATGTATAATCACCAGTCCTTTAAAACAAGCTAGTTGTAATTTTTCGATAGTTGCACCATTTACTTTCCTGGGCTTGAATTTGATAACCTGGGAAATCTTAACAGCATTTCTCTGCAAGCTTGTGTAAACTTGTCTGTTGTCATCCCTAAAACCTTGTCAATGTTGCTGTTAAATTTCCATTTGCAAATGTTGCTAGGAAACCAGTTAATCTGGTATTTAGTGTACCTTATCTTAGTTCAGTTTTGCCTATACCTCAAAATTGTTTGGTCTATTTAGTACTTTCTTTCTACTGTTTTCTTAAGCCTCCTAATTTTGTTCATTTTATTAATGTGTATATTATGTTTTGTGCTACAGCTAGGTTA
Source organism: Alligator sinensis (assembly GCF_000455745.1). Taxonomy (NCBI): domain Eukaryota; kingdom Metazoa; phylum Chordata; order Crocodylia; family Alligatoridae; genus Alligator; species Alligator sinensis. Next base: position 1,273,241 of record NW_005841902.1, on the reverse strand, counting down.
AAATATGAATAAATATTGGTCATTTTGTAATCCTGCTTTTATAATTTGGAAATATTTCTGTTGGGAATCTTCAAAATTCATTTTTAGACTGATGCTTTCTGGTATAAAAATGATTTAATTATTTACAAGTTCCTCTCCCTGTTTGTTGCTACCCTTGCTATTTTATTAGTATTTATACCTGGTATTGGATCTGCCCTCCAGCTGTCTTCTGGCATCTAATCAGTTTTCAATTAAGTATTGTGCCAGTATATGTGCTCCTAGCCATTCTTTAGGAAAACTTCAATTCACATGTGTTGGCTCAGTGATCCATTTGACTACCCTTTAATCATTATACGAAGTTAATCAGTAGAATTGACTGAATCTTGTAGGATTTATTTTTTTTTAACCATTTCTCATTCTTTTGCTAAATTGGTAGTGTGGAATGTCTCAGATCTCAAGCTGGTTACAGTTTGTTTCTTGGCATCTTGATTAACCTCCTTTTTTTTTTTTTTTTCAGCATCTGGCAAATTTCTTTTAGCATTATACTTTGGCCCTTGAATGTAGTTGCTGGGACTCTTTGAATTGGACTCATCAACTAGCTGCCCAGTACAAATTGAATCTCTGCAATGGAAGATAAATATCTCCTGCTAGTATAAGATTGTTTTTTAAGTCTTTACTTAACAGTGTTTTAAGGCATCTCCCTGGCTTGTTTGTCACTAGCAAGTTACTAATGCAGCCATACTGGATGTAGTTCCTTTCCCAGCTCTACATTTTGTATGTTTCATCTTGAAAAGGCTGCTCAGAATTAGAAAGAAAGATGTTCTAAATACCTTAATACAAAGTAAAAAGGTTAAAAAACCTTAACCACACAAAGCTCCAGAGCACTATGAACACATTTGAAAGAGAGTAATAGGAGCCATTCTAGAAACTTAAATATATCCAGAAATACCATAACTGAGTTGCAACTTTCTATGTAATTGGTTGTGTTGATAGGCTTTAATTAGGGGCTTGAACACTGTGCAGTATCTCTTTATTTCACTGCCTATTAGCAAAGGAACTTATAAACTTGGGTAACAACAACATGCAACAACTGGATAGAACAAACCAATAATGGTGAAGGATGGGAAGATGACTTAATATACTATATACTTACCCAAATCCCTTTTGAATTTGACAACAACCCCCCCCCCATAATTAGATTCTATACATGAAAAACATTATAAATTTGTTATAATTTTCCATGTAGAGAATGTGTTTTGTTAGGGGGTTACCTTTTTGTAAATTTGCTATCCCCTCCACCCTGTTCCCTACACTGCTGTGGTGTGGTAGGCAAGGAGGCAGACCTCTGACCCTTGCTGCATGTCCCCTCCATCCCTGGCCTCACCTTCTCCTTCTGCAGAAACTCTGCTCCTGGTCCTGGGCAGTCAGCAGCAGTGACCCCAGCCCCAGCCCAGCTTGGTCGGGGAGAAGTGGCCAGCCTGTTTGGGGCTGGAGGGACCTGAGCTAGAGCAGAAGGTAAGGGGGGAAGGGGATAGCTGGGGAGAGGTGGAGGGGCAGGTTCTGTGGTCTCTCCTGCACTCCAAGCTGCATATGTGGATCTCCCCCTCTTCATCTTTCTTCTATTTCCTCCCCCTCCTACCCGCCACAGTCTCTCCTGGCTGCAAAGTCCTTCTCCTGCCAAACGATTCATCCCAGCCTGGGGCAGGTAACAACTTGGTTCTGGCTTCAGCCCAGAGCTTGGGGCCAAAGGTAGAGCTGAACTGCTACCTGCTGTAGGCCAGTACTTGCATCTAAAGCAAGATTTTTTTTCCTCTCCATGTTAACTGGGGTGGTAGGAAAGCATCGTCTTGGATTTGAATAAATACAGTATATTGAACAGGTAGCTTTGAGTGTGCCCAGTTGCATGTGCACTAGAAGTCCATTTAAAATGCTAAATGTATGTTCCTCTTTCTCCTGTCTTGATAATAGGAGTTGCTGCTCTTGGAGAATTTCATCTGGATTTACTACTTAATTGCTAGAGAGCTGGTACTTTCAAGTTAGTGGTCAGCGTTTGTTTTTGGTTTTTTTTCAAGCGTCAGGCTAGAAAGACCCATTAGGGTCAGAGGTGGGGGAGTGGAAGTGGGGCACTATGATTTAGATGCTTTTCCCCATCACAGGATGGGGGGGAAGTGTCCATCACTGAAATCTCATCTCAGGTTTGATCCAACGGCTTCGTGGCTTGTAGGTTGCCAACCTTCTTATGCTGCAGACCGGCAAACCATGGACCGAAAGTGGCCGCGGACTGGCAAACTGCAGACCAGCAGTGACCGGCATACTGTGGGCAGACAGCTAACCCTTTTCTATACTCAGTAGAAAAGAGGGTTGGCTGCCAGTCTGCAGTTTGCCAGGGCCCAGGGGTTGGGAACCCCGACCTAAATCATCTGACATTATGGGCAGGGATCCTGGTTTTCCGTGATTTAAAAAAAATGACAAAATCTGTGATTAAAGGCCCCCTCCCAGCCCTGCTGGTGCTCCTCACTTCATTCCTAGCCCCCCAGTTGCCAGGCTGTGGGGCCAGGGACCTGGGTCTGCAACCTGCTGCCCCTGAAAGAAGGCAGTGACTGCTGCAGTGGAGCAGAGCCTGGTTCCCCCTCCCCCTCCACTGCCTGCCATGGGCTCAGGTAGGGTGGTGCCAGCTCTGCGCTACACCGTGCACTCCTGCAAGGCAGAGGGGAACTGTGTCCCTGAGATCTGTGTACGGGGTGGGAGCTAGTGCGCACTTCGGGCTCCTGCCCTGCTGTCTTCCCTTGGGGCCTCTGCAGCTTGGGTGTGACTAGGTGCTGCAGGGCAGAGTGCCACTGCGCAGGAAAGCTGTTTGCAGCTGCAAGCTCTGCGCTGCCCTGGTGATGCATCCCCTGTGTGTGGGCTGCAGTGACAGGCACAACCCCGCACTGCTCCCTGTGTTGCCCCTGCACGTGCTGGGGACATGTCACAAGGGCACCGTGGAGCTCACAGCTGCAAGCAGCTTTCCTGTGTGGCTGCACTCTACCCTGCAGCACCAGATTGCACCTTCTGGGCTGCGGAGTACCCCAGGGAGGGCAGCAGGGAGGGAAGCCCACGCTTGCAGTGCACCCCCACTCTACACTCTTGTCTGGGGGGCACAGGACCCCCCTTTTCCCTGGAAGTGCACGCAGCAGCAGGGAGCCGCCTGATGCCCTGTCCCACTCCTCACTGGGGCCCTGCAGCTGTGCATTGTGGCCCGGTCCCAAGCCCCATGCACTGCTGGGCTGGGCAGCAGCTCCAGCCCTGCCCAACTCCCTCCCTCCCTCCCTCCCTCTCTGTGGGGGCCTCACCCCTGCACTTACTTACAGGAGCTGATCTCTGGGCTGCCTGGGGCCATGTGCATGTACGCACATGGTGCACCCTGCCTGACCACCCTCCTGCTCCCTTCCAGCCCCCTGCAAACTGCAAAATCCGTGGGTTTCTCTGCTCAAATGACAAATCTGCTTTTTACTCCAGAAAGGGGGGAAATCCGCGTTTTACTTTGTTTTCCCGTGGGAAACGGAGAACCTGGATCCCTGGTTATGACACTGTCTGATGTCTCTAGAATGTATATACCAATATGCTTCCTTGGCAACTGACATGAGGCTGGCTTTGATTCAGATCTCTGCCTATTGAATGTTATAGGTTCCTCTTACTTTTTGAACTCTCTAGTATTCAAAATGATCACTTGTTCTTAAGTAGCAGAATCTTTCTCTTCTACCAATATCTGTAATTCTTGAGAGAACAAGGAGGGTGCAAGAAGAAATCATTTATGTCCTTATTTATGGGACATGATCTTTTGGCTTCATTCTCCACTATACTTTCTTAACTTCCACTATTCCTCACTTCAGCTTGGCAAATAAATGGATTAGCTCTTTTCCTTCTTTCCAAACTGCTTCTTACACTTCAAGGTTCACTGTTAGATGCTCTTAAACAATTTTCGGTCTTGTATTGACTAATCTTGCTTGTAACCTGGTATATATAGAAAGTTCAGATCAAAGGTAGGCAAGTGCAGTTCCCAATGAAGGAAAATCAAATCCATGCGCTTTTTTTAACAGACTTTATTAAAACAAACAAACAAAACCCTTTTTATCCAGAAGCTGAAATTTTAAATTACTTTTTCTGTATCTTATTACTCGAGTACAGAATGTGTCCTGCAAATATTTACTAGATGCACTCGTATCGTGTAAAAATGTACTTGATGTGCAGCTGACTATCAGTTTTGACCCTCCCCCCATTTCTTTTGACATGGAAGCAGGAAATCGGTCTCTCTTCTGTCTGTACTGTGTATGGTGATTTAAAAAAAACAAACAAACTTCGAGCTTGAGCTTTCCCAACAAGGTAAACAGGACTGGGAGGCAATGGCCTTTTCCATACATAGCCTAACATACTTTTTTAAGATAAACAGTTTAATCAACACTGAGTTTTCAATAATTGCAATGGTGTGTAATGAAAGAGCTTCAAGCAGCCATGATTTGAATCAAGAAAGACTTTGTAGATCAAAATCAAGACTATGATCTACAACCAGAAGAAAATAGGCTTGTAAAGAAAGTAAATATATTAAGTGTTCTCTGCAGCTAATCCTGTAAAACAGGCAATGGCTTTCTGCAGCAGCTGTAGCTTCCAAGTGGGCCTGAAAGGAAATCACTTGGAGCATATTGTAGTATTATCTGTGCCAGACAGATTTGTCCTGGTTTGCATAAAAGGATGATAGGTAGTCTGTGTCAGCTTCTCATGGAGAAGCTCCTTTTTGGTCTCCAGCAGCCTCAGTGTTGGGGATCCTTGAATGATAAGATACAGAAACATTTACTGACCTGTCAGAAAAATGGTAAATTCACACAAGGCAGACTCTCTGCCATGTTCTAGAAGTTCCCCTGGACAGAACTAGTAGTAGTTTTTAACCTGATTGACCCTTGGACAATTTGAATTAATCCATTTCTGCCATGACAAGGAAAAAGATGGCTCCAGTGTTGGATCCAGATGGAGTGAATTGTTACCAACTGTGCAACCAAGATTTCTCTTATCCTTATTTATTGCATGTGCATAAGAGACGGTGAGGGGAATAAAGTACAATGTCATGGAATTCTCAAAGAGAAGGCCATTGAAGCAAATAGTAATTGCTTATAAAATCACATTGTGGGATCTCTTGAAGTGAGAGAACCCCTGAAATTGTGCTTTTGTTTAACCTGTTAGTCCTGAATAACTCAACAAAACTTGATCTTTTTGCTAGGAGTAGGTTTACTAGCAAAACTTGAGGGTGATTGATATACTAGGTTAAAAGCCAGACTGCTTGTCATCAGGAATTCAGTCCTTCACCCTTGTGGTTATACAGACATGTTGGAGCCTTACCACAACAAGGGAAATTAGCGGGTAGTAAGTAACTAAGAGGCTAGGATCAAATACCATGAAAAGTTCCTGGGAAATACTCTTGCTTAGAGAATCATCTGAGAAGAAATATTGGTCTAAGTACCTTTATTTTAGAGATTAGTGGGAGGGAAAGTTTGTTGGGTTTTTTTTCTTTTGTTTTCTTTTTGTTCTACCTGGCATGTTACAAGCTAATGGTTTTTACTTTACAACTATAAACCTTTAGAGTTGCTGAAGGGGAGCCAGTGGAAGAAGTAGTTCAAGAAATGACGTTAGATGAGTGGAAAAATCTTCAGCAACAGAATCGACCAAAGCCTGAATTCAACATCCGGAAGCCAGAATCCACTGTTCCTTCCAAAGCAGTGGTGATTCACAAGTCAAAATATAGTGATGATGTAAGCATTGCCTTAGGAATTCTCTAAACTTACTTTGGTCCAGGATTAGGAAGCTGGCTTTGTATTAAAAGTAGTGAACGAGATGAACCTGAACAGTTTGGAAATCGGCACTCAAACTTCTACCTGCTATAGTCATGGATGTCAGAAAATCCTGCCTTCGATTCCATCACTGATTTACTGCCTGTCTTCAAGCATCACTTTTGCATTGTATACATGAACACCTGGCATCACGTAAATGTGTATCTAAACTAAGTTTCAGTTCCATTTCATGATTTATTCTTAAAAACAAAATTGGAAGTCAGTCTCCTTGCTGCTGCCACTTGTATATAGTTGTGAGAGCTCCATAATAGACACTAGAGAAACTCACGGTTCACTACGCATCTCTTATGTTTTAACTTTGAGTCACATTTTCAAATACCCATTTAGTTTACTTGTCACTATACTAATGCACATTGCGTGTGTTTTAGAGATTCCATTTCCTAGCATCAGTGTTAGCGCAGGTGCTATAAGTGTCTTGTATTAGGTCACTGTTGCACTGCAACTATTGCTGGAAAACAACAAAACCTGAAGGTTTTCTGGATGTTATGGTCCTGCCTCTTACAAGTAACCCTGAAGAGCTTATTTTATACTATTTTGTTTTTTCTGAACTCTTCTTCTACTTGGTGCCACTATAGTACTTATAACTAAAGTTTAATATGGTGAAATTGTAGCTCTAGTGATGTCATTAGGACAAGACTTTACGTAGACTGCCTAGAGGAGAAGCTTTGTGGTTAGTGAAGTAGTTGTACGTGTTAAATGCCTAGCATGATGGGAGAGCTACAGTCCTTAATTAGGATTCCTATGACATATTGCAGTATGAATTTATTTGAATTATAATTAGGCTGCTGGCATATTCTGGTTATTGTTGGGCTGCCGTGAGCTTCATGCACAGGTTTACTTATGTGGCTTGCTTTTTTAAAAAAACATTTTGTGTGGTTTTAAATTCCCCTGCCCTCCCAAAAACTGTCTAGCAAGAAATTAATTTTCGTGTTCTGGAGAACGTGCCTTAAATTAGATCTACAATAAACTTGAGTGTAGGTTGTGTTTTGTTTGTGTAACTCCTAGATTTTTAGCTGGCAGTGTCGAGGGACACCAGTGAAAATCACAGCTTAGCTGTAGTGGCTTGCCTTGTTTGGTACAGGTATTGCATAAGATGGGCAATGTATCAGACTTCAAGTGCAGGGAATGAGTCGCTGCATTTGAATTGTATACCCGTGTATTACTGGTATGGTGTCAAGGTAGTAATGGAAAATTGAGGGAGTGTTATAATTGTCACAATAGCTGTATTGCAAGGTCAGCACAAAAATGGTCCAACAAAAACAGTGCAGCTTAGCTGTTAACTATTTCTTTCATATAACCTTTCCAACGCTTATTTAGAAGGTATCTTGTAAATAATCCTCTTTATACTAAATGCTTTGATCCCATTTGAAAACTGCCTAGATCTTGCCACTGTGCATTTGCTCAGTGTGAGGGCTTTATGGTCGCTCCGTCCACCCTTTTAATAGCATAACAGTAGCATGGGAAATTGTATTCTTAATTCCAAACAGTTGTAGAGATGAGACAAGTTATAGTTATCTCCCTTCTGCCTCATCCTACACTGAATTATCTGTAGTCAAGAAGTCTGAATGCTTAGTGTGCTGTTTGGTGTGTGGCAAAGCAACTCATTGTAAAACTAGGTAGAAAGCTAATTGGATATATTTGTTATAGATGCAAAAGGAGGATTCTGAGGATGACTCCCACGTTTTCCGGAGAGCAGCTAATGACATAACTTCTCAGCTGGATATTAACTTCGGGAATCTTCCTCGCCCTGGGCGTGGGTCTAGAGGAGCGCGAGGAGGCCGTGGCCGTGGCAGAAGAGTTGAGGATCCAGGCCCTAAACCAGAAGTGGTGGTACTTTTATTTTGTGACTATACATTTTTTTCTTTATACTAGGTGGCTTTTTTTTTCCTAGAGTATTCATGAGCAGGGATCCTAGTTTTCACCATGGAATCCATGTTTTCCTTCAACATGCTAAAAGTGAGGCGGTGCCCTGCAGCAAGCAGTGCTAGTTTTGCGCTTTCTTATTTTTGCTGCGGTTTTTGCCTCTTGGCCAATCAGCAGCAGGCATAAATAAGAGAGCAGAAATTGTGTTGCTCACTTCGGGATACTGCCAGACTTCTGGTAGGTCATGGGAACACGTGGACTTTTGTGTATTTTAAACTGAGATTTTTCCCGCTTTTTTTTCCCCATGGAAAATTAGGATCTCTGCTTGCGAGTCCGCTGATTTGTGATTCTTGATCCATAGTGTGGTTGCAGTATAACCTGATATTTCATTTTCGGGGAGAAATACTAGTAAAGTCAGTATTCAGAGGGTCAAAGTTATGGTCACTCTGCTGAGAAGAGAGGATGCAGGATGGAATAACTGCAACTTTTAAAATTTAACAAACACCTTGTTCTTAAAAACAAATGAAACAAACAGCCCCCCAAGTTTAGTTAACTTATGGAGTCAGGTGCATGCTTAGATGTAGGAGGCATGTTTGCCACTTGTATAAACAGAATATCATATTTGGTAGACTATCAAAATGGAAATGATTTAACCACTAAATATCATATTTCTTATTACTTTGCATTGAGGCATTGTCCCTGCTTTAAAATACTTATAACTTTCAGGAGTATTCTTTTCTTAGTGCTTGCATTTTTTGTATCTTGCACAAAAGGTATGTGAATGAAAACTAGGCCTGCAATGTACTGTTTTGGTTCCCCTGCCTCCCCTAATCTTCCTTTTCTTCTTTTTGTAGACACAAATTGCTGCTCCAAATCCTGATGATCCTGAGGATTTTCCTGCTTTAGCTTGAAAGAACTGTCTTGACCAGTTTTGGCGTAGCTGTGAAGAGACCAGTTTTACATTGCTGTGGGAAAGGATTGTCTGAGTCTACAGGAAATTTCCCCCCCTCTTCCCTCCTCCCCCACCTTGTGTGAAACTATTACACTCCCATGCTATTGAGAACAATGACCTTGTGACACTAAAGGACAGGGATCTTGCTACTGATTCCAGCATCTGCCTCTCTTTGAGATAACTGTGTGAAGGTTTTATGGTATTATACTCGAGGGATTTCAAATAAAAGTTCAACAGTACAGTGTTTAAAATGTGTATATAGAGATTATATTGAGGGGTTGTCTTTTTTTTTTTTTCTTGAAAGCACAGTGAAATGTAAGTTGTACAACATGGTCTACGATTGGGACTCTATAGCAAACCCTCTATAGGGACTTGAAAGCTGCTTTCCTTACTTCATTGAGTGAAATGTACCTTTGCATATTTTAAGCAGTTAATACACGGCAATTTTCGGAAGTTGGCAAATAAAGGAAACTGCTCATTGGTTTGGATGTAGATTCTTTTCCTAGATCTCCACAGTGAATCATGGGTTCTGCTGCTTGACTAATCTGGAAAACTGTATTTGCTTATGGTTTCAGCTAAAGCTTAATGTCTCAACCACAACAGTTTATTTTTTGTCCACAGTCTCAAAGCTAGGGACAGAAGTTACACGTACACTGGTTTAAGTCGGCAGAAACTGGTTTAAACCTGTAACAGAACAGAAGCTCAGTCACAAACCAGTTTCAAAGTGGTTGAAACTGGTTTAAGATAAATTTAGTTGAATGTAATAGCAAACTTAACTGAGTTAGGTCAAATGGGTTTATGAAACTTCTGTCCTAGAACCCTTAAACCAGAGTCCCCCAGCATAGGCTGTGTGTTCACTACTTCTTCCTACTGCCCCCTGAGGTCTCTGGGACTTACAGTCCAGACCCACAGCAACGAGACTCTGCAGGGTTGCTCATCACTTCCTCTTCCTGCTTCCAGGTGCTTCTGGGATTTGTAGTCCATGATCACAGCCAGCAGGACTCCATAGTGTTGTTCCCTTCTGTTCAATACATGCTTGCTTCAGAGAGAGGACTATTGTTCACGCTTTTATGAATTCAATGCCACTACCTTTCCCCACCCACCCCTTCTCAGCCTGGCCGACACTTTCCCCCTCCCCCTATCCAGCTAGCTCTGGGCTGGGACTTTGCCCTACCCCCTCCACTTGAGCAGGGAAGGGGGAGAAGCCTTGGAGCTGACAGGCTGGGAGGTGTGCTCTAGTGCCTGCCCAGCTTCTTTCTTGAGCCACTGAAAGCATATGCCTGCTTTTTCTGAATCAAAAGTGAATGTTCACTTACAAATTGGTTCAGTCTCTATACCTAACCTGCAAAAACTGAACTGATTCAGCCTTGGGCTTTTTGACTGTCTGTACTAAGCCAAAATGACTGGAGAGGTTATTTAATTTAAAACTGACTTCTGAGGCAAAGCATGGGCTCTTCCTCAGTTGCACAAAATAACTCGGCCTCAAGTGAACTTTTTTTAGAGTAATTGAAGAGAAGTGTCCTGTTTTTTCCCTTTTGCTCTAAAATGATTGCTTGATGCAACTTCCTACTTCTACAGTTGCCCCCTCTAAGGTAAATGAAAAGGTCTTGGTACCAAGTGTCCTGCCTTTATCTTGGAAGTTGAGTGGAGGGGCTGAGACAAGATGGGGCTTTTGATGTTTAGGCTTGGAGATTTTGGCAGAGCTGTTGGAGTTGGGTGGACATTAGGTGACCCCGGCTCTTTCTAAAGGAGCACTACCTGTTTCCCTCAGAACCATCCCAAAGGTTGCAAGAGCAACTCCTGTGATTCAAGGTAGCTCAAGTACGTGACTAGAATGAATGGCTTGGATGCTGTTCCTCCAAGAGCAATTTTGTGAGTGAAGCTTAGATGCAGAATAAGGGAGAACAACTGTTCTGAACAGCCTCCTGGGAGGAAGGCTTTTTTTTTTTTTTTTAAACCCCCCTCACAGAGGGAGGGAAGAACCCTTTTAAGAACACATTTGTCTTTTTAAATGCCCTTCTGGGCAGGGGCTACCTCTTGTAAGGGTGAAAACAGAAATTCTGACAGAAGACCTCAAAATCCTATCTGCCCGTGGGTTTTTAAGTAATATTTGCTTTTTTATCAGTGCTGCTGCAGACCTGACTAGCTTCTGCCCTTACAGCACAGGAAAGGAAACATTGGGTGATATATATTCTTGGGAGCGAAACTTGTCTCTCAGGGTATGCAGCAGCTCTGCCTGCCTTCTCACCAGAAGGGAAGGAGGGGATAAGCCAGTGTCTTAAAGGGGGGTCCCCCCTCCCCTTGCAGTAGGTGTTGAAATGAAGTCATCCTAAATCTGTCAACAAACTTTAATTGCTGCAGTAGTGGAAGCTGTTTTAATAGGAGATAGCAGTATTATGTTTTAACTTGGGATAGAAGAGGTCACAGTGTTCTCATTTTCAAGGTAACCAAGCAGGCGGACTATATGTATAGTAGGAACCTAGTTAGGAGACAGAAGCTAAAACCTTGCTTTATAACGTGAGCTTGCTTCTAGACACCTGAAATAATATTCTGCTTGGTTATCATGGTTGAAAGCAACCAAGCTGGTAATAGGCTTCGTTATGAACACTTGGGACAGCTCCTGCCTCCTACATCAACCTTGCCTTTCCTTCTAGCAACTGTTTTTTAGGGCTTTTTTTTTTTCCTGAGATGAGTTATCCAGCCTAAGCACTAGTAAAGAAATTGGCTGATAAACCAATTTCAACCTTCCTTTTGCTAAAATCTGCAAATTGAAGACCCGCCTATTGTGAAACTAAAAGTAATAATCCTCATGTGTTGACTAGCACTTGCATACTGTGCCTTATGCCCATTTTAAGACTTAACTTGCTTCAGAAGCTATATCAGCAAAGCTTTATTTTCCCAATTTGTGCTCAACAATTTAAACTTTGCCAATAACTGCAGATACCTCTGGTAAAAGCCATCCAGGACTTCTATTTTTGGAATGGCAAGTTTTGTTTAAAAAAAACCCAAAAAACTAAAAAATATTCACCTCAGATGGGTTTTATCTTTCCTGTTACTGGTAGAAACTGGGAGCATGGGCCAAGGCTGAGTACATAAATGCCCCTTATGACATAAAATTGGAGCCCTGCATTTTGAAGTCAAACCTGAAACTTATGATATGCAGCAGCTGTTTGCATTCTCATCTTGTTTCCACTTGTTCATAGTTTTGACATTTTTACTGGCAAGCCACATTTTTTTAGGTTTCCCTGTCCTTGGAGGTAAGGGTGTGATTTTTTGAGAGGGTTTTGGGGGGAGGGAGGAAGGGGGAGGAAGGGGGAGACATTGAGCAAATGCCTTTGAGTCCAGGTGCAGAATGCACTTTTCTGAATCCCACCATTCTGTGGATGGGGCTGTAAAACCTCCCCAACTTTCCAGGTAACAAAATGTGACCCTAGTCACCAGAGGATTCCATAGTGCTTTTCATTTAATTGGAATCTGTTCTGTTCTTTGGATAATTATATTTTGGTTTCCTAGTTCCTGTCTTTCCTTTAATTTTTAGAAGTTTTCTGCACTTCACCATGTCTAGAGTTCATGCTAGAAGACCTGCAACAGGTACTGTAGGTAACTAAGCAGTTATGACCCCAGCTAATCTGGCCAGAAGGTTCAGTGTTACTTTTTATAAAGAATAATTCTTCTGCACTGTCCATTGCCAGAAAAGATGTACCTTTAAAGGAACAGGATTAGATGTGATCAACTCCATTAAAATAAGACCCCTTTTTGTATTCGAGGCATGCAGGATGTATGCTACATGCTGTGAGTAGGGAATTAATTAGGATTTAAGAGACTCTTCAAGCCATGATCATTTAAAAAAAAGACTTGAAATAAGTATAGTTTTGCTGAGGACTTGGGCTTTTCCTGCCCAGGGTAAATGCTTTGGGATTCAAAAGTCCCAATTATGGAAATTGGGCAGGGGGAAAATGGGATGATAAAACCTGTCAGCCTCTAGTCCTGCTCATGTTATTCTTCTCTTCAAGCATGAGAGTAGAAAGTACTTTGAAGGAAGTGTTTCCACTCAGGAGGAGGAATACCCCAGGGGAA
>NW_005841902.1:1259957-1260460 GCF_000455745.1 Alligator sinensis | reverse complement strand
AAGAGTTCCTGACTGTTCTATAAATGTGAAGAAGTTATCCTCAGGGGAAATGTACTGCAGTTGCTGAAGCTTTTTCACCAATTAGAATCCTTTCATAACAAAACACTGCAAAGCCATAGTTGATTAAAGTAAATTGGCTTCAAGGCTGAACATCTAAAATTGCCAAGGTTGTGGGGGAGGGGGGGTCTTAAACATCTAATAATGCCAAGGTTGGGTGGTGGGGGAGGCTTCTTTTACTTCTTAAGAACACTTTCTGTTTTCTTCCCATTTATATCCCAGTTGGTGGATCCTTAGACAAGTGATGGAGACAGGGCATTAAATACCATACTGTAAATCTAGGAGGCCCCAAGTAAACTGCTGGTATGTTTTCATCCTCTGCCAGAAGCAGTTCATTTAGTCACTATCCTGTGACCCTACTTGGTGCTAGTTTGTTCAGGGGAAGGGATGCTAGAAACTAACTTTATAGGTGATCTAGGAGACTCCCCCACATGATGCTGCCACAT
>NW_005841902.1:1226601-1259926 GCF_000455745.1 Alligator sinensis | reverse complement strand
GAAAATAAAACGACTCCTGTTAGAATAAAAAAAAGTCATTTCTTATCAAACCCCTTTTTTGCAAGTGAACTTGAAAGCTAAACAAGACCACCTTTGCCATTCCTTTTTTTTTAGTGCAGGGGTGTCAAATGCACCTGGCACCCTGGGCTGGATCTTGTATAGAGCAGCCTCCCCAGCCACTGCAGCAGCAACGGTGACTAGAAGCAGCTGTGGCCACTGCAATGGCAGTGGGGCAAACAACTGCAGGCCAGGCCACTGCTTACGTGTCTGCTGCTAAAGCCCAGGGCCAAGGGGTCCCAGATTCCATGGCAGGCCACACTCATCCCTGGCTATACCCTCTATTTCCAGTAAGCCGGATGGACTAGATGTGGGTCTTGAGCTGTGTCTCTGGCACCCTTGCTTAGTGGCACCTTTACAGATAGCTACGTGGAACCACTGCAGCATGAAAAAAACCTAAAAACTAGCCTAAACTAAATCGGCAGATCTGGAAGTGACCCCATATAAATCATAATCTATCATACTTGTTTTAAGTAGTCTTAGAATTCCAGTCAACCTATTTTCTTGCATTTTCCTTTAAGATCCATGTTCTTTGTACCTGTTAAATACATATGCCCAAAGATTTAGTGTTAGAAATGGTTCTTGTCATTGAAATAATGTTGTCCTTAAGATTCAGCTACACTCTGATATACCATGCTGGGAAAATGGTCATATGAACTGAACAGAAGACAAGTAAATGTAATCAGTTTTGAAGTGGATGAAGAGCTAGAAGGTTAGAGAGGTACACTTTGTTGACACAGACACTAGGATGTTGTTAATGTTTTTTTCTCATAAATACAGGCATAATTACACTTTTATCAGAAAGCAGGCGAGAGAGATACTTAGGAATTAACGGTTTAAAATCACAGACATTTCGCAAAGAGGGAGGAAGTTAGTGGCAAAGGTTGACTTTAAAGGTCAGTCACATTCTGATCTAATTAAGCTGATGTTGATTTTATATGTAACATTTTAGTGGAATATTTAAGAAGGAAAAAAGTGTTCAAATTGTTTAATTTGATCAAAATTATTTCCAAAAGTTTAAAAAATGTCAATTATTTCAAAAAATTAATTAAATTCTGCCACACATGTCAAGTATAGCCAGACAATCTTTTACCCACCTATTCTGCTGCACTTTTTAGAGATGGGCACTAAACCCATTCTGCAGGTGGGGGAAAAAGTTGAATGATTATCTTAAATAAAGTTGGTATCAGAGTTGAAATACAATCCTGATCTAAGTCTCAGTGCTCTGCTCTCACTTAAAGTAATAGTATCTTCACTGATAAAGTGTTAGGAATTACATGCACACTTAGGCTTTATGAGACTTCCTGATTTTTGAAGATTGAGAATAAAATGAGGGAAAAAAATAAAAAAGCCTTGGTTAATCATTTTAATTTGTACACAACTTATGTTTACAATTTTCACTATTCAAGATTTGGTATAAAATAAGATACAATATGCAAGGTTTTCAAATGAGACTAATGCATATCAAACTATCTAAGTTTACAAGACATTATGAAGCTTTATCTTAAAAATACTTTCAGCAAAATAAACTCCCATTCTGTCATTCAGTCGGCATTAAAAAATACAATTATAGAAATATACAATTAAAAAAAAATCAGGATGAGCAGTATTGATCAGTCAGTAACTTTCAAAACCTGATATTCTGTACATGAGTTTACACACAAGACGAACAAAGAAGTCTCAAAAACTATTAATATAAAATTGAAGTACAACAATCTGGTGAACGTAACTCTTGACAAGTGTTCTTCCATTTAGAATGTGCATCTCTTCATACAAATCAGAGCTTTATATTTTTCATCTAACTTTAAAAACAGCAGCACTTCCCTATTCTAGTCAGGGCATCAGGTCAAGATCTGACAGCAAATTCAGTATGCATCACTGACACTAATGCAAATTGACTTGCCCTGTAAATACTCAGAGTATTTACTATATGCTTTTAGTATGATTCTTCCTGCATTTCCCAATCTTGGGGAATAAAAATCCCTCGAAAACCCACAGACAACAAGAAAAGCAAGAAGAGAACACTAATTCAGTACAACTCCATGATAGGAGGAATAACCTACTTAGCAGTCACACTTCTTTTAAAATCTCCAATGCATCCATTCTATATGTACATTTGGCACACTATTTCACAAGTCAATGGCCCTTTGGAAATGAAAGACTCCTTTACCCATCCCCATCTTTTAGAGTCATATGCTAAGACAACTTTGGTATGTATGGTGCAAATGTAAGGCCAAATATCAAACCAAGTACAAACTAAATACTACAAATAAATGGGATATGACATAGTCATTATATAAGGCTGGTTTGAGTGTGCATATGCAAAGCACCAGCGGCACTCACACATTTCTCCGTAACAGTAAGATGTAGAGAGATGGAAAAAGATGGAAGCCCAAAACATACATATTAACAAAAATGCAAAACTTCGTTTACTTTCACAATATGCAACAAACATTTGTGACTGACAGTTTTTCAGTCAACTACGTTTTTGATGTTTTAAAAAAAAAAAAAAAAAAAAAAGTTGAAAGCGTTCAATTTTATTTGTTTAAAAAAAAAGGAAATTCTAAAATCTGTTGAAATTTTATTTAGGGGGATTCTTTAGAACAAAAGAGCTTGACTACTTGCAGGTAAAACAGATATACAACTTAGTTTTTGTTAACATGTAACTAATCTACACCTGTTAAAAAGCATCATCTTGGGGCTCTGATGTAATCCAAGTAATTTGCTTGATCTTTTATTCTGTATCCAGTATTTGCCAGTACAATTATAAAAAGGAGACATTATTTCTACTTCACTCCCTAACCCCAAAGCAGAAAAAGCTATAGTCATTATGAAAATGACCATAAAAATGTACATAAAAGATTAAAATACCTAGAAAGCAAAGAAATCACGAGGTAGGTGGCAACCCAAAGACTTTACAGTTCACTGCCCAAATCCTACAAACTCTAATTTAGTCCCATCGCCTTCTCCCACCCTTTCACATTTTTGATTTGCTTCATCCACCTATTAAAGTCACTCAAATTTAAATTGTGAGGTCACTAAAGCAAGGCCTTTACTTTCCAGTACATGTTCTCATTTGTGGCTGCAGCTACTGCCTGTCTTGCTAGTATGTTAGCTGACAAGCAACACTCAAGTTGCTGTAGTTGCATATGGCAGAGAATCATGTTTTAGCTGCGTTTCCTGTGTTTACACTAGGTGTTGGCTACAGCCAAGGCTTGGGATTTTGACTTGAGTGTGCTAAATGCTCCAACTGGGACTTAAACCCAAAGGTTCCTGTGTAGGGTCTTGCCCTTCCAGCTCATAGTTTGACCTATTACATTTGGGAGCAGGAAGGAATTTTACACCATGGTCAGACTGGTACAAACTGTGGGAATTTTTGCCTTCTAGCAGGGGACATGGTCCTCTTCCTCTGGTCTCTCGAGTGTATTTTAGCAGCCCTTGCAGCTGTGGGACACTGACTCCCATTGCTCCTTGGCTTGACTTTTGACAGGTTGGGGTGTCTTTGGGCCATATACGTTGTAGTCAATTGTATAGTTTTAGGAACAGGTTAGACAAGGACTTGCACTTGATAGTTTCAACAGGGATGACCTGCCTTGAGCAGGTGATTAGACAGGATGATCTACTGAGATCCCTCCCAGCCCTACTTTTCTATGACTCTCCTTTGACTGAACTGCTATTGGCTGATTGATGCTTACCTGCAGGTCAGATAGAGAGGTTTGGGAGGAGCTGCTCTTCCTTCTCTCATGGAAGGAGGCCCGCAACAAGTGCTTTGGTTTAAAAATTGCAGGGCATAACTCAAAGACATCACTCTTTCAATTCAGGAGCATTATATGCATTTTTTTCTGCAAGTCACCTACATACTAAAGCACAGTTTAGATATCCATGATCTCCTGGGTGGGGGGACAATGACTAAGTATTCCTAAAATAAAAGCAAACATTTCTCTTTTTGCTAGTAGACCCCTTTGGTTTAAAACCCTAGTCGACTTATTCTCTTTCTTCCTATGTCATCCCTCACAAAGTTTGTAAGGCTCTTTTCCCCAGAGAGTAAGTATGCCTCAGCCCCCCATTGCCAATTAAGTTTGAAATATAATATAAAATAGGATATACTGCCACTTCTCTGAGGACAGTGCTGTACAAAGCACAGGAGGCAGGCCAGATAATTTAAAGAGAGTTAAAGGGTTTTCTCCACCCCACCCTTTTTTTTCCCAAGCTTCATTATTTTACTCTCTATATTTTCAACTTGTTTGCTCTTCTATTTGCTTTGTATTCAAATGAACAAATTTAAAGTTCAAGTACTTGGGAGGTATTTCTTGCAACTAAAAATTACCGTATTCTGGGCTAACAGTCAGTAGCCTTTACCATCCAATTTTATTCAAGCCACCACACAGTTATTTGTTGAAATGCAGGTAACACCCTCAAATTGCCATTAGGTATCTTTTTAATTTTAAATTTAAAAAAGGGAGATTCATTCAAAACTAGGCATTGAATTTCACCTGTTTACAATACAAAAGGAACGTTCTGTCTCTCTCAAAATCAATATGTATTCATTCAATTAAAACAAATGTCTGTCACTGACTAATAATTCAAACCTCCCCGCAACACATTTCCAAAAAAAAACAATAAACAAGTGTGTTCTTTTACTCCTGACTATGCAGCAGGCAGATCTATTCTGAGGGTTGTGTGGGTGTCAAATGTGAAGTTGGCAGACAAGGATACAGCAGAAAAAAACAGCTGTCAAATCTAACAGGACAAAGGTGGTGGAGAAAATTTAAAAAATGTCTTTTAGTTTTGAAAAAAATAGTATTGTAAAAGAAAGAAATGGTATTTCAAACCCTAGACAGATTCCCTTTAAAAAAAAATTACCATGGCACTAAATAGATAATTAGATATCTAGCATTTCTTTTAAAAAATATATGTGGGTATTTTAAAAAAACACTGTCACCTCAAACTAACATTTCTAATTACACCTGCCCCTGAGTCCCACTGCTCATTTCAGTGGTTTTATAAATACATATTCCTATTTTAAGTCTTTTTCTCTCTCTCTCCAGCCCCCACCATTATTGCATGAAAGAAAATGACTAAACCAGGGAATTAGTGACAATGACCAGAAAGTGTGGTCGAATACGCAAAGACATAAGAAAAATTCTCTCATCTTTCAGGTATGTTATTCTTAAGTGTTACATGCAGCACTAGTAAGTAAAATAATTCAGGCCGCAGTGTGGGTTTAAACACTGATGGTACTTCTTTATATTAAACTCTGGTAGGAAATATACCTGATTCAAGCAAATACTACCGGTTGAAAGAGCCACTGCATTCTGAACAACTTAAAAGCTATTAACTGCTTAAATAGCATTAGCTTTTAATTAGGTTCTTTAAAAAAGAAATCCTTGGAAATAAAGCACTCTTTGGTGGACAGTAATTAGTCTGTGTACTTACAATTGCAGCTTCATAAAAAAAATTCATACAAAATAAGAAAGGAGAGCCAATCAACATGAGAGTACCTTGTTATGAGAATAAAAGACTGCCTTTCCAAGCTTAGTCTCTAACTGGAGACTGAGGCTGACTTGGATCGACAACAGTGAATTAAATATTTAAAAGCCTCACCATGTTTTCACTTTTTATGGTGGCCAGCAGCTAAGTGATTGCCATCACAATTTATACACATGCATCATATGGACTAGCAGGCTCTCTTTATAATAGAGAACTTAAATATTTACACCTGAGTCTAAATTTACAAATACTTTTTAAAACATTTGAGTAAATGTTTAGAATTAAAAAGCTTGATTAGATAGCTCAGCTTTCTACCAGTCCGTTTCTTCCACAAATAAGGAGCTTTCTGCTAAATCTTTACTGCAAAACAAAGCCAAAGCATCTTCTTCCTAAACTGCATCAAGTCCCACAGCGATATCCCTTCTTTCCTCCTCCGTGTCCTCTTCAGCTCTAGTTGCTTATTTTTAATTTAACGCAACACTGTCCTAGTCCTTGGGATGGAATGACTGCTGAAATGATAAAAACATGTTTAAAAAATCAAAATCAAAATGTGCACTCCAAAAACCAAAGCAAGCACAGAAATATTTCAAACAAACATTTCTGCCCATGTAAATTAAGCAAAGCACATTTCAAAGAAAAATACTGTAAAAGACTTGGATACATTCAGAGACAATGCAGTATCAATTATAAAGAAATCACACTGGTTTGGTGTAGAAAAGAGGTTCAACTGTGCACAGAAAAGCAGCAGAGGATGCAAAGTACCATAATTTCATTAAGCGCATTTGCGTTTTCCTTCTCTCCTTCTGAGGTATGAGACTGTAGGAAAAGTAGAGAGAATGGTAAAGAAATATTATTTTTCTAAAGCTAAAATTTAGATTACATATAGGCAAACTCAGTGCACAAGCAGTTTCCAACTTAACAAGGGAGCAGAAATGGTGAAAGCATACTGGGTTATTAAAGCATGCTTCTGTTTATTTTCATGACATGCTGCTCTGGTTAGAAAAATGCCGAGACACCTACAAAATAATGGTTACAGATCTTTCTCTAGCGACTATTTCTTCCTTTCTACAATGATTCCAGCACCGGAATTACACTGAAGTCCTTAACCCTTCAAAACTCACTGGAAACCATTTTATCCCTTTTACTGACTAGGGAAGGAGAACAAACTGCTTACTAAACACATACAGCTCAAATGCTGTTAACGAGTGCAACAACAAATTTCTATTCTTCTGCAGGGAGGATTTTTTTTGTTTTGTTATTTAGCTGTAGTTCGGCTGCTGCTTTGAGTTATTCAAACATTTACTGGAAAGGACACTAGGAGGTCAGGAAACCGGGGTCTTTTTTCTGGCTCAGAGACTAAATTCTGTCTCTTCTCTTTCCCATCTCTGTAGTGAAGATGCTGACACTTTTGTACTTAAGTGCTTTCAGACGAATGAATAAAAAATATGGCAAGTGTTACAGAAGATTTTTGGATTTGTCTTTACTTTTTAGGATGGCTAAAATGAGTAATTCAACAGTGAAAACTTAACGATGGCCGGCCATTTCTGGGTCAAGCTACACCAGGCACATCCTAGATGGGAGAAACAAAGAGTTTGTAAGTTAAATGACTCAGACTGGGGTCACAGGACAAGATCATGCCTTAGGCTATGAATCCTTTCCAATCCAATCATCATGCTGATCCATCCATACGATAGATAAGAGATGCGTTAAAACTGGTACTGGGCAGGTATGTGCTGGGAATTTGCCACATGGTATAGATTGGCTCCTAAAGGAAATGCAGTGAACACTGTGAATGGAAAAGGGGATGAGGCTGTAAATCTGAAAACCTGATGAAAAAATAGTAGTCATAAATTACTATATTTTATTGGGAAGTGAGTCATTTAGGATCCATTATTAAATAGTTTCCTTAACAGTTTGAAAGTCACGGGAGCAAATATGCTACTCAAATTGTGGATGATAATGTTAAAAAGGATCACAAATTTGAGCATAATGAGATTCAGCTACATCAAGAATGAAATCAGTTGTAGTGTCTATGAACAAAATGAGATCCAATAAATTCCCCCAAAATTAATGTTTATGGGAAAAATAAAGAACAAGAGAGACAAAATGGGAGAATCCAGGTTCAGCAATAGCAGATAATGGTGAAAAAAAATTACCTGGAAAAACTAATGCAGTTTTAGAAATGCTGGATTAGATTAAGTGCAATACTACACAGTTCGGATAAATCAGGCTTATTCTTTTCTACACCATCTTCAGACATGAACCATAATAAAAGCATTCAGTTTGGGGCACAACCATTAAAAAACAAATACAAAACCGAATACAAGTTCAAGCAGAAAAAGATGGAAGAGCTAGTATTTTTGCTTTTGTTTTTCTAATGAGACTAAAGAAGCTCCATTATGTCATCCACTTTCTTTCACCAGATCGAGCCCAGCAATCATTACCTCAGTGTGCAACAAAAACTGGCTCTATGCAGGATTTTGCCAAAGGCTATAGTTAAATAAGAACACATCCATGTGATAAGGAAGGTCATTTTGTAAAATGCCCACAAGACTAGGAATTTAGTCACATGCTATTTAAAACTGGCTGCAGCTCAACAACCTCTTCAGATGGAAAAAAGTACTTAAGAATTCCACAATGTGCTACTGGTGGAGACCATCATTTTGTTCTGCAACATTTTCAATGGCTGGATCTGATCTTCATATGCTAAATTATTAGAATTACTTTTTCTTTTCTTCTCATCTGTCACAAGGAAATAAAAATCCCTACTGTTCTCCAGAAGAGCATATTTACTCAGAAGGAACTGAAAAGGATGGTAACTGGACAGCCAGCCAGTTAGATACTAGACCAAGATAGTCTCCAAGTAAAGCATGAGGAGCACTATTTGATTACGGTCTGAAGTTAAAGACCTAGATAGAAGTTTGAGTAGTATCAGAACACTGAGTCACAAATATTCTGCAGCATTCAATGCTATTTATGAGCCAAGGAATCCATCAGTAGGAGTTCAAGTCGGTCACAAATTTGGCATCATGCCTGAAGAATTTCATCAAGTATGGGAAAATGCTTCACACAATAAATCATGAGAAGGACCTTTTCTTTATAAAAAGTGAGAGAAAAGGAAGTGGACTGAAAAGGAGATAACTTAGCAGAAAACTAGCTAGAGAACCAAGGAAAATAAACCAACAGAGGCTTAAGAAGTACATAGCACAGTCAGAACTAGAAAACTCAGGGTGGACCAAACTATGTACTGTTCTTGTCAGTACCATTAGAAGACACACACAGAACAGATTTAGTGTTTTACAAAATGGTTGCATTTTATCTTATAGCTATTGGTCAATATTTATCAAAAGGTCACTTATGCAATTATTCCTGAAAATGCCATGAGCATACATAAAGGATGTTTTTAACACACCACACACACTTCGTATACGTTCATATTCACTAAGGTCCCCAATCCCTCAACATTCACTGTGCATATATACACAAATATACTGCATGCATGCATGCATGCACGCGAGCGCGCGCGCACACACACACACTCTTTATGTATGTTTGTGCATGTGTGTACATGCATACACACACAAATTTGTGCATATATTATAGACACACACACTGAGTGATGCAAGCTATATATCTATCTATATACATATATGCAAGCTATAGCTATATAGATATAGATAGCTTGCATTACCCTTTAATAAGGCAAGCAGAAGGAGGAGAGAAATAAATTATCTCAGTGGAACACAACAGGTAAAGTTTGGATTTATGCAAATAGTCACCAATCCATATGTCCCAGGTCAGGGGTGTCAAAGATGCAGTCTGCAGGCTGGATCCAACTTTTGAAGCTATTTCACCCAGTCTATTGAGGCTCCTAGAGGGACCAGAAAGAGCAGGGACAGGGCCTACCTCTGCATTCCCAGCTACAGAGTCCTGTCGGGGAACATGTCAGCAGGGGGAAGATGGGGGAAGTGGACAACAGCTGCATTAAAACCCTTATGTCAACACTTCCAGGTTTCAAGGTTTGTATCTGGCCTGGGGGGCCTGCTGACCTTGACACCTCTGTCCTAGCCAAGGACTGCTAGTCAGAGAGATAATCCACCTCCTCTCACTCCTCCTAACAGAAAATGGTGTTCCTTCAGCATTTATAACAAGCCCTTTAGAGTGATTCCACAACAAGCACAAGGAAAACTTGTTACTTCCAGCGATCAAATTGCTTGAGAACTACTACATGCCATTAAAGCCATACATATAGAAACTTGTTTAGTTCAGGTGTACTCAAGCTAAACTGTAAACTCTCCTGAGAGTTTCACTCCCAACAAAAGGAAAAATTTAACATCCCACTTTTGCAGTGTGCAGATGTCCTTGAACATGAAAGTGAGACAGCACAGAAAGGAAATTTTGATGGGTTAAGTCCTCCAATGATCACTGAACCTGTGTGCACGCATATGTTAATTTCTAGTAAAATCTGTGAGGTCTGGTCTATGTTTGCAGAAGTGACTTTAGACATGCGTGAAGCCAAGAACTAGAGCAGTAGCAGTCAAGCAAATTAGCATTTCACCCATATGCTTATTCAACAAAAAAGGCATTTTTGCTTTTATTCAGACCCCTCAAGTTTTTAATCCTCAAGAATCTTGTAAGGCTGACTCTCATGTTCAGACTCCGAATGCTTATTTCCTTACAGAAAATCTCATACTAATGCTACATACGTGCATATATTGCCTACATTTTTAAAAATAATTTTCAGGGCATCTAAAGCCAGTCCCATCTCTAAGGTTCCTTCTAACATGTTGCAGGGCACAATCTAACTCCTTTTTGTTTTTATATTTCTCTTACTAAGAGAAAGAAGGAATCCCTTTTCCATACATAATACTGTATACTGTTTTCCCTCAAGACCGTGGGTTCCCTCATTTCATTCAAGACAAGAAATTTCTTGAAGGGTTTCTTCAGTGCCTACTGGCATTTTGCTTCAGGAGCTAAAACTCTTAAATTCAGCAGTCCTTAATCATATGTGAAGAACCACAACACAACTCTTCCAACTTTCAAAATTCATTCAGCACTGTAAAAGGTGCAACAATAGATTCAAAGCTCCAGATGTTCTCAATAGGTGATGCTGGTCATGGATAAACATTACATTCATAGTGCTACAAATGTAGCAGCACTTTGAAACACTCTATAGGCTGGGACACAGGTGCTGAACACCCTCCCCCCACATACTTCCCCGGAGCATCAGGAAAGCACTTGAAAGGCATTCAGCAATGTGACTTGCCAGGGGATGCAGGAGAGCAGCAGTGTAACTGGTGGGGTGAACAGTGAACCAGCCCCTGGTATTGATTATGAGGGGGCACTAAAATGTCTCCCCAAGAGTCTTTACTACGGGATATGCAGCCTTGCACCCAGCACTGCATCTGAGGGGTTAAGTGGGGGATCAATTCCCGCCCCCCAGGGATTTCTCTCAGAGCAGACACAGCATATCTGTGGAGACAGGGGGATGAATGGGACCCCAGGGTTCCCATGCCACCCCTACCCCAAGCACTGAATGAGTTTGGTACACCTCTGCAACAGGGGCTTGCACAGCTCTGCTCACCCTCCCCCCACCAGGTCTGATCACAGACAGCCTACCTGCTCTTCCTGTTAGCTAAATTACAGGACAGTGATCTTAGCAGTCCCTTCTGGGCAGGCAAAGACTTAATACTCAAGGAAGAAAAAAAATGAAAGCTGGGTAAGAAATTTAAAAAAACCCCTCGTGTCATTGCCCTGCCTTGCCTTTCACTCCAGTTCTAACTTAGGCCACCTCTCCTAACCCCCACCACTTTTGTTTGCTCCACTGCAGCTCCCCCGGGCAGCTCCTCCTGACCCAGGCTAGCCCCCAGTGGTTTGTACCAGCCACAAAGATTGTGGGCCTGATCCCAATTCCACCCCTCCCTTCCCACCAAACTGAACCAGGAGATGCTGGCTCAAGATTGTAGGCTCAGTCCTGTCACTCGTCAGCCCACCATGGCTCCTGCAGAGCCCGCTAAGCCCCCACCAGCTTCTGATGGCTTTGTAAGGGATAAGGAAAGGACCCGTTTTACAATAGGTGAAACCAATATCTGGAGCAGGGAGAGAAGCAGGCAACTTGTCAGTGTCTGGGTGACAGTACCAGCTCCTGGTCTCCCTCCCCATTCCCCCCAAACTTGCAAGGTGAGGGAAGAAGGAGAACAGAGCACTGAGGGATGGAGAGACCCCCTGTAGCACTATGGTGCACTGTACAGACATTATAAGTAATGCCACGTTTTGTAGCTTTACGGGGAAGTTACCAGATACATTTTTGTGGTATTTCTGCCATTTTCATAGTGCTACGGGGGGTGTGCACATCTGTCTCCTAGACCGGTGGTTCTCAACCATTTTTGTATCTCGACCCATTTGTAAACATCAATGGCTAGTCTTAACTCAGTGTCCTGCACTCCCAACCTGTTGCCTCCTGCCCCAAACCCCAGAGAGAGAGAGAGAGAGAGAGCGCGCAGCATGAGGGGCCCCCAAGCAACCCCGAGAGAGAGAGAGAGAGTGCGAGTGTGTGCGTGTGCGTGGCATGGGGGCCCCCAAGCAACCCCTGGCAGGCTGAAACTCTGCCAGCCTTCAAGGGAAAAACCAGAGTTTCCCAATTTTTTTTTCCTTTAAAGGAAAATCCATTTTTAAAGTTTGTTCCCAACCCTTTCATATATTCTTGTGACCCACACATTGAGAAACACTGTCCTAGACTTTTGTAGTTCCACAAAGGCATTGGTAGCACTATAAATGTAACATCTGTCCATGGCCAAAGTGCATTTCAGTTGCATCCTTTTCACTAGGATGCCCCACGGCAGAAGTCCGCTATCAGCAATGGACAAGCCAGGTCAAAAAGCTTTACTTGAGAACAACGGTCTGGAGCTTTAAAGAGAATAACTCTCACCTTTTTAAACTGCTTTTTCTTGTAGCAGACCTGGTAGTTCTTTTAGTAATGTCTGTACTGTCAGAAATGTTACGTTCAGAGGTTTTAGTTTTCTGAACACTGGACTGCAGAATTACTCTGAAAAGAGTAGGAAAAAGAAAGTTATAACCTGAATGTTTCAGACAAAACTGGCAAGAAGATATCACATTTCAAGCACAATGAACATATTCTAGTAAAAACGTCATGACGTTCTACATGATTTCAGGAGGAGGGTTGTCTTGAGTGAAATATACAACATGTCCTTGGAAGTAGTTCTTTTCAGAATTAAGTTAAATTCGAGGAGTAGTGTTAGCAGTTTCAAGTAATTTATTTTTTACCTTCAAAGATATACACTATTAAGAATATTGGAGTCTCTCTCTTTTCATCTTTGAGGGGAAGGAGGTAGAAATGAAGCAAGGCATCTGACATTTTAGAGTTTTTAAATATTTTGTACTGAAGAAAAAGCAACACAAAAAGACTACAAAGAAACACTACATCCACAAGATGTTAATGTGCAACATTTAAAATACTAGACTGGATAAATCCTGGTTACCTTGAACTAGGAATGCTTTTTAGTTGACAAAGTTCTTAGTCACAGCAATTGACATTACACTTACAGTCCCATTTTCAAAGGTGTTAATCACCTGCAATTCCTGCAGAGAGATCAAGGCTTTCAACACCTTTAAAAAAAAATCAGGGGTGTGTTTTTGTTCCCTTGCCACTCCCTAGCTTCTACTTTCATTTGATTTTAACAAGCCTGCTAAGTTTTTTTTTTTTTTTTTTTTTACTTAGGCTGAGAGATAATAAGGTAAGAATGTATTTTTTATTACTGCACCTGATAGCTAAGTTGCAGCGGCCCAGTTAATAATTACTAACTACCGATAGACAAAGTGACTCTGTCCTTCGTGTGCCTATTAAAATTATTGTAGCAAGGTCCATCACATGCAATTTTAACTCTGCATGTGTAGAACCAAAACTAGGTTCTACTAATATTACAAATAATTTTCTTCAAGAAACTGAATTAGGTTGCTGGTATTAGGAAGTGAAACATTTCAGTTGCACTTTCAGTTATATGCTTTCAAGCAGACTACAAAAATCTTCGAGGTCACTTTTGCTTGCAGACTTCTCACCTTCTTCTCTGAATTTTGTTTATAAATAGCTAAAAAACTACTGTACTAAGTTACTCTGAAGACCCATAGGACCAATGTGCACATATATTTTAAGATTATTATACAACTGATTACTCAACATCATACCTGTAACAACAGATAAATCTGAAATCAATTAACGCAAAAACATTATGCTTTCACCACAAGGGATAACTGTGCTACTGCACAGTTATGCTTTTATCATTAATATATGGTCTTGTTGCATGCCACACTTTGCTTTTAGAGCCATAAGCATTAATATGACTTAGACAGTTTCCTGAGCAGCTGCATGTTACAGGTTACAATGATCTAAATATAGATCACACCACTGCAATGGAGTCTTGAACCAGCTCCCATGTGATCCTAGGGCTGAGACCAAAAAATCAGCTGCAAATCAGGCAGTTCAAAAATGCACATGCACATCTATGTTTTTTAAAGAGAAATTTAACTGACTTTTGGATCCGACTCCCATCCAGTCCACAGAATGTGGGTCTCAGCTCCTCACAAGACTCCCCATGGGTCCAGAAATTTGGCAGTGGGGTAGTGGTGGCAATTCACATCAACACTGCCACTGCTCCCCCTGATTTTAAATTTCTGGAACTGTGGGGCTTGATTGGATCCACCTGGGCCAGCCCTGCACCGAGGGATTGGGCCTCAATCCTGCACAGCTGGACTGGGCTGGGCTGGTCCTTCCCACACAGCTGCACTGGGTCCCAGTTGGGCCAGCATGGACGCTGTATCAGGCCCACAGACAGGATCTGGTTCCCTAATAAACCTTGGGCTGCTCATCTGGCCACAGGCTGAATATGATCAGGCACCACTGATATAAACCAGTGGGGGCCAAACTTTATGGCAGATGTCACATATTAGTTCTGCATCCTCCCCAAGCATCACTTCAATTCCCTTTTCTTGCCCTGGTGCTCTCTGATGCTCTGCTTTCTGTTCCTATCTCTGTGCTACCTGCCTGATCTGCTGCTCTTTCTGCTTCCTTCTTTGTACTCCCTGCCCAGTTTGTTGCTTTGTTTTCTGCTCTGTCTGGTACTATGCTGTTGGTCCCTGCTTGATCTGCCAAGTGCTACACACAGAGCCTGCTCATGCCACTTCTGGCAGGTGCACCACAGGTTGGCCACTCCTGATATCAACTATAGCATGAGTGTTGGCTAGATCAAAAAACACACAACAAGGTCAATGTTTTTAAAGAATTCCAGACTCAAACACTTAATGCACATGTAAAAGGGAAATGTATTAAAATGAGAGAAAAGAAAAAGGATTTCCATAATTTAAATCGGGTTCCCAACCCCCAGGCCACAGCCCAGTACTGGGCTGGGAAGGGTTGCTTGTCGGTCTGCAGGAGGGTTGGCTGCTGGACCGGAAGTCCAGAAGTGACTGGCATACTGAGGACCAGTAGCCAACCCTTTTTTATACTAAGTGACTGGCATAGCTGCCTGCTATACCAGTCACTGCTGGTCTGTAGTTTGCCAGTCTGCAGTCATTTCTGGTCTGCGGTTTGCTGGTCCACAGCATAAAAAGGTTGAGAATCCCTGATTTAAATAAAAGATCTTCCTGTATGTGAAGCCAGGTATTAAAAAGAGAAATATAACAACACTTCAGAATTGTTTGTGAGCCAACTCATAGATATATATATGTATATGTATGTATGTGAGAGTGTGAATACACACTCCTGACAATGCATGATTTTGTAAGTAACTGCATTTGAAATCAATCCAAATGAAGCATCATTTAAGACAGCACAGTACAGAATACAGTCATAATAAATTTCTATTTATCCATTTTTGCCAATACAAATTGATGACCAGACAAGCCATGCTTGTTTACAACCAGCTCCCAGACGATCTATGAAGCAAGAGATGATTAGCTGTGTTAGTCTGAAGTCAAGCAGAAAGAACAGCAGGGTGGCATGTCAGGGCATTTATACACATACATTTGTCTGCTCTGAGATCTGGTGCATCAGAGCAGACTCAGTTAAGCAAGTCTGCTCCTCACACAAGCTGACGTGCTCGGCACTGCATTGCATGCATTTGTATAAATGGCCAAATGTGCATCAGTGCTGAGAAAATGGTGACGGTGTGCCTTTGATCTAAAACACCTTCGATGTGTTTTAGTTCAAACGTGCGCCGCTGCCATTTTCTCAGTGCTGACGTGCATTTTGCCATTTATACAAATGCACGCGCTTTTAAAAGCACCCAGCACTGCAGTGCAAGCATGTGTGCAAATGCCCTAAAGTGCCAGCTGCCCTACCTTCTGTGTAGGGATCAATAAGGATGGTAGTTAAGAGACTTCTAAGCCACTGTACCTTTGTCTATGGAGGCTTTATTGATCTGGATTTGTTTCAGATTTATACAATCTAGCAACTAACATTTTTTTTTTTAATCAAATCAAACAAAACCTGCTCCACATT
Organism: Alligator sinensis; assembly: GCF_000455745.1. NCBI lineage: Eukaryota > Metazoa > Chordata > Crocodylia > Alligatoridae > Alligator > Alligator sinensis. The sequence goes on along the minus strand of NW_005841902.1, from coordinate 1,243,866 downwards.
TCAACCATCAGCAATCTTCCTTTCAAATGCCAGTGCAACATAAAACTGCAACAGTAAGCCATGTTGTCATATACACACTGTTACATATAGCAACACCCATTCAAAACTGAAGGGATATAAATACTCAGCCAAGTGGGGGATGACATTTCCAGAAAACAGTGACAGATCTGCGAGACTGCAACATGTCTCACCATACACAAAAACTTAGAACATTTAAACGGCAAGAAAGGAGGAAGAAATCATGAAATAAGAGAACTAGAGATTGCAAAAAAAGGTCTGTATACATTTCTACTGTCTTCTACAATGCGATATAAACTCTAAAGTTTTCATATAAAGTTCTCTTTTCATTGTCATGATATGGCCACGTAACAGGAACAGGTTGGCTACTGTTTTGCTAACTAAGCCTCACAAATATTGCCAACAGCCACAAGAGACTGGCACTCTTCCCCATCTGTCACAAGGCACTTCAAAATGTAACTGGAACAAAGAAAAACTTGTCTACCCTTAGAAAAAGAAAATAAAAGACTCTCTCTCTCAAAGAAGACTGTGACTACCTGTGTGTTACAATATAGTTTATTCTTGCTTGTATGAACAGAAACATAAAATGCTAGAGAAGTATGCTTTAGCATAATTGTGACTTAGATAATCTCCCCTCTTCATATAATAAACCAAAACCTCCATAACTTCTTCATATAAAATAGCTGTAAAATGGAAAAAGCTAAGTATATATATTAAGGTGTAGTATATGTTAACTGTCACTATACAATTTTTTGTTTCATGATCTATATGTTGTAGAATGGGGCGGGCAATTATTTTGGGCAGAGGGCTGCTTACTGAGTTTTGGGAAGCCATTGAGGGCTGCATGACAGGCAGCCAGGGGCAGATAAATATTAATTTTCTAAATATTTTAGGGGCCCCACGGGTCGGATAGAATCGCCTGGTGGGCCACATCTGGCCTGTGGGCTGCATTTTGCCCACCCCTGTTGTAGAACATGCAAAAATTGAGCTACACATTTAACTAAGTGTATGGGAGTATAAAAAAATTACTGCTAACTGCATATTAAGCCAGGTTCCTATGGTAATGTTAATTTGGCTGTCAGGTTTTAACTTCCTTATCTTATAAGATCTAAAAATGCAAAAAACTGTTAACATTTACAATTATCAGATCACATTTAGTAAGTACTGCTGTATATAGCAGACATGCTCTCCCAAGACGCTACCAAGTTAGGACTGATGTCAATGAAAGATTTAATCCTGCTCCCAGACCCAATACAAACCCCTAAGAAACTCTCCTACACAAACACTTATATCCATCTTTCAATATATCAGGATTAAGAGACTCAAATCCATTCCCTTGCATAACTTTAGAAATGATGCTGAATTCAAAACCAGAAGTGAATCTTTGAAAAGGTTCTAATGCAGAGCTGACAATGGCTACCTGAACAGATGCCATACATCATTTGTTTATTTATAGCCCACCCTATCAAAATAGTTCAGAGTGGCCTACAATAAAGCAAACAATCCACAGACAAGATTCCCCAAAGAGTATCCTAAAACCTGAGAACTCCAACCCCCACCTTTCCTCCAGCCACCACCCCCCTACCAAAATCCTTACGCAAAAATCCTCCAATTCCAACTGTACCTCACAGCCACCACTCACATCAAGATAAAAGAAACACTCCTCCCCCTCAGCTCCCTACCTACCTGCCCCTCACCACATCCCCATTAAAAAAAAAAAAAAAAATCACAATTTTGTTTATGTTCTGATAAAAGTAGCTATTGTTCCTCTGCTTTACCTGTGGTAGGTTAGGGTGCTATGGCTTGCAGTTGTGCGGTAGGGTTGATTGTGTAGTTTTAGTAACAGGTCAAACAAGAATTTGCATGGGATAGCATGGATAGGGATCCTGCCTCTGGCAGAAGTTTGGACTAGACCAGTGGTTTTCAACCTTTTTTGTACCAGGACCTATCTGTAAACATTGGTGGCCAGTCCTAACCCAGTGCCCCTCACTCCCGTCCCACTGCACCTCCCCACACCCAGTGCCCTTGTGCGTGGGGTAGAAGGTGGATGTGACATGGGAGACCCCAAGCAGCCCCTTGCAGGCTGCAACTCTGACAGCCTGCAAGGGAAAAAACCATGGTTTCCCACATTTTTCTCCTTTAAAGGAGTACCCATTTTTTAAATTTGTTTGTGACCCTTTCATATGTTCTTTTGGGTCACCACTGGACTATATGACCTCCCAAAGTCCCTCCCAGCCCTACTTTTCTATGATTCTATATGTTAAATGAAAGGACTAAAAGACAGCTGGAAATATTTTTTTTTGAATGATATGGCTCAAGAGCATCACCCGTCAAACATCTGGCCTGTAGAAGTGTGCCATCTAACCTGCAGGACTCCAGGGCCACCTGGGAATTTGGGGGTGGAACCTGCCAGTAAAATATGAGGCATGGAGCTATGTTGGGAATGCATGCTGGCAGCTGGGGGGCAGAGGAAGGAGTGACAACAGCATTAACTCCCACAGCTCCTAGACACTCCTCACCTCACTGCTGCTGCTAGGTCCGTAGCCTATGAACCTCTCAAGAAGCCCCATAATCCGGTGCTAGCACAGGGGGCTGGATGAGTCTGACAACCTGGATGTAGCCCAGAACGTTTACATCACCTACTTGTTAGCTGTGTCACATTTTTACCTCACTGACATTACTCTGTGAAGCTGCATGGAACGTCACCCAAGAGTTGAGAATTACAATGAAGTAGAGGTCTTGCCACATCCCCACCTTGATCTGTAAAACAATCAGGGCATTACCTGATGTTCTATAACCTGAGCTAGAGCTTTGGACATTCAGGGCCTTAATCTATACTACAAATTGAAACTACACTATAAATGAATTAGTCACCAACCCGCATCAAGAGTCTGACTCATCTGTATACAATAAGAGTGTAGACAAGGCCCTGAATAAACGTGGAAGAATATTCAACATAAGGAAGAAGAAATTAAGAAACCAGTTTCAGCACATGGAACTTGGAACCAAAACACAATTAGATGAATCTAATCATTAATGCAAGGTGAAACTACTGCTTTTGAAGAGGTAATCATTTCCTTATCATATAACCTTGGAACTCCTGCTGATATCAAATACCTTAGAAGCAAATCAGCACGCAGAAGAAAATTAGAAATGAAATCCACAGGACATCTCCTTTAGTGTTATTTGTACTTATCAAAATCCTTAGACTGTGTAAGGTACCTGTTCCACTTCACATTAGTAAAGACAATTATGTTCTATATTTTGAATCCACTTTATGAAAATCCCAATGAAATATTGTTTAACCAAACGAACAAAAAAGTACGTCACAAAAAGACTTGGTAAGCACTCTGCCTTAACACGCAACTTAAAAAGACTTCGTTTATAGCTGATCGGTAATGGAACCTTCATTTTGTAGGTCCACTGCACATATACTTGGCTATTCACAAAGGCATCTTCCTTACTCAGCCATCTCTATACAGGCTAGTACACTTTACCTTAGGCACAACTGTTTAAACAGGACAGTAGTAAGGTCGGTAGGTGCAAAATTAATCTTTTAAGCAGTTCACAGTTTTAGGAACGAATACTTCAGTATCCTAAAAAAAAATCAAAATGTTAAGATGCTAATGTGCGCACTGAGAAAGGTAAGAAAATTAGATTTTAATTTGAAAGGATGACATTTTATGGAGAAAAAGAAACAGAGGCATGTCTCCTCTGAAGGGCGCAATGGAGTTTTCTGTCCTGCTAGCAAGGAACTGCTCACTAAATTAGTTAGCAGTTTGATCATGCCCCCAGACATACCAAACATGTTAACTTTGAAAAAGTGAAGATCTGTAAGCTTACTATGGGAAAACTATTAAGTTTTCTCTTCTGCTACAAGTCTCTATACAATGACATCCCTAGAAATCAGACAGAGACATCAGTACCCAATTATTCACATGATGGCCATCTCAATCATGTTAGAGGGTTTGAAAAATTGAAAACAACTGCATCTAAGTAGAATATAGAAGCATTCAAAAGAAGGGAACAGGAAATTGTAGGGATTGCTTTTCTACAATAGGAAAATTGAGAGCAAGGCTTAAAGAAATCAAAGCCCCAAACTTAAAGTTCAGCTTTCAAGTCCATATTTGTGCATCTAAATGAGACCTAATGTTCCAGAGTGCTGAGCTTCTGTCAACTCTAACTTCAATTTAGGACAAGGGGGTGGGGGAGGAATCACACTTTTTATAAAAATGTCCGAGTCATTAAGTGCCTTTAAAAGAGAGAGAGAGAGAGCGAGAGCGAGCTTAATCCAATCTCTGATTACATCCTCATTGTAGACTACCCAAGACCTTAGTTTAAAAGATGCGTCCCATGTTCTTCATTGGCCAGAAAGTGCGTAATCCAAATTTTCTTTCTTGATTAAAGACATGCCTTTCTCTTGTGATGGGGTTTGCAGTTGTAGGTCCATGCCAGCTGATTACGAATTGATAGCGCTCAACAGAATCTGAGGATTTCCCCAGTTCCTTTTCTGATGTTTTTTTTTTCCCCTTAAACTTTAGAGGAAGACAACTTCCTTGCTGTTTGGGAGTTGTGAATGGTAAAACATGGTAAAATCAGAAGAGCAACAGATTAAAAGGCTTAACTTTAATATTCAGTTTGAAAGCGCCTTTTAAGGCATTCCCACCATTGTAGGGCGCAACATTTTTTACCTACTTTTTATGACAGCAACTGAAATCTTCAGCATTCTCCCAGAAAAATCTTTGTTTGCCAGTTTTCTGCAGGAAAACACTCCAGTGACAATGCCATACAGGAAAGGAAAATGTGCAGTGGATTTGCCCCCACAAATCTCTCTGCTACAAAGCCTACTTGTCTAAAAGAAAACTTCATGACTTCAAAGGTGGAAACCAGGCTCCTGTGGCAAAAGCTGATCAGTACATTCATTCTGAAACAGGTTAAGAAAAATGAAAGTGCCATGCACAAAACCACTAGAGGGCATGAACGAGTAGAGAGATCCAAGGCTGAAGTCTGCTGACAATGTGCGAGAAGAGCGGGACTCTCTCACCCCCCACCCCTCGAAAACAGCTCTTCAACGAAATATCAGGTTTTTTCCATCACTTAAAAGAATGTGTAAATAGATCTCCTGCGATTAGTAAATTTGCTGTCATCATTCATGGCTAGACTGAACAATGCAACTCTCCTTAACACTATTAAAATCCCTGATAAAGATTTTTTCTGCCCTGTTTTACTTTGCCTCCTTTAGTTCAATGTGACTTATTAGTAAGTGTAGATTTACTGACAAATTCTAAATCTTGATTCAAAAGACAACTCATACTTTAGGGAACTTAGCAATTTTCCAACTAGTTTATGTAATCTAAACTAAAAAAGAGAACTAACCTCTTGATGTACTTGTGAGGTGTGAAGGACAAGATTTTCCTTTAAACAACATATATATATTAACTAAAATTATATCAGCATTTGCACTAGCATTCAGAGAATAAATCTTCAAAAACTATGAAATATCCTACTTGTAACTGTTCTGCATATTTCAAAGAGATATTGCAAGCCAGCCATATGATCACTCAAAAGAGCTTATTGTTATTTTCTTAAAAGCTAAATCAATGAAATTTACCCTTGCCACAAAGCCAGTAAGAAACATGATATGAAAAGCATGCAATTATGAAACATACTGGATAAAAAAGTGAACTGTTGTAGAGAAATGGAATGGGACACTTACACAGTGGCTCTCTCACAAGGAGTCCTGATGGTTATTATGTTCTTAAACCATCTAGACAGAATAGCAGGCTGGGAAGAAGGGAGCCACAAACAATCCACCAGATGACAATGCTACACAGTGTAGACACCAGCATAGCTAGGAGCCATCTAGAAAGGGGTGAGGGGGAGGAAAAGATGAACAAAAATTCAAACGCAAAAGCTATTGGTGCATTTTAGCTAGTTAAGTTTTAAAAAGCAAATCAACCTTTAAAACTGGGCCAAGCATTTTCACCCTTCCAAACGTTATAGCCCATGCAACCATAGAAAGTTTTGTCCTTAAGTTATTTGAAAACAACGTAAAACAGGTTTCACAGCAAGATGAAATAACTCCATGTGGGCCTTCTAGTCCAAGAAAAAGTTCACTGCACTTAATGAAAAATGAATTCTAGAAGAGCTTAGCATAGCACTAAAGTCTTGTGTGTCTCTTCTCATTAAAAAAACCCCAGCTGAACAAACAGAAAAGTCTTTGGACTAGCCACTCCTATTTCACTGCTGCATGCTGTTGTAATATCAAACCATTTGTCAGTCATAACTATTACTAAAACAGTGAACAAAAATTATTCAAAGACATCCAGATGGCAAGAGTAGGTTACCTTTCTACAATCAAAATTGCAACAAAACTAATTCAGTAGTTCTTCTGCTGTAGGTACAGCATATTACTAATTATAACACTGACACAAAAGATCCATTCTTCCAGGCAAAGAGGATTTATACGAGCAACTTTGATAAACACTAATGAGTATTAAATACAAATCCCTTGTGCCTTAGTTAAAAAGCAATGCTTCTAGCTCTCAAAAGATATTAAATTCTCCAAACTTCCAGTACTTGCATTTAGTACACAATGTACTGTTTCAAGCAATTCTTGCGCTGAGGAAATAAAAATCTTACTCTGCCTTATTCCTTTAAATAATTTTGCTGGTCAAATGATGAACTTCAGTTGCATTTTGGAATATCTGAATTTACATTTCCTACCTATTCTGGAGCTGCTAACTGCAGAAGAGGCTACAAGCATCAAGAGATGCTAAGAGAGGTGAATATGCAGCTTCCCTTGCAGCAGATGCTACATTAACTACCACAGACTAAAGTCACAAGACTATCTATGGATCACCATAGATACACTCCTCTCTTCTTAAAATTTATCCAGCAACAATTTTAGTGAAGTACTGCTATACCTTGCCTTGACAGAATTGCTCACAGGAGAGGCTGCAAGCAGTTCTCATAAACAGGGACCTACCTAATTCACAGTGGCTACCTCTGGATTTTGCGGTCCTAGCCCGCATTAGGCACCATTTTTGTGGTGGAGCATGGTGGGCTCCCCCACACCTCTGATCAGCTGAGGTGCCTTAGAAATCCTGCCCCTCTCCAGAGATTGACATATGGACACCTGTCAATCTCTGGGGAGGGGAGTGGGACTTCTGGGGCCCCTTGGCCAGAGGCGTTTGGTGGGCGGGGCACACTCCACTGCAAAACTCCCCCCATGCTTCAGGATGTCAGGGCTTCCTGCCTCTGTTTGTAGCTTCCCCATCCCCCCCGCTTCTTCCTGCTTATTTGCAGCCCCCATGTTTTTTCACGGGGACTGGGATTTTTCACAGGGGACCTACGCAATTCATGGTTTCCATGAATATCATGAAATCTTTGATTTGGTAGGTCCCTACTCATAAAACCAGTAGCATCTGGGGAAGGATGTTCTCTTCAGAAAAATAAATCAACAGGAATTAATATTGAAAGTAAGCTTGGTCTTTCTGCACAACTAAGCTAAAAAACAAACAAACTAAAATAAACAAAAAAGAACATCCTACCCCCAAACCCATTTCAGTTGAACAAGTACTACCTTACAGAAATTGAAAGGCATTTTATGATAAAATACATATTTATATTTGGTACAATGTTATTAATCAATTTTAGACTCTAGGTTATATCAAATGCTTTATTTCTGTCAGTCTAGTAAATATTTTAAACCACCTTAACTGTACCACAAGCTCAAACCTTTGGAGGCAGGGGAAGGAGTTCCATGCTAAACCTATACTGTTTTTATACTTTAAATAACTTTTTTTTTTTTTTTTTTTAAACTTAGAAGTTTTTCCAAATATGTGAACCAAAACAAAAACTTTTTAAAAGTTGCCTAGAAAAAAATTGTTTGATTTTGTTTCCTACCAGGCCTCACTCTTTGAGCCTACCCTTAGCTTAAAAATAAAACAAAGAAAGGCAGAAAAAAACTCCAAATGCCGTGCCCCCCCCCGCCCCCCCCCAAAGTAACAACTTACCACACACTTGGGAAGATTTAGAAATCTCTACTTCAAACTAGTTTTTGCATTTGAAGCTCTCCAATAAACATCTTATTTCTATAAACATTCCAATAAAGTGAGGTCAAGGAAGTGTTCCTAGTCATACGAAATGAGCGGTCAAGAACATTAAGATACAGGGCAGTAGGTGGTGGGACATGCAGCACAACAGCAGAGAAAAAATAAGAATGAGAAAAACTGAAAGCTGAAGGCAATTCTTTGGCACAAACAAACACACACACACACCACACTAAACCTGTAGTAAGCTGGGGAATCCATATTTTAAACACTGGGGAAAAAGACTTTGTCAATGAACCTTTAGAAAGCACAGGAGGAAAAAAAATACTGGTATTTACATATATCGAAAAAAAACCTAACTTACGTTAGTGGAACTGCGATTGTAGCTTTTCCTTGCCTTTTGCTTTTCAGAGCACGAAGTTTATCACCTTGAGTTACACAGTTTGTTTCATCTTCATCACTGTACTGCATAAGTAAACAAGGAATAAGCCAAAGATTTTAGGATATGCCCCTTGAGATATTAATGTCTGTTTTACAGGTAACTATTGATAGGGTTGATATAATTTCAAGAAGAAAACTGGGAGGTCTAAATTAGCTTTATGAAAAATATCCTTCATGCTCTCACTTACTGTTTTTAAATCTGCAGACCTTTAAACTATTGCATGAGATATTTGGCCAGAATAGCATCTGACACTGAAACAATAAAAATGTCAGTACCTTTGCTTATACACTGCATTATCTTGACTTCTATTCCTCAGCTATCACATTCCTCTCCAACTCCTATCTGACTTCAGAAGACCATGACCACCTCCCTCTACAGTAGATGCCTATGGTTAAGTGACAGTATTATAGAAATTCTTTTTTCCTGGTAGAAAAAGGCATTTCAATACGGGAGCCCACTTGAAATATAATTGAGGTATTTCTGTTGGCAAACTTCAAAATCTTGATTCATTGTCTGATTCTTCACCTAATTAAAAGTTTTAGGCATAATAATGGCACTCTTTCACTTGTACAGAATGCTTCCATCTTTAATACCTGCTTTTGATATTTCATCTTCCAAATATTTTGGTATTAAAAAGAATATAGCAGAACATACAAGAATAATCTGACAATTTTAGTTTTATTATACCCACAGCTTTGTCCATGCCCCAAGAAATCATCAATAGCTGTTATGCCTTTTTACAACAGCACAACATTTGGACAATTACCAGTTCAGTGTCTTTTCTGTTAGTTTTCCGGTTTTTTGCATCATTAATTGAAATATCATCTACTCCTGTGAGGATTTTCGTAACAGTAATTTTACTGTTCCCCTTTAACTTTGCACGGAAAATATCTCCTTCTGTCCAAAGTTCTGACTGTTTCCTATTACAAAAAGGAAAAAGATATATAGCTATACAAACTTTCCAGAAAATAGCAGTAGGATTTCATTTTGTTTTAAAGGAACTAATCTTTTTTTTATTAAAACAGTCTTCCACAATTTTCCAAATTGCTTATTCTAGCACAGTAACAGTTTACTTACTCTACCAGGAAATGTTGTTGTGGTCCAATCACTGAGCCAGGTCTATTTATTCTAATCCAGGCAATGGTCTCAGCAGCTGTCATCCGGTAATGTTTCATAATATAACAGGCTATAAGTGTGCCAGTCCGGCCAAGACCAGCTGTGGAAGACAGAAGAGAGGCCTCGGTTTTTCATGCACCACAATTTTAAATGGACATTGAAATTTAAACCAAAAACAAAGGAACAAAATTATTCAGTCCCTTCATGTTATTACTATGGCTGACGAGTACTTAAATATACATCTTAACCTGGCAAAGCTTAGATGGCCATCGGTTTCTAAAGTTACATACAAATATTCATAATGTAGCATATTGTTTTAATAAGAGTATTAGGCAACGGACAAACACACACACTTCTTAGCTACTTGGAAGGAAGAGGGGGAAAGCTGCCACTCAGGAGCATAAATTACCAGTTATGTGTTCATGATTTTGCCATGCTACCGATTTTAGATAAATCACTTTTAACTTCAGCTCTGCATGAAAGAGCTACTGCTACACTATCACGCAGATGTAACTGCATTGTAACAGCTTGTGTTGATATCAAGTGATACCAATATAATAGATATGCCCATCTTGTAGTTTTGGTTTACAAAGTTACTACATTTGATTTAAATTTTCAATGAATATGTGCTTGTTGAATCAAGTAGCCTTTCAAAGCCAACTATTTTATATTTTATACTAGCCAACTGTCCATCAAGAATGATGGGCAGGGGGGCGGGTGGGGACAGAGGTCTGTGTCTGGCTCCTCCCCCAACTTTGGGGCCAGGCCCACTCCCCGTTTCCCCCACTATGCTGTGGGGCCAGGCCTACCCCTCCCCCCAACTCCCCACCACTGTTTCAGGGCTGGGTCTGGCCTGGTGCACCCTGCCCACCCTCCCTGCCACTGTTGAGGGGCCAGCGCCAGTTCCTCCCCACCTTCCCCACCACTGTCTCAGGGCTGGGCCAGGCCCAGTGTGCCTCCTCCCCACCCTCCCTGCTGTCATTTTGGGGCAAGGCCTGCTTCTCCCATCTCACCCCCACCCTGCTGCCATGTCAGCCTGGGCCCACTGTTCCCCCTCATCTTGCTCCGGCCCCTGTGTCCCCACCATCATGGCAGCGCTCTGCCATGCTGCCACTTCCTGTTCGAATGCTGTATTCACACTCTGATTGGTTATTTCCATCAGCCAATCAGAGTGCGAATAAAGCATGACAGACAGACAGACTATGGCTTTTATAATATTAGAATACAGGAATACATTATTTTTTCATTCATTATTAGAGTCATCTATATACCTAGGTGGCATAAAATACTTAGAAATACAATTTGCATACAATCAAAAAACAAATGTTCAACTATCCTAAAACACAATAACCACCAATTTATTATCTCAATGTGAATATTCAAATCACTGTTATCAAAGCCCAAGGAAGGAGACAAGCTTTGCAATATTCCCTGAACAAATCCAAGTTTTGGCACAGTGACTCTAGGATACTTCCTGCCAAGAATCCTCTATGAAAAATGCTCAAATCATTGGGCCCTACCACTTAAGTGATAATCAAAAGGAGATGGGAGAAGGGTTTGAAGGTAAAAATATCTCCAATTCAATCAATTTTACTCAACAGAACTCCAAGTCGGAGACAAATACCGCTTGGTACATAAGTCCCAAATTATTAGGAACCCAAAAGTTGATTTACTTTTGCAAGACATGTATGATGTGCTCATGAATAAGCCTCAGCACTTTCTGCTTTTGCTGTAGCATTACACAGCAGAATACAACAAACTGCATTTTGGAGAGAAACAAATCAGCACCTTCTTAATACATTCAGATGAAAAAAAAGCTCTTGTACTATTGTTACATGACATTCAGGTACATTGCTCAATCAAGGAAACTGCTCAAACTGTAAACTTTAATGAAGACCAGCAAATCAAGATGTCAAAATATTTTCACCATTTTTTCTAGTTAAACAAGACTTTCATGAAACAAAGTCATACAGCAAGTCTGTGGCAGAACCGGGAACAAAAAAAGGCTTTCCCGAGTACCAGGCAACAGCCCTGACCATGAGAGACCAGAATGTCTTCTTCATTTAAATCAAGAAACACTTGCACTAATCTGAAGGATCAGGTAGAGCAAATAGTATGCAATTATATAGACTGCACCAAATGGAAGCAGAAGTCAAGATGGCACAGAATTGACTTTGAATGCTCAATACTAATTGTGATAGTTTTTAAAAAGTTTTTTTTAACACATCTACATTTCCTAGTTTTCATCTTAAAAAATTAAGAAATATTTTGACCTTTGGTGGTTGACTGCTCATGTCCTACAATATTTATACCCCAGCAGAAGACCGCTCTATCAGCTGAGCTAAAAAAAAGTAACTATAGTAGACTGCTAAGTATCCAGAACCAGCTACTAAAAGGAAATGCACTATACTCTTGACAGAAGACTTCAGAACGATCTGCTCAATAGAAGAAAAATGTTTGGGGCTCAACTTCTGTCTGTTCTATCTGGGCTCTGGAAGAACTGACTGGAAGCTGAGTAGGGGCCTGGAAACATGCTCAGTACAGTTCAGATTATGTGCACAATGCGATTTTAAAAAACAAATATTTTAGCCATATGTGGCTGGAGTTTTGGGTTTTTGGTTTTTTTTTTTTGTTTTGTTTCTTTTTAAAGCTATCTACATGCCAAATGTCAATTTTCTGCTGCAAAGCATAGAAACACCAGCACTTTCTCCTAGCCAAATCTTTGAAAAGATTACTATTGGCAGGCCCATTCTCCCTTGACATCATTCTTGGAAATGGCTGAAGAGATGGTTGAAATTAAAAAAGTCAGATGCAGCAGACAGCAAGTATGGAACATTTTAGCTGAAACATTTAGTTTGGCAAAGTTATAAGCAACTGGAAGTAAGAACTTCTAAAACAAAGTGTCATGCCATCTAAACTCCCACATACAATATAAATAACACAGGATCTACCTTTGCAATGCACTGCTATAACTCCTTCAGCATTTTCACAAATATTTAGGAATGTTTTGATGATAGTATCACTAGGTGTGCTTCCATCAGCAAAGAAGAGGTCATAATGCTCAAAACCAGCATCAATAAATCGTTTGGCATCGTACATTTTTTTGTTGAGGCGTATTATGGTGGTGACCTTATGTCTTCTGAAGTATGGGAAATAAGCCTCAGGGGCATGATGGGGATAACCTATAGGTAGAGAAAAAGGAAACAATCTTGAAAACTGCAGCAACAACAATCAATTCAGTTTTTAAAAGAAGGTATGTTCAACATAAAAACTGAACCAAAACCCAATTCAAGTACAATTAAAATAAGCATTACGGTTTTTTTACTGCTAAGTTTAAACAAAGAAAAACAGCTAAGGAAATCAGAGTTTGATGAATAATTAAAAAAAACCCCCAAACAATTGATAAAGTTGCTCTTACTCATCACAACCAACTAAGCAAGCAGTAGCATGTGGGTTTGTGTCCCCCACCTTTTGTTAAGCGTACCATTTTCAATTTTACTTCTTGAATGAGGTCCACTAAAGGCAATGAATTTGTTTGGTATTATCCAGTTAAAGTCTCCATTTTCTGCTTTCTGAAAAGAAAAAAAAAATTACTTGGTTTATCAATATCCCTAAATTTTTAGCTTAGAACCACAGAGAGGTAGGGCTGGAAGAGACTTCTGTAACTCATTTGGTCCTACCCCCAACCAGAGGCAGGATCACCCCTATTCAAACCATCCTATGTAAATCCATCATCTAACCTCTTAACAAAACTACACAGTCAACCTTGACAGCCACAAGACACAATACTGTAATTTGCCACAGGTAAAGCAGGAGGACCAGAGAGCTAATATTCTGCTGCTGCAAAGATGTTTAAAATACACACGAGAGATCCAAGGAAGAGGTCCACGAGCCCCACTGCAGAGGAAGGCAGAAACCCCAACAGTTCGTACCCCTCTGACTGCAGGTTAAAATTTCTTCCTAGCTTCAAATCTGGTGATCTGACACTGAGCAGAGGGGCAAGAAACCCTGGGTTTAAGTCCCAGCAGGAGCACTGGTGCAGCCAAGTCAAAATCCCCAGCCTTAGCTGCAGCCAACACCCAATGACTCTAAGGAAGGCTTGAAAAAAACCCATCTGCACATACCCCAAAATGTAGCATCAGAATGGGAAAAAAAATTCTCTCCTGGCCTCGTGTGGCAACCAAAGCCCACAAGCATGGGAAGTACTCATAACACAACACACATACAGCTATGCCTAGATCATCCCTGAACAATGTCTGTCCAACATCTTCCTGAACATCACCAATGACGGAGAGTCCACAACCTCCCTGGACAGTGTGCCTCACTATTCTTATAGCAAAGAAGTTTACCACTAGTCCATGATCTACTCGCTACAGAAGAGAAAGGGTATTTTCCCTCACCTTTATGGCAGCCTTTCAGGTATCTGAAGACTGCTATCATGTCCCCTACTAAGAACCTTTTCCCCAACCTGAACAAGCCTTATTCCTATTTGCTTCATAAAATCAAAGCTAAATACAAGTGATAGACAAGTCTTGCTTCTGTTTGCAATCTGCTGTTTGCTTCATCAGGAAAATACCATCTATTCTTAGTTTCTCTTCCTAAACCAAAATTTGGAGGGAGCATCAACTACCTTTAAATAAGGCCTTACTTGGAAATGTTTGGCAAATTATTTTTTGAACTCTAAGAGTTCTAATCTAATCTTCCTTTACATTTATCACAATTTTTGCCCTAAAAAGGTAATATTTATATACGGTGTGTAGTTGTAAAGCTAAAATTCTACACTGAAGTTTCCTCAAAGAATTGAGGTGATTTTTTGGCTTTGAAATTCACACAATTCAGTTATCAATTCTTCACCACTTCATACTTGTTTCCCTTAGTTAGATAACTGGTCCAAAAACTGCATTTCTTCAGGTTGCTCATTAAGTTTCCCCTAACAGCACACACTGCCTATAAAAAGTGGCCTTTGAATGGAAGGTTTTTTTCAGCATCCTCCAACGGTAAAAATCAATGTTAAAAAAAAACAACTACCATGCAGGAAGAGCACTCACCAACTACAGCTGCTTCCTCAGCCTGATGAAGGGTATTTATACCCGAAAGCTTGCTAAGAAGAATTTTTCCGACTACTTGAGTTGGTCTAATAAGAGATATTAGGTTTACCCAAAGAACCTTGTATGCCTGTGTCTTTAGACCAAGATGACTGCAACCTACACACCTGTACACCTCTTTTCACATTTCTCCTCATCATCTTTACTTTCTATAGTCCTCTCAGGCCTAATCACACATGCACCTACCCAGTTCTGCTGTTTAAATTTAATTTATATTATCTATTTTGCTCTCGATGCATCTTTAAATAAAGATCTGAAATAGTCTAAAAACAGAAATCGAAGCTAATGCTACAAAAATAACTAGTTATATAAAAGTAATTCAGGCAATAGTCAGAAAATAATAGTAATAGAAAATAGTCAGAAGACCAATATAACAGTAGTACTAGTTTATTTACACCTTTTGTAAAACAATGTAATGACATGACTAAAATATGTAATTCAAAATAACATTTAAATACTGTATAATTTTTAATATTTGGACTAATACAGAATGCTTACCTCATAATGCTCATATTCATCTACATCAAAAACAGTGAAATCCAGGAAGCCATGTAGCAAAGCCTAAAAATCCACAAAGGAACTTTTAGCATAGAAAAAAAAACTACTGTGGAAAAAAAATAATTTACCAACATGATAAATTTCTGCATACCATTTATATGCCCAATATTTCTACCCTTTCAGAGTGACTTTTAGTATTAACTTCCTTAACTGGACTAAGTTTGATCCAATTCATAAATGTTTTAATCCTTTTGAAACCACTTGTATAAAATGTGTGACACTCAATCTCAGTTGAAAACAAATCTTTCCATTCCAATATGAATGCTAATACGCACAAGTGAGAATAAATAAGAACAATGGGATTTTTGTTTTAATTAACTAAAAACAAATTGCAAGCTGCAGCAGCATGCAATCTTCTTATTAACGAGAGAGAGGCAGCAGCATTTCTGTGAAAAATTTTACAAAATTTAACTCTATAAAATTAGGGGTATGTTCTAGCCACTAGAAGGAGCTGGATATACTGGATTAAGAATAACTTTGGAGACATGAACATTGCTTTTAATCATTTGCTATTGTGATGCGTTATATCGAAAGCCCACTGAAAAAAATTACTGTATTTACTCAAATCTAAAATGGGGTTTTCCCCCCATTCAGCATGGGGAAAAACCCCCTCATTTTAAGATTCTAGTATGGGCCAGGCAAGCAGCTGCCATTCCTATGTATGGGAAAAGGGCAGCTCATGCAGCAGGCAGGGGTGCATGAAGCAGGACAGGAGTGTGGGGGAAGAGGGTACACAGGGCAAGGAAGAATGCAGGGGAAAAGGAAGGAAGGGGAGACACAGGGTAAGGGAGGAGTACAGGAGGGGCACAGGGAACGGGGTGCATGTAGCAAGGAGGGCATGGGGAAGAGGGAGCATGGGGAAGGGGCACACAGAGTTCAGGGGTAGCAACTGTGGGTCTGACTCCACTCCTGACCCGGACTGGAGCTGGAGCCACCCCTACTGCCTGGCCCCACCGAGTGTTCTATGCCCCTTGCAGAAACAGAGCCAGAGCAGCTGCAAAGGTAAGTAAGCCTATCATATTACTAACCTTATTTATTGCATGAAAGCAGTCAAGCAGTGTTAGATGAAAACTGCAAGTACCAAATGAAGCATCCCTGTAAAAATACATCCCCCCCCAAAATAAAATCAAATCAGTGGACAGCTGAAAACCTTTTCTGATTCTGTAAGCAAAAATTCAGTTATTGCTCATGAGACTTCAGTAAAAGACAGTTACTTGTTAGTTCAAAAGTAATACACCACTGCTTGCAGTTCCAGCTTTATTTATTTGTTGTTTTATTGACATTCTATATTAACACTTAATATTTATTATTCCAGCCATTTCCCTCCTCCTAACCTTTGCAGAAGTGCTGCTTTCAACTTTTATTGGGAACACAATGCTAACCAAGTTGGGGGGGGGGGGGGGGGGGGGCAGGTCAGAAATTTAGATATCAACATTTCTCAGCAAAATGTTTATCTTGCTTGATAAAATTTCTGAATTGCACTTCCAGCAAGGTCTGTATACTCTAGGGATGTGAACAGTTAAACATTTAATTGTTCACATATTGATAACCAGTAATACCTTACTGATTTTCATTTAGCATGAGGCGAAGAACAGTCCAGCAGGAAAGCTGGGGAGGGGAAAGGGAAGTGGCATGGTGGCCCTGATGGCAGCAGGGCAGGCAGGAAGGAGGGAGGAAGGGATTGGGGACTAGTACCTAGGGAGGGAGAAGCAGGGAGGGCAAACTAGTACTTACTATGGCAGGGGAGCTCTAAGGGGCCTGATCCTATTTGTGGCAGCGCAGCCCCAGCCCCTTTCGCACTGTCTGCCCTCAGGCACACATGCACCTGCTGCTGGGAACAGGCAGGGTCAGGGTTCCACAAATCCTGATGCAGCTGCTTGCAGCCTACCAACCACCTGCAACAGCCAGCCTGGGCTCTAGGCAGGGCTGCTTGTGCCAGGTGCCGGGGAGGCTGCCAGCGGCTGGCCACGGG
>NW_005841902.1:1218867-1226570 GCF_000455745.1 Alligator sinensis | reverse complement strand
GCGGCTGCACTAAGGTCTGTGGAGCTCCGGTTCAGCTCACTGCCAGCAGTGGATGCATTTGTGCCTCTGGACAGATGGTGGGGAAGGGGCCAGGGCTGCACTACCACAAGATGGATTGGGACTCTTGTGGCTCCCCTGCCATTTTCCATGAGGTATGTGTGCATCCACTGCCAGCAACGAGCCAGGTCGGGGCTCCGAGGACCATGGTGTAGCCACTTTTCAGTCCCAGCCCCCAGACAGCCATGCACTGGCAGCCGCAGCGGGCGAGGAACTTTCCCCAGCCTGCTGCTGCCACCCAAGGCTTCACAGGGACAGTGGTGGGGCTTGCCGCTGTTGCCTGCAGTTGGCTTGGCTCCCCAGGCAGCCACAGGCAAGGGGCTTTCCCAATCCACTGCTGCCACCAACACACAACTGCCTGGGGGTCAAGGCTGGCTGCAGGCAGCAGCAACGAGACCCGCCACAGCCCTATAAAAACTGCAGTTGGCAGCATGGCTGAGGGGTTTTCCCAGCCTGCCCCAGCCACTTCAAGAAAGAACATACAGATGGGGGCCTGTCTCCAGTAGATGCGTGCTATTGGTTAACTGTTTAACTGATAACATTAGGGGAATTTAAATGGGTACTTAATTAATCATTTACATCCCTAGTGTACTCCAATTTCTTAGGTATTGTAAAAGATTTTAAAAAAACCCATAAGAAGTATGTATATGTAGATGACCAGATTACTTCCTTCTAATAACAGTGTTTCCTAATTTTTAATTTATTACATGGTAATACATGAAAACAAGTCTCTTATTATGTTGAAGCATAATCCAACTAAATATTTTAAGTCTTAATTTAGAAAATGCTCTTTATTATACAACTATTTCTTCAATCTTGTGGGGAAGGAAAAATAACGTTATTTTTGTAATTTTTCTTTTTAAATCCTCTTAAGCTAAGAACAGAATGCTTTCTTAGTACAACATCAATTGACAAATGATTGTATGAAACTGCCAGCCATAGACTTGCAACTGATTTAAGGAGGGAATGCTCTATCCTCTGCCAAGTTAAAAAATAATAATAAATCAAGAAAAGGTATGGCTCAAAATTTCAGGATATATTCTAGTGCAGTATCTGGCAGTTATTCCATTTTTTAGAAATGCAATAAATAATTTATGACAACACACAACACTTCCTCTTCCTCCTCCCCCATTCATAGATGCTATCCTACATAATGTGCCCTTGCTTTTCTACTAAAATGTTAAAAAGCAGCAGCTTAATATCAGTGACACTTCAATTGTACAATAATACCATGCAGCACAAATTGGACTCAATTACCTCTTATTTCAAGTCTCTTCCCCACTCCCCCAAACTCCTCCAGATTGTATTTGTGTCTCACTGTAAACTATACCCCTCCCCCACCAACTATGCATTTTGAAGCACTGGAGTGAAATAATGTCATAGGTTATAAAATTTACGTATAACAAAAGTGTTTTAATGTTCTGAATTAAACTGGTATGAACAAGAATTTCAGAGGTCTGACTGCTGGCACTCCCTTTTTACATTATCCACTTCCCTAGCTGGTATAAAAATAGAAAAATGCCAAGGGAAGGAAGTAATAGAAACTCATTCAGGAAATTGATAACAGGATACAAAAAATTTCTCCACAAGACATTAACAGAAATCCCTAGGCTATTATAATAGTGACTATGTACAGAAACTGCATATATTCTTGGATATGAGAAAGGAATTGCTTTTTTAATGTGGACATATTATGAGCAGAACAGAAACTAGAGCACCATTGTAATTCATAGTTCTCGTTAGTATCCCCTCTATCTGTAATCAGATTTGAACACTGGGCAAAATCCTGGCTCTGCCAAAATCTGTGGAAACTTTGCCACTGACACCTGGATTTCACCTTGTATTTTACAAGCTAAATACAGTTTTCAAAGAAGAGAAGAGAACTATTACTTCCATTATTGGAACTCTACAAACAGATGGAAGTCTTCCCAAAATCCTGCCACTGTCAAGAAGAGAAAAAGAACATGATAGGAACTGAAAAATGCCATAGAGAAACTTTACTTTTTGTAGGAAAGCAGGAAAACAGCTGCTATAGTAAAAAAAGCTTAGCTGTTGTAATTAGATTACTCATCCTGTAGCAACCACAATTCTGAACAACAGTTCTGACTTCTGCACTTTTTTTTTTTTTTATTGTTCCTTTGACTTCTTAGGTACCAACCCAGTTTAAATTGTTAGATGGCTAGGGAGAAAAACTGAGAAAGTTGCTCATCTTCATGACCTATCAACCCAGTTCATCTGTCTGATTAAATAACAGACAGATGTCTATAACCTGGAGTTCCTAGGTTTATATAAACCTCAGGAGGTGAAGCAACCACAAAAATTTCATTCCACACACAAAAATGCTAAATTATTTAGCATTAGTTAGCTTGGTAGCATATTCAGTAAGATATAATATCAAAACTATAGCAAATCACAAAAATATCAATACAGTGTTTGACAAGTGCTTAAGAGAATGTAGTTTGACTAACATTTTAAATTTAAAATGTATTAACATTGCAATTTGCTTTTTCGGTGCAAATCCCAGCAAAATACACAACAGATTAGAGAACCAATGAAAATAAACATGCAGCCAAATAAGACTTATATGTGCAGTTCTGCTAGTGCACTTCTGAGGCAAGATGCATGCTTTTTGGAAGGGGGAGGAGAGGAAGGGGCGGGGGATAGGAGGCAATATATTTTTGCTGGACCAACTGCATGGTTGGGAGAGATTTTAGACAAGCTCTGGAGCACAAAGTACTCTTCAAGTCCAAGAAAGAAGCAGATGCAGCTTATGCTAAATACTGTTCACAGTTACCTTACCTTTTACTTTCTCAGACCTGGTCTCATAAAAGATGTTACCACCAAAAATATCCTTGATTCTTGCATATTTCTTGGACCATCATAGTTACACTATTACTCCAACATTTTCCTTGCCATATGCCTGTCATTTCACTACCTGACCTCCTTTCCAGTAGGCAGTTCCATATATGACAAAATGTACAGCAGTCATAACCAAAGGACCCAAAATCAGCACTTCTGCACAAGATTCATATTTTCATAGACTAGAATGCATAAAGCTTTTATATTTACCTGAAAGGAAGGTAAGAGATGGTTCCAGACAATAAGAGCCTGTACACATTCTCTGGGGATTCTCTCAAGTATATTATCTGTTTTTAGAAGAAGGAAAAAGAAAAATCTGTAATGGTAATTTTAAGTTCAATAACAATCTCTCGCAACCAAAATGCCTTTAAATACATATGCTCACTAATGCCATGCAAGCATGGCATCAAGAACAACAACAACAAAAAATTAAGCAGATGATGCAGTGAACTAAAATAGAGCAGATGCCACATAATATTATGCCAATATTAGCAAGAATATGAATTAGTCTATCTACTGGACAGACTTGCAGGACTTTTGTGAAGTTTCAGATTCCCGTGAAATTGCTTGTGACACTTTACCTACTAAATGCTTCTGCAATATGTCTATGAAGAGGCATTACAGAGAAAAGAAAAATTTAGAAATTTTAAAACAATATTCAAAATTAAGATATTATCTATGGATTTTTATTTTCTCTCTCATACCAAAAGAACAACAAAGTAAAAGTAACCAGTCTACTCAGCAGGCAAAGATAAGTAGTAGCAAGTGGGTGTTTTGATCCTCCAAAAGCTGAACTAGATGATGTGCAGCAATCCAAATCTTGCATTTCCTCTACTGCACAGCCTGAACAAACACTGGGTTAAAACAGTGTTCGTTAATTAAATCCAGATGCCAACAGAAGAGAAAAACTGCAGACTTGAACCTCAATAGAAGCAACAAAACCTGAGAATGTAATGAGGGCAAAATATTTTTAGTACCAAATATTAAAAACATTCCATTGTCAAAGGAACTTGGCAAAACAAAAACGTCAGCTTGATGAAGCCCTAGTTCATTACAGAGGCCTTTAAAACTGCTGGGAGACTGATCTATTGCTGATGACTATCAATGAGGAGTCAAACCACTCACTGGTTTTGTTACTGGTTAAACAGGACCTGTTGACAACCACTGCTGTAGTAGGTCAGTCTCCCAATGTAAGTGCCCTTGTATGGTCCAAGTTTAATATGAAACTTCACACCAAAGAACTGGAAATTCTTCCCCTTATGAGGAAATATCTGCTTTCTCTCATTAAAAAGTATTCCATGAGCCACCTTTGTAAATAAAACAAAAAATTACCATGTAACAACTGTCATTTACTGAGGTAAGAATCTTTTGAATTGTTCAGCTGATAGTTTATAGCTTTTCAATAGTGCAAATAGAATCTAGTTGTTTTAGGAAGTTACTTGAAATTTAAAATGTAAAAACAAGAAGCCTGTAAAATTTAAATTAGACAATTAATATTTCTTAGATTAATAGATTCTCTATGGTTTCTGTTCAAATGAACGAAAATCTACTTAAAACGAACTTTCCTCTCAAAGTTAAAGACAAATCTAGGTTCATTTGCCAGTTTTAATTTTCTTTTTTTCTTTAGGAAAAGTGGGTGTTGCCTTACAATTATGTTTACCCAGCTTGACAGACAGCATGAGTCATGTTTTAGCATAGCTCTGAAGTTTAACAAATTATTTTCCATGGGGATAGGTGATTAAGAGTAGGATTTGAATATGAATTGGTAACAAAGCTGGAAGCATTTACACAAAAGAAAAAAAAAAGTCACCTCCCAAAAAATCCCTACACCAATGGTTACCTTTTACCATTTTATACTCTGACTTGACCACATACAAGCAGAATAACCAGAAAAATAAGTGCTATTGCTAGTAGGAGAACAAAATAAAAATACAGCTCTCTTCATACGAACCCCAACTTTAGACAGTTTACTTTTGGTCATTTAATTATGCTAATTTGCATAAATAAAGTTTAGTCTCCTGTTTCTCCTGAATGCAAGCATTGTTCAAAAGCTGTTCCTCAACTACTATTCTGTGTTAACTACCTAATTAGTATTCCCAGGACTATACAGCTTAAACACCATACTTATTCATTACATGGATTGGAAGTATAGGCTGTATTCCAAGAACATTCAATCCTGCTTTGGTAAACATAGGCTACACATCCGGTAGCACTACAAATGCAAGTTACTGTTAATCCAAGTAGCAGCAAATGCCTTGCATTGCAATTTGCAGTCAGTCAAATACACTAAACATAAATAAATATACTAAACAATTTCCTTGCCTCCAAAAGCTTACAAAATATATGCATGGAATGGTACAAGCAAACAGGAAAGCTTTGTCCATACTACAGTCTAGTCCAGGACTAACTGGTGGCCTGTAGGCCACATGTGACCCTGCTTGGCCAGCACTCTCCATACTGCTCTGATTGCAACAGCAGCAGGGGACTCCAGGCTGTTGCCTCCATCACAGAGGGTAGGGCAGTGTGGCATGGTGTTGTAGACAGTGAGGCTGGGATCATGGTGCAGCAAAAGGCAGGGGTGGTGAAGAAGAACAGGTGTGGGGTACAGTGGCAAACGTATCCACAGTGTGCAGCCTGGGGTCCCATGGCTCACCCCGATTGCAGCCTTTACTGATGCAGCCCCCCCCCAGCTGCTTAGAAGTTGGACAGCCCAGGCCTAGTCTATACAAACAGAAGGAATGTAGCTTACACTGCCTACCCTCCTCGCACAAATGCAGTGTACAGTAGAGTGTTTTTCAGTATTATAGCTTAATTTTTTTTCCCTGAACAAAAGCTGTAGCGACAAAAAGAAATTAAACAACCTTCTTCTGCAAAAATCTTGTTGGTATAATAAAAGATATTCTCTACTACAAGTCTGTAGTGACAAAAACACTCTTTTGCCAGCACATCTACAGGAAGGCTCTGAAAGTATAGAAAGGTCATTATATCCTTAACTAACATTACTATACCAACAAGTTTAAGTACAGACTTGGCACCTAAGAAATTATATTATTATTAAAATAGTACTGTAAACACATGCACACAACACAATATCAACATTTGTCATAGACAAGGGCTCTTTTTAAGTCCAGGATGATTATTTGCCCTGACTGTTCTTAACTACACTGAGCATAAGCACATCTAATATCATGTCAACACAAAAAAGATGTCAGTTTCCAAGACAGAAACTCTAAAGGAGAAAGTACAGAGCAAAAGAGAAGTAATATGGAGCACAACCACTGAAGACAAAAGATATGAAGGGATACTGGAGCTTTTTCATAAGCTTTTAAAAAAGAATAGTCTTAATGAACTTTATTTGGGAGACTGTTTTATATGTAACTTGTTGCAGCCACAAGACTTGATAAAACAAATCACATGCATCTCTAAGTAAGAGGCTATTATAGAACTTGGTTAATGTAGGAAAACTGATATTACGACCTACTTTTGAAGCAGAGTGTTTCAGTGTTTATATGCAAGTGGAAGGCCATAAAGTATTTCTCTCATATATAAGGAAAATATCTTGGCAATAACACCATAGAGAAAGAAGCAGTCAAGGTGAAAAGAGGCCAGACACATGGTACTGAAGACACTAAATAACGGTTGAATTATGGAAATATTGTAGTGCAGCAGTGAAGTTTTTATGATGGCAGGGGGACAGTATAAACTAAAAATAATACCACAGATGAGTGATGGCTAAAATTTCAAATGTTTAGAATGTTATTTATTTAGTGCTTATTGCTTATCATTCAATATAAAAGTGTGGCTAACTAGTGTGCTACAAAACAAAATCAGGCCCTCATAGCCTAGCAGGGGAGCAGCTTTGTAACAAGGCAGTTCTCACACATACCAGAAATAGAGATTTTTTTTCTGGGAGTAGAGTGTGTCTTGGGAAGAGAAGTGGCCCCATCTTCCATGCATTCAAAAGATAAGAGCGCAGCTGCAGGAGCTAGCTTGTCCTGGTACCTAAAAGTCCCAATTAAGGATGAAAAGATTCCAACTATATGGTCACGTCTTACTAGATGCCTGGCACGTGAAACACATATGGACAGTACCTCCATTGGTTGGACAAAGTACACTGGACTGGACCACCAATGGATGAGCACCAAGGTAGGTACACAATGAATGGACTACAGGTATAACACTTGAGAAGAACAAAGGGAGCAAGTGTTCATCGCTCAGCAGCTTCCTCCACGTGAGACCACTGCAAACTAAAGCAAAAGACGGGCTGGAGACAGAGGTCCCGACACATTTTGGGACAGGCACTGCATTAGGACATGGGGAAGAAAATACTAGACCAAAAAAAACTGTGAGAGCTGAAAATCAGTTTGTTAGAACAGACTGGCTTTCATCAGTGAAACCCAGAGATATTTTCCAGGATTTTATAAACTCTTAAAAATAGCTACTTTTTGTGAAATATGTACTTTCACTAACGTCAATAACAACACAAAATATTTAAAAGGGGAGAAGAGGTTACTGAGAATTGGAAGTAACAACACCATCAAATGCAATTTTAGAAACAAGCTATTTAAGGACAAGAAATCATACAAAAATAAATTGGAAACATTCCTTATATAATCCGTGCACATACAACAGCACAAATTTCCCTGGGATCCCCTTTTCAAGCAGGCAAAAGCCAGCTGTTTATTTAAAAATAATAATAGTAATAATAAAAAAAGGCTTCTAAAAGAGAAAAAAATGACTTGTACAATGGACATATCTGTTGCTCTGCTCATGAGCACACAATAAAT
>NW_005841902.1:1212922-1218836 GCF_000455745.1 Alligator sinensis | reverse complement strand
GAATTGCGTTTATTAAAAACATTTAAAAGCGTTTTTAAAAATATGCTTAGAATAGCTGTCAATGAAATCATTAGGACCCAGAACAAGCACTTTTCAATCCAGAATAACTATGTATTTGCCATTATATTGAATTATCAACACTAACACTGAATGTAATCAACTACAATTCCATTTTGGCTTTATATGTAAATATAAGAAACATCCTTCTGGCCTTAAAAAACACACAGTCAGAACCTTGTGATTAGCAGGGGTGATAGTGGTGTGCTATTGCTAACAGCTATTTCAATACAGGCATCATTTTCGAGTTAAAAAACATATGGGATGTGAATTAAAGAGGGAGACACAGAAGAGTTTATTGCGAGTACATGTGCTTTTCCACAGCTGTTCTCAAACACCAGTCTGGATCTTGCAGTCTTTTCCACATAATCCTGTTGATACTAAATTGAATTAAATTGGAGAAAGTATAGTTCCGTATACCCTGTCTCCTCCTCAGCCAGCTTTGTAGGAAAATTTAGAATCTACCACTGAATGAAGGAGAGAACAACTCTTTTACTAGAATTTGTTAGTCTGTAACTGTCTTGGCACCACTAGTGGTTTCAAACTACAGCCCAAGTATTAAATGTAGGTTTCCACAATTAACAACATGACCATCAAAAAGGGGGGTTTTGAGAGTGAAGAACGGGAAGCTGTCTGAAAAGGGCACCTTAACATCTAGTACATATGATCATAGAAAGAGATTTTACCTTGTTCTGTAATATCACTATACATATTTATGCTTCAAGGAAGATTAGCTTATTTACCAGTAAATACCCCATTCCGAACTAGTTAAAAATTGTACAAAATAAATTGTTTGCATCCCAAAAACGTGAGTCTCTTATAGCATTTGAAATGTTTGAACATCTACCCCCAAATCCTGGGTTATAAATTAGTTAAAGGCTGCTACATAATCTTACAGTTTATAAATGAGTTAAAAAAAGAGAAAATAATGAGATTAAATTTCAGCTGCCTGCAAACATATTTTATGAGTCACTTGTTAAAAATCACTTCTCCAAATAATCATTCTAACAGCAAGAAACTGCAATAAATAACAAACCCCACGCTGAATGTAAAAGCTAATATATTATGATACTGATCCATAAATTATTAGCATTAAATATTTATATTGCATTAAAATTTGTTTGCAAATACAGAACCTAAGTTTTCAGTTGACTAGAATTTAACTGATAGTTTTTCACTTTAATATTATTCTTACAAGAAAATATTCAGATAGTAGGAAAAAGATTAAAAATACATTGAAAAACTAGCCTATGAATAAAAGTTAAATAATCTCTTACATTAGGATAAAACATGCAGGTGGTCAGTGATAGCTAAGTGTCTAATTACATGCATGTGCGCAGAAATATTAATCAAAACAGGCCCAAAAGCAGTGGCCCTCCCATCTCTGGCACCTCATCTAGTTCCTCCTGAAAGAAAGGGAGGGGGAAAAAACAAACCTTCAAAAACCTTGCAAATGGAGAGGTAAGCCTAAGAAAGCCATTACCTGAGGACAGATTAGTGAAGAGATACTGGGACGTACCCCAGCTTACAAATGTCAAAAGGGAAAGGCAGCAGAAAGAAAGGCATCCTAGAAAACAACATTGCTTCTACCAAGGAGACAGTCTGGAAAGTACATTAACAAGAACCACTTGGTAAAGATGGAGGAAAAACTGCCACCATGGTAACTTTAAAAATAATAATAATGATAACTGTAGGCCTATCGTAAATGACAAATTCTGAAGGAGAAAGACTATTTCAGGCAGCTTTTACTTAAATTAATAATAAGCAAAGGAGTTTTTATATTTCTGCTCCACTTCCCCTTTCTCTCCACCCAACCTCCCCCTACCCACACCTCAGCCCTCCCCTACAGAGTCAACTCCTTTCCATACTCACTCCCGGCTGGAGATAAATCTCTCTGCCACACTAAGGGAGAAACATTACACAGAGTAGAGCTATTGTTTCCTACAGCTCTCTCCCCTTCTACCCAAAATAATGTCACACCTAGGAAGTGGACACTAGTAAATTCAGAAAGCAAAAACAATACTATGGATCAGAATGGGTGAAGGAAACACTGCTTACCCTGAAGAAAGAAGGTGAGAAAATAGACAAAGTACAGAGATGAGTCCTGGAGAAGGTGACCTGAATTACAGCAGTTCTTGGGGCGGTACCCCTGGAGGGTTGCCCTCCAAGTACATAATTAGTGCCAGGCCTGAGAAAAGAAACACTGTTACTAAGTTAATGCAGTAAAAGGGATAGGAGCCAGGGTAGGTGGGGCATGAAAAGTAAAATTTGTTTCTTAATACAGTTGAAATAAAATGTAAAGAGGCAGCTTTCTTCATCCACACACAAGTCCTGGTGAGGATTAAACGAAACCACTGTAGAGATCATCTCAAAGAACCTCTGCTGGCTGTTAGAGTAAGGCCAAAAGAGCATAGATGGCTTCCAGATAAAACCAAATCTGGTTTTAACAATTAAGAGCAAAGCTTTAAGAAAATTAAAGCGAATACTTTAAGGCTCAGGACTTCTTGTTTCAGTGCAATATACTTTCTGTGCTACTGAACATGCTTGATATGCCCTATATGGTCACATGTATACCTACTATGTACTTTGATAACTTCAGTGAAAATTTAACAGACTATGACATTATTTATAGTAAGTATAGTGAAGGACCACTGATAAAAATAATTAAGGTGCCAAATCATGAAATTGGGGCATTTATTGTTAAATACATTTATTTTGTTGGAAAAAAAATTAAAACTTTGCTCTTCATGTTTAAGACGTTTTTACAATAAAGAGCCCCAGTTCTTGAGCTAGACTTGGTACGTCAACACATACCTATAAGGGAGTAGAAGAAACAGCGTTTAGCCTTGAAGGCTTATTCAGAAACTCTTAACTGAAGACAGAAGAAAGGCAAGTTAAATGACGGAAAAGCATTTTAAAAAACTACCAGCTGTGAAAAATGGGAACCCAGTTTTGCTTGTACATGTTTGTTCACCTCACACCAGTTAACTAGAACTTTAATACTTGCTTTAAAAAGGCAGAACAGCATTGTTTCAAGAGATTTTTCCCCTTTCTGAAAAAAATGCAAGAGATAGATGTTGCTACCATATGTACTGACTCTTAAGCAGATGTGTTGTCACATCTGCTTATGACTACACATGATGCAAATCAGCAAGTTTCACCTTTTGTTGAAACAAGTTTTAAAAAAACAGACTTTCCAATTAGTACTAAGGGTATAGCACTTGAGTGCTTACTTGTGTTTAATTTTAGACATTCAACCAAAGAGAAGTACCACTTAATTGCATTAAAAATTCTACCACGCTGTGTTAAGACTTTGCTCTCTCAATGCCAATCTTCAATTCACTTTTAAATGCATCTCTGCAGAGATATGGCTTGTACTCCAAATTTGACCAGTCTTTAAAAGCAGTCAATCAGCACTGACAAGACTAATAAATATGACCATTCCATGAAAAATGTTCCCTATCAGCTCTCAAAAGTCATAGCCACAGCAGGTTTTAAAACCTACTTTTAAAAGGCTCAACGTCCCTCCAACAAACCTGCGCTGCTACATTTACTGGTATCTGAGAGGAGAGATTAAGTATAACTGTTTCACTCCTGTGACCTGGCAGGAAATTCGAGATGGCAGGAATACCATTCTTTTCATTCTTCATGCAAAGCATTTAAAAGGATTTTAAAACTTGAGTATTTGGAACTCACTTATTTAATGACAAGATAGTGTAATAATGAAAACACAACTTGGTTTGTATTCTTTTCTCTTACAGCAATTATACAGGGCTCTTCAATTCACTGACCTCCTCCGCATGCACTTTTTCCATGCAAACTTTTCCCTTCCCCAGCCTACAAATATGGCCAACACATTCCCTCAGCTGAACAGAAGGTGGTAAAATTAGGACCCCTTCAGGCAGCTAATACCACTCAACTGATAGAAGTCACATCCTCACCATATTAATCTGAGAAAAGATCCAGCTGATAGAACAAAAGTAGAAACTGCAATACAGTAGAGGAGAAAATGGGATCCACCCAGTAGCACTTCTACAGGACCTAAAACTACAATTAAGACCTGATCCTATTTGAAAGGCACTAGGATCAAGGCGATGCCTCCCCTTCCTCTGCCATGTGGTATTGGAGAAAGACTGCCAAGAGGCACCACCTAGACCAGAGACTCTACCCCACTAGTACAGAAACAGCCAAAAAACAGAACTTGTGGAAATGCAGAGAACATTGTACAGTTATGACTGAACTTACTCGTCTGCTCTGTGTTAACTGACTGTTTGCACTGACCATCCAACCCTTCTCAGTACCTTCACTTCAACATCACTCCAAACCAGCCCCTCTCATTCCATTCCTTCTTCAATAAGCCCATTTCAAAAAGTCATGCAACTATCATGACATTTTCCTCCAATTAACTTTATTCATGTGTTACATCCCTTTGTGCCCATCTTATCCATTTAGATAATAAGCTCTTTGTGACAGAAATAGTTTACTACTCTGTTCAGTGCCTGGTATAAACTTCTATTCTCAGTTCACCTTAATACATGATTAAGGATAACAACATAGTCCAATACTTTTATGCACATTTATGTAAGCATGCCCCTCCACTGTGTCCTTTGTATGGCATGGGCACTGTATGAACTATGAGGTATGATTCTTAAATTTTAAGATCAAGTTGCCACTAGTTATAAATACTGCTTTTTTGGTGCCATGCAAGACTATAGCACTACTACACATAACAAATATTACATGCACTCAGTACAAAAGCTTGCAAAAGAAGAAAAGAAACAGACCATAACAGAAAGCACTCTCCTTTTATTTTTTTGGCATACAATGTAATCAACCTACTTTTAAAGATTACATTTTGCTTAATCTGTGGCTGATGTTATTCAGTTAGTATCCCAACTGCAAACAATTAAGCTGAAGCAAGGTACTCTGCATGTTTCCATTCTGTTTTAGAATGCTAAGGACAAGAACATTAATAAACCTTTCTGATGCTTCAGTTACTGAAAAGCTGACACTGTCAATTTCTTTTATTAATATAACTGGATGAGCAATTAGGAGAGATCCTGGGCTGCAGGAAATGGACTTACTTCATAATGCAAACCAGTAGCAAGGAGACTCCCAGAAATGCAAGAATTACACATCCTCCCAAACTAATAAAAAGGGAATGACTCACAGCTGCATGAAATCTGATCTCTCAAGTCTCCAGTAAGAGGAAGAGCACATGCTTCTCACCCTACTCCTTAGCTTTAATCAGTAATAAGAGAGAAATGCAAAAGTCAAGAAACAAAAAGAAGATAAAACACAGATCAAGGCATAGTTTATTGGTCTGCAGTACAACACAACCTCCTCAAGCACTGTGCATTAGTCCTTCACTGTAAGTGTTAGAAATTCTTACTAAACGTTACATTTTTTCTGGGAGAGAGCAATACAATATAAACCCAGAAAGTTATAGGTTTTCCCCTACACAGCCAAACACCTGACAGCATATCCTCAAGCACCCTCTATACTCCAAAACATCATGTCCGCACTGAGCACATCATATGTGGTCTTCTTGGTTGCTCTTGGTTCTATCTAGAAATTCTGGCAGAAAAGCAACACATTCCCCAATATATAACTCTGAAATAATACATCGTCTTTTATAAAGACATAACAGCTGTCCACTAGAAAACAGAAGAAATGTGATCAAGAATCAAGAATTAACCAATGTTTAAACAAATGAAATTTATAAAAACATCTCGAAAATGAAAAAGACATGCACTTTAAAAAAAACAACACCCTAAGTGACTTCGGAGCACACAGAGGCTTTTGCAAAATCCTCGAAAATTTTTATGAAGCATAGGTGTCAAGCCTGCAAACACCC
>NW_005841902.1:1208111-1212891 GCF_000455745.1 Alligator sinensis | reverse complement strand
GGAAAGAGTTAGGATAATTTTCATGCGAAAAGCCATAGCAAGAAGCCATATTCTTACCTTCAGAACCTTTCCCACCACACTAAGAGGGAAGGTATCACTCGGTACTTTAAGAATTGCATGTAGAAGAATGACAAGAAACAAGTTACTTTATAGTAAAATGTTAAATACTTACTGCGTAAGAGCCTATGAGGAATGCAGCATTTGCTTGCTTTTTCTGATCAAAGCCAGTATAATGAATTATTTTCTTCCTTATCAATGTAAATGACTGTATCAAGAAATGAACAACAGTATTATAATTTGGCACACTGGATTTAAAATCTACATGGCCTGATACAATTTTTAAAATCAATGAAAAAGAGAAAAAACAGCCAAAACAAATGGCCTCCTCAAAACTGAGGTTTTCAGAATTACATTTCAATCTCTGCTTTTCTGACCAAGACATAACCAAGTACATTATTTCATATGCAATCATAAGTAGTACTCAGTATTCTTGCAGGATCACATCTTTAAGTGTAGCATAGTACCAATATAATATCTACCGTATTGATAAGCCAGTAACACTCACCATGTTATGCCAAGTGAATATTAAAAAGAACCCTATATATTCCTCTACCAATATGAATGGTTTTAGGATGAATAAATAGAAGGTTGTTAGATTTTTTTTGGTATTTTCTTCAGTCATTTTAAGTGTTACAACATATTTAACCATTTGAAAGATGCACTTAATTTAAAACAGAAATGTAAATGTAATCAACTATTCAAATATAGTTTCCACTGTAGTTAAATTTGATCTCCTAACCCCAGCCCTGTGCACTGCCAAATGTTTTCATGGCTTAAAATGTTCTATTTCTGTCCTGTGTTGTCAACTCATTTTCAGAAGCCCTGAAAATAGACCACATTAATATAATTTTCTTACAAAGCAGCTCCTGGCAGTTTCCACTTTGACCTGAGCTATGTTGCCATGACAGATGTTGAAACTTTGAGCTGTCACAAGCAGATCTGGCTCCTTCATTTGTATCCTTCTGCAAACCCTATTTCCCCACTACTTCAGAGTGTAGGATGCTGACAGCTGCAGCAGGCAGCTCCCAACCTCAGTGCAACGTAGGCTAACCAAAGGAATGGGAGGTCTGAAAAGGATCCTTTAAGTAAAGGCCTTCTCTCTCTCACCTTCTCCAGCTTGCAGTCAACTGTATCCCAACTGCACTTCCCCATCTTCTTCTATCTAGCTGCCAAGGTCCTAGAGGAATTGAGATAGGAATGCAGGGAGCAAACCCCTACGCCTGAACTGTTTTGCTGCAACATCATCTGCTGCTGCCCCAGGCCTCCCTTTTCCTCTCTGTCTCTCTTGCCTTCTTACAGCAGTTGCTGCTTCTCTCTCTGCTGAATTCATCACTGGTGGCAGTTAGTGACTACGGGAATCAGCAGTGAGGGGAAAAGCACTAGAGAGCAGCCCTCAGCACAAAGCTGGGCAGCAGCAGGCAGCTTGGAGCAGCTGCAGGAGAAGTGACAGCAAGGGCAATCTGGTTGCAGCCTGATGTGTTTCACTGTACCTTCAGCCCTAGCTGCTTTATTTGGCCTACCGTTCCTTTAAGGCTGCCAACCTCTCTCAATACAATTTATTCATTTTTTTTTTTTCTGAACACAGACTTCTTCTGTAAAGTGATCTTCAGGCAAAATAAGTATAAATTTTCATACATGAGCAAATCTGTTCATTGTGCCACAAGCATTACAAATGTATCCAAAGCAGGTAACTTGATTCCAGCCGGCACGTAACTTTCTTTAAAACAGAGAAATCTCTGCATCTTGCTATTACTGTGTTGCCTACTTCCTAACTTTTCATAATTCAATTGCTATGAACAGGCAAGCAATAATTACGAGTATGTATTTTAACAAACTCTTTAATTTGGCTAACAAATTTTGTACACCAACCCCTGTTAAAATTTGACCAAATTCAACTACTTCCTTTTAAATTGATATAGGACATTTTTAACTTAGTTGTTTTGATTTATGGAGATACTGGCACAGCAACTAGTTGCTAATCCATTCAGAACCGGGTACTTTTAAATCCTGAAAAAGTACTGAGGACTGCCTGCCAGAAAACAAATAACCTCATCTCCTAGCATTAAAAGTACTCATTTCCCTTTCAGGACCAGGGCCTAAAATATATATTTTAAAGAGCAAAACACAGGTTCCTACAGGAGATGGTGTCAAAATCAACATACACAAACAGCAAACAATGTAACAAAAACTAAATAGAAGAAGAAAGAAAAGGTCAGTTGCCTTAGTCTCAAGTCAAGCAGAAGTCAGGATAGTGTAGCACCTCAGAGTCTAACTGGTTCAGTCTAAGGTGCTACCCTGTTCTGCCTTTTGCCTAAATAGAAGCGTGTTTCACTGTACCCTGAAGTTCACTAGAAAATGACAGATTGCCAAAGAGACCAAATTCCAGAAAAGGGGACCCTCTCCTTAAAGACTTTAACCACAAGAAAGTTTCTTACTAGAAACCTAGCAGTAACAATATTTAAAAGTTAACTGTTTTGATAGTATACTGTCTTTCGAGCAAACAATTCTTTCCCTCACTTCCACTATCCAAACTCCAGAACAGAACTGTACACTATATTAATCTATGACAAATCCCACCAAGAACCTAAATATCCATCATACACTTCAAATAAATATATATCTTTTCTGAGTAATTTATAGATATGACCACACAAGCTGATTTCTATTTGGTACAACTGAAATGAAAACTAAAAAAAAGAAAAAAAGTGTTTTTTACCTTTAATTTCTTATTTAGCTTGGAACAATATCTGTAAACCATAGCCAGATTGAGTGGTCCAAAATCTGCATAGAAGCTTGTTGGGGAAGGAAAAAAAAGAAAAGATTTTGCTTGTATATGCAGTATAGAAATGTGTTTAAAAACCCATATTCATCAAATGAAGACTAATATTAAGTACAAATAGGTACAAAAACACCGAAATTCCTTTCTTGAGTACAGTGGAAGTATGCACTAATTCACTGGAGAAAACACAACTTTATAGTTTTTATTCTTATAGAACTTTGATTTTGTTTTCTTCTACACACAAGATCTAAAAATTTGACAAAATAAGGACATTTTCAGGGTTTGGAAGTTTACAGTAAAATAGTATTTTTGGGCATCACATCAGGAACTCTTGATTTTAATGACAACACAAAAGCAGGTCTTTAAAACAAGGTCATGAATATATTCTGAAATGTTTTTGCTAGCAATAAACTGTCAAACGGGCATTAAAAGAGTTCCACAGGACTAATCTCCAAAGTGCTCAAAACAAACCGAAGCATCTAGAGCCCCTGTTACATGTATAAACCCGACACCATATAGTACAACTGGTAGAAGCTAAACAGAAAGTTTTAACTAAGGACATGCTTATTCGTTACCATCCATGTACAGCATAAGTGACTTTCATCATCTCATTTGCAATTCAATGTGCAAAACTTTTTGACCTCCAACTTTTAAAGGGAGAAGTCACCTTTGTTAACTTTTGAACTACCGTTCTAGGAAGTTGAGATATTCTCTCCTAGATATTTTGGACCACTAAATACATCCCTGTAGCTCAGGGGTAGGCAATGTTTTTTTTCTCCCTTGGAAGGTGCTGGAGTGCAGGCCCATGGAGCCTGGTCTACTTGCAGCAGGGCTTGCAGCCTCCCAGCTGCCTGGTGGGAGCAGCTTGGGCTCTGTGGCTGGCAGCAGCTGCTTAAAGCCTGGGCTGGCAG
This sequence comes from Alligator sinensis, assembly GCF_000455745.1. Lineage (NCBI taxonomy): Eukaryota > Metazoa > Chordata > Crocodylia > Alligatoridae > Alligator > Alligator sinensis. The sequence goes on along the minus strand of NW_005841902.1, from coordinate 1,209,141 downwards.
TGGTGGGCCGAGCAAAATGGCCTTGTGTGCCATGCTTGGCATGTGTGCTGGGGGGTGCTGACCCCTGCTCTAGCTCAATATTCCAGGGACTGTCTTATAATAAAACATGGTCCTGTATCATCTTCCAACAGGAAGGCACTCTATAATTAAAAATAGAAAATGTTAGGAATTTTTTAGCAAAGAAATGGGTAGAGCGCCAGAAGACCCTCTTCAGAGATAACCTGCTCCTATTCTAAGTAAAATTAGGTGACTGTAATGCACTAGCTTTGAAAGGGTAAGCTCCCTACAGTCAATTAAAACTCCTAAACCCTTGCTCATTGGGGTTTTCCTGATGAAGGCATGGCATATTCTGTAGAAGGCAGGAAGAAGAAGACTATACTTACTTCTCGTATACAAATTCGTCATCTATGCAGAAATGGTGTGTGTTTGCAGCACCACTCTTTGGTTTTTGGCAGAGAATTGCAAAATAAAGGCGATCTGAAATGCAAGAGATTTTAAACTAATACTGCACTCAATGTCACAGCTTTCTATACAAAAAAAAAAAAAGGAAGACAAAGAAATGAAGACGTGTTGCTTTGAACATGAGTAACTTTTAGAGCGGGACGTACAAAAATGTCCTTTTGGGGTCCCCAGCTTAGCTCACATTTTTTCAGAGGCCAGGGAAACCATGCAGGCTTGGATTCAAAGGGCTTTCTCCAGACTTGGCCAGAGAGGCTGCTCAGGAGAAAGCCAGCCGCCTCTGCCTCTTGGAGGCTTTGTGGTTGAGACGCCTCCACACCAAGAGGTGGAAACCTGGGGCTGCTTTTGGAAGCCACAGATCAACCCAGCGTGCCAGGGACCACCTCAGAGACCAACAACCCGACCCCTGACCCCCCAAAAACATCTTGGACCTGAAGAGCCACTGGCCAAACAGGTCCTGCTGCAGTGTGCAAGCACCCGGGCTCCGAGGGGGCGGGGCCCGAGCAGCTCCCGGGGCCCCTTCCTCTGGCAACACCCGGGGGGGGGGGGCGGTCCCCCCCCCCCCCCCCGC
>NW_005841902.1:1206738-1208049 GCF_000455745.1 Alligator sinensis | reverse complement strand
GGCTGGGGGGAGTGGCCGCGCCCTGCCCCGAGCGGCGCCTCAGGGGACAGGGCGGCACAGGCCGGGCCGAGGGCCTCCCCCGCCTCCCGACCGGACGCGAGGTGCCCCTTCACCGCACAGCTGGGACCAGGCGGGCCCGCGCCCAACGCGGAGACCGCTTCCCGTCCCGGGCACCGCGAGCCCACCCACCCCTCCCGCCCCTCTGACAGCGGCGCCCAGGAGGAAACTTGTGCGGAGCCGGCACAAGCCACACCAGCCGCCTCCCCGCAGCCCCGGCCGCCGTGCGCGCCCGCCAGCACCAAGGAGGACAAGTGAGGTTTGCGCCACAACACCCGGACTCACGACACGTGTGCTGAAGTACAACACAAAATGATGGACAACTACGTTCGCTCCATAACACCGAGACTCAATGACGTGTGCTTACGTATGCCAGAAAATGATGGGAAATTAGGTTTTGGCCACAAGGCCAAGACTCAATGACAAGCACTTAAATATTCCAGCAAATTAGGTTTTCTCCACAATGCCAAGACTCAATAAACGCGGGCTCAACTATTCCAGAAAATTAGGTTTTCTCCACAACACTAAGACTCAATAACATATGCTTACCTATGCCAGAAAGTTATGGAAAATTAGATATTTCTCCATAACACCACGACTCAATAGCATGTGCTTAAGTACTCCAGAAAATGATGGAAAATTAAGTTGGCTCCATAACACTGAGACTCAATGACATGTGCTTACGTATGCCAGAAAATTAGGTTCTCTCCACAGTGCTGGGTAACAGAGACTCAACAACATGTGCTTATATATGCCAGAAAGTTATGGAGGATTTCTCCACAACATTGAAACTCAGTGACATGTGCTTAAATATGCCAGAAAATTAGTTTTCTCCACAACACCGAGACTCCATAAACGTATGCTCCAGAAAATTATGGAAAATTAAGTTCTCTCTGCAACACTGAGACTCAATGACGTGCTTAAGTATTCCGGAGAAATATGGAAAATTAGCTTTTCTCCATAACACAAGCTGTAGGACCAGCAAAACAACAGCTCCAGAGAGAGGATGATACAGGGGTTCCCAGACTGTGGGACGCGTACCCCTGGGGGCACACAAGACATCTCCGAGAGGTACGCAGGAGGAATTGTGTAATGGCAGATTTAATTTTCATTATAATAACTGGCATTTGAGGGGTTAAAGTATAAAATGTATGCTGGTAGGGATATGTGGGCAGCTGGTAAATCTGGAAGGGGGTACACCACAAGAAAAAGTTTGGGAACCTGTGGAATAGCAAATTGTTTCAGTAAACAGCA
>NW_005841902.1:1173495-1206707 GCF_000455745.1 Alligator sinensis | reverse complement strand
AATTAAAATATTAAGCCAGCATATTTCATAACAATTCTAGGTGATAGTTTAGGTAAAAAAAGAGCACCATCTCCATTGCAGTGCTTACCTCCTGGCAGAGCGACTAGACAGTGGAGATGGGAGAGATCATGCAGACCAGCCCAAGACTGCTCATACCTGCTTATTTCCTCATCCCCTCACACCACCCTTCAAAGGATCTGGTGGCCATCCCTGGTTTCCCCATCCCCTTGGTTGAGAATCCATCCCTTTTCTCCCCCTAGATGAGAATCACTGGAGTAGAGACAAGGCGAGGGAGGGAGATACTGAGCTGCTCGGCAGAAGTGGAAGGATGGGCCGACTCTGGAAATTGGCCCAACAGTTCAGCTTGTGGATCATAATCGGGGTTTCACTTACAATTGGGTCCCCATTTGAAGGCAAGAGAATGGAGCGGTGAATGCTGCTGCCACTGAAAGAGTTTATGCAAAGTAGATTCTTAAAGAAAGGATGCCTCTGTTTTTTTTTTTTAATGCATTTAAACCAAGGCAAAATGGCAACATGTCTCTCACATGAATTTATTTTTTAGACGGATGTTATAATCATCATGGAAGTAAATTCTGAATGTTTAATGCATGGCAGCTAGACATTAGACCAGTGGTTCTCAACCTTTTTAAAACAAGGCACCCCTTTTTAACTTCTGTGAATTGAGTAGCCCCCCTTTCAAAAAAACAACATATTTCTTACAGAGCTTGCCTTTCCAGAGGGGCCAGGCAGTGGGGGCAAGGGAACACCCAAACAGGGACTGAACCCTTCCTTATCATCTTATCTCCTGAGGCCTCCCTTTAAAGGATCTCTCCAGGGTGCCTGGGGCACCTTGGCTGAAGATTGCATTACCACACAGTCTAACTCAGTAGTCATAAGCATAAGACTTTGCAGTAGCACTTTTTAAAAAGAGATAAAAAAGAAAAAGGAGTCCTGCAAAATGCTATGATGTACTGAATACTTTTAGCCTGAAGGATTTTTTCTTTTTACTTTTTGCAAAATTAAAAAGAAAAGTGAAATTACTTCAATATTAAACACACATCATCTACGCAAAAAAATGTAAAAACCAATGTTTTTTGAGAGATATCAACCATTCCTCCTTTTCATATTCTTTGCCCCAAATTTACTGATACAGGGAGGATAGCCTAATTTTCTAATCTTTCTTCCTTCCCCCTACAAACACAATGTAGGGTTTGTTCAAGCAAAAGAGGATTTTTGGTAATAGATTTAAAAAATGGCTGTCTATGGTTTGGATCTTCAAGAGGCTGGGATTTTAAGACAGCCTGAGGGATTTACATACCAAATTCAGCTGAAAGAATCAATGGGCATTGTGTGCTTAGTTCCCTCCACCCTCTTTGAAAATCCAACTATCAGTGACTTGGATGCTTGGCATTTTGAGACAAGACACTTAAAATAAGCGTACATGTATAAAACAACCACCCTAGCATTTTTTAAAAAGTGAAAACCAATTTTTCAAACAAATATGAATCACTGAAATGTTGATTACATTATACCAGCATTTTAGAAGCATCTTTCATAACATTTGCCAAATGTCAGTTTTAGGAACCTACGTAAGGAAGGCATGCTTTCTTCATGAAGTAAGGTGTATGTAAAAAGTTTGTCTTTAGCATTTATTAGAAGTCATTATGGGCTAAGACTGCGTGCTGCAAACAGTTCAGACAGGCTGTAAAATCTGTAATTTGAGGAGTTACAAGTGCTATTCTCTCACCTTCCAGAGCGTAGAAGAAAGTTTTTGACAACCTATAAAAACTGACAGTATTTTGTTGGCCTGGCTATTTTCCCCTCAAGAAAAAGTATACTCAGTTTGCTTATTATACAAATTTGTAGGTTTCAAAAAATATATAAATGCATCAATATATAAATAGTGAGTTAACAATAGTGCACAGTACCAACAGTTCAATAATACATGTACACTGTTAACCTTCAAATCTAAATACCGTTTCACATGACATTAAATAAGTGAAAATTAGGGTCCAGGGTTTGGGTGTGCAGCATACAAGGACTATGCGAGAACCACTCTTAGCACTTTTCTATTATGTCTCATTTTTTTGATCACAACTGTTCCAATCCTCAGAACATGAGAATGATTTTAGAGAGTTGAAGTTTAAAGGTTTTCAGTTTACACAGTAGCCTTAAAATAAGAACTGTGCATAAGTGCCATCACCAAGAGAAACTGTCAATTTAAGCACGCTCCCAACTATTGTTCTTCAATAAAACTGAAAGTAGCATGCTCTGTCTTTTGAAGGCATTCCCTAATGGGAGGTGGAAAAAAATACTAGTTCTTTAGAACAGAATTAGTTTGTTTACTTTTGCTTAGTCATACCTCTAGCTTACTGTGTTGTCAGCACAATGACAAACTACTCACTGTAGCTACTGTATTCACTTTTCCTCAAAAGCATTTCCATCTCAGTTTTGCAGTAGCCAAAGATTAGTATGGTTTCAGAAAGCAACATTATATAATACTGTTATAGTATAAGAACTGTGCTTTAGGCCCCAATGCTGCAATCAAATGCTGTGGACTCTGGGACCACTCAAATGACTGAGCAGTTCTTTATTTATTCATCTAAAAAGTAGTCTCTCTTAAAAAAAAAAAAAAAAAGCACCACAGTATTTTCCTATGTTAAAATCCCACATTTGGAAATAATTATTTCAACTGAAATGAAAGCTGACAAATTAACTTATGTCAGACAGCTGGAAAAAAGTACAGCCACTTGTCTCCCAGGCTTTGTTTACTTCACAATCAGAGGTGTGATTACCGCATCTTGCACATACATGAGCGAGCTTTCATCTAGCAAGCCAGGTACCAACTGCAAAATGTAACAGCAGGGACTTACTCTCTTTTGAATAAGTTCTCAGAGCCCTGAAGTCTTGAGCCCCAGCTTTGCCATGCTGAAGCTTCTGAGACCAAGGTTTCATAGGACCTGATCTCACTGGTACCATACATAGCTCAGGTATGTATGCATATGCTGCAATTAACACACCTTATTGTAGGGTAGAAACAGTCAGAGAAGGAAGCATTTCTTGTTTCTACAGATGGGTAGCACCATGGAAATAACTATGAAGAATATAAGCATCCTCTATCCATCATCATCTTGTATACCTTATTCTCATTACAGCAAAGATCAGAGCAAAAATAATAAAACAGGTAATTGTGACAAAAACCTGGTATCAACATGGCTTCTGAACAAAAGTATAATGATTCAGATTCAAAAATAAATATATTTTAAAACCTTAAGAAGGTGTTTGAAAATAAAAGAGAATTAAAAATGTTTCCAAGATTATACACTTGATCAATTATGTTTTTCTACTTATAGCCCTTATCCTTTACTGCTCTTCCAGTACAGGTTTATATTACACAAGTTGCCACACTTTCAGCACTGTATTACAGAAGTCTTAACCACTTTTTCAAACAAAAGATGATTTTCAGAGTGACATGAAAATGTTGTCAGATAAAAAATTAAATACAGCTTCTTTAATGAGAAAATTTTACAGTGAAGACTCAACAAGAGTTTACAATCAGTATAATTATGAAAGATAAAACCCAATAGAAATGTTCTAATTGTTCCAGAAAATCATGGAAAATTGCATTCTCTATAACACACAAGCTTTAGGAGTAGCAAAACAACAGTTCCAAAGAAAGACTAGTGAGTTAAATTGTTTCAGTGAACAGCAAGAATGAAAATATTAAACCAGCATATATGACAAAAATTCTAGGTGATATCTTAGGAGAAGAGAGTCATAAGAGCATGCACATGCATATTGCAAAACCTGTAGTATTTTTGTGTAACAATTAATTTCCAAGACAAAGTATATTCCCTTTCAGCACAAACCTAAATAAAGACTCCAGAGTATTAAAACTGAAAGAAATGCAATTACTGCCAAAATATCCATGTTGAAAAAAATATCTAGAATTTAAAGGAGCTAGTACTTTTTTCTACAACATACTTTAGAAATCTTATTTCTCATGTAAAATTACATAACAGAAATGAACAAATATTCAAGGAAAGGAAATCATAAAACTTCTTAGTTTCTCAAATGAAATTTTTATTTTTCAGCTTATATAAAAGTGTACTGCTTCGATAGAACAAGTATGTTTCTAATAAAGAGCAAAAATAAATTCAACCTTAGCAAATTAAATTCAGATTCAGCCAAGCATTATCCATGAAAGAAAAATAGAAATATTAGAAATCCAACTTAATATGTGTTTAAAGAATTATTTTCTTTAAAACAATCAATTCCCTAACTACCCTTAATAGCAAAGTTTTCATAATTAAGTGTCATTTTAGCCTTGACTGAAAAAAAAGAAACAAGAAAAAGATTTAATTCATAATGTAAGTTAGTCACATAGTGAAAACAGTCTCTTCCAGTATTAGATACGAAGTGCAATCATTTGAAGATTTAAAAAGTTAAGCTTTATTCAACTAGGAGAGAGCCTACTCAAAAATATTTTTCGTCAATGAAAGAGCCTCATAAGATAAACAATGCATTTGGGATAGATGCAAAATAAAGCAGCCCATCTTACGCAGCATATCTGAATGTAACCAAGATGCAGGAAACTGTGGGATCCTTCCAACAACGAGACACTAAGGAAAAAAGTAAAGTGCCAACACATATAATGCCAACACAGTACTGCCAGACTACAGACTAGATCCATAAATTTATTTATTTATAAATAAATAAATAAATAAATACTTGAGTGTTGCAATGCTGAGTACTGCAACCCCTAATTTGGGGGCTCCAGGCCCCTAAAATGGAATTCCAAATCCTGAATTACTACAGTTTTTTAGCAATTACTGTGAAATGCAAAATACAGAAACACTCCTGAAAAGAGGGACCAGAATTGAAGTCTCACTCCTCCCAGACAAATACACTCAAGTAACCATTAGTATTTTCTGCCAGCATGCCAGAATGGCCCAGCTCAGGTCCAAAGCAGGCTTGTGACAGAACCTGGCAGTTGCTGCTGCTTTTCCCTGACACCGAGCTGCAGTGCAGTACAGTTGAAGCCCTCTGCTGCCAAACACCCCAAAGCTCCTGCTCTGCAGGAAGGATCTGCAGGCCACCACAGGCTGCCAACCCTGCTTTAGATCATGGATGTTTTTCCTCTGAGGCCCAGTGAATCTTTTCAATGTTTTTCTGTACAGTAGAACAGGTTGACAAAAGCATGAAGAATGTGCCCATGGAAAATTGCCTAATCTAGTGGTTAGGGTACTCCTCAGAGTGCTGGGTAGGACACCCCTCAGGTGACGGGAGCAGCCTGAACCATTTTCAATGTTTTAAGTGAATACTGCTGCTTCCACCCATCTTTTAAAAGAAAGCAGGAGTCTCCAGGTTTTGGTTTGTTGGGTTTTTTTTTTTTTCCTGAAACCCAATCCTGTATGCAAGTATTACACATACCCTGAGAATGCCTATCAAATCAAGCCCACAGGTAGACTTAGAAAGACTTACATCTAGTGTATGTATCCCAACAAGTTTAGGCACAAAATTGTCTTTGGGCATGAAAAGCAGCAGAACTTATTAAGGTGCCTGGGAACCTTCAGATAGAAGTGCACTATGGAGTTTAAGCACCCGACCATGGTTAGGCAGCACCTGAGCAGCTTTCACTTTTAGACTTAAGCGTCTGAATCCCACTTTAGGCACCCAAATCATTTTTAGACCTGGCCCAAGACATTATGGGTGGCCAATGCAACAAGCTTCAGCTCTTATTACCTACCACCAGTTTATTAAATTGAGGGGTCAATGACCATAGCAACTGGTTACAACGATGCAAAAAACAAGAGGGGCAATAGGGAAAAAAACTGTTTTGTGGTCTCCTTACACCACTGTTTTTCCACACCTGTATAGTATGCCTATTACCAGCGTATGGGAAAACCTGTAGTGGTTTATAGTGCCTTTTCTTGCATTAGGAAGTCTTCAGAGTAAAATATCTCAGAAAACATAGGACTGCACCAAAAAATATTTAGGGAAAAATACAAGAAATAAGTATTTTTAAAAGGTCATTACTGAAGGGGATTCTGATATACAGCAGTTATTAATTGTTAGGAAATACAGTAGTAACTGTAGCATTACAGTTTATATAGCTTATACAGGCAACCCGCGCTTAGCGCTCCGAATTGGTTCCTTAAAAAAAAATGAGCGTTAAGCAAAACCGAAAGTATTTGATGACCCAAGATGGCGACTGCAATTGTTTTTAATGAATCAAGATGGCGACTGCGAGTGATATAACAAAACTCCCTGCGCACTAAGTGAAATCAGGTATCAATTTCAAGTAAGCGTTATAGAGAAATAGCGCTAAGTGGAATAGCATTAAGCAGGGTTGCCTGTTGTGTTAAATCCACAAGGTGTCACACATAACAGAATTTATAATCCATGCATGTGACATCTGACCACCATGATTTGTTCTACCCATGAATTAAAAAGCTTTAAAGATATTCAGGTTCACTGCCTTAAGAGAAAAAAAACGTGAAAAATGAGGGGTACAGTGTTCATGATGATTTTGACACTGATTTGGTAAACAGATCTGCTAGCACAGTCCCATTTACTAAAGCATACATCTGTTTTGAGGAGTGAGGCTTTACGGCTTATCTTTAGTGAAAAGAAAGAATAATTGTGCAATGTGCTGCAGTATGAAATGGTAGGAATGTCATTTCAAGACTTCAGATAAAGTTTTAGAATTAAATGCTAGTGTGAACATTTCTTTTTACAGTTTATCTGCATTTAGTTCATGGTTTCTGGACTAAAATTTAAATACATTTACAAATAGGTGAAATAAAGGTTCCATTACAGTGAGGGAGTTAAAAGCTTGTGCTCAGTAGCTGTGAACAAGAATGTACACGCAAGAGAGAATAAATAAAAACGAAATGAATTAATTCTAATCCTAGGACTCTCCCAAATCAAACCAATTAGGTTATTAACTGGTGAACATTTTATTGAAGCCATGGCAACATCCCAGAGCCCAAATGACAGGCACCTAATTTTGTCATAGCGGTTTTAGTCATCTGAGCAAGTGAGCGTTTACTAGAAATAGATCATAATTCATAATATATTAAAAAGTTTTAAGTAGCACAAGAAAAAGTGGAGAGCCAAGTTACAGTCAGATTTGGACAACTGTAAGAGTTAGGAAACAGTGAATACTGCTGCTTCCACCCATCTTTTAAAAGAAAGCAGGAGTCTCCAGGTTTTGGTTTGTTGGGTTTTTTTTTTTTTCCTGAAACCCAATCCTGTATGCAAGTATTACACATACCCTGAGAATGCCTATCAAATCAAGCCCACAGGTAGACTTAGAAAGACTTACATCTAGTGTATGTATCCCAACAAGTTTAGGCACAAAATTGTCTTTGGGCATGAAAAGCAGCAGAACTTATTAAGGTGCCTGGGAACCTTCAGATAGAAGTGCACTATGGAGTTTAAGCACCCGACCATGGTTAGGCAGCACCTGAGCAGCTTTCACTTTTAGACTTAAGCGTCTGAATCCCACTTTAGGCACCCAAATCATTTTTAGACCTGGCCCAAGACATTATGGGTGGCCAATGCAACAAGCTTCAGCTCTTATTACCTACCACCAGTTTATTAAATTGAGGGGTCAATGACCATAGCAACTGGTTACAACGATGCAAAAAACAAGAGGGGCAATAGGGAAAAAAACTGTTTTGTGGTCTCCTTACACCACTGTTTTTCCACACCTGTATAGTATGCCTATTACCAGCGTATGGGAAAACCTGTAGTGGTTTATAGTGCCTTTTCTTGCATTAGGAAGTCTTCAGAGTAAAATATCTCAGAAAACATAGGACTGCACCAAAAAATATTTAGGGAAAAATACAAGAAATAAGTATTTTTAAAAGGTCATTACTGAAGGGGATTCTGATATACAGCAGTTATTAATTGTTAGGAAATACAGTAGTAACTGTAGCATTACAGTTTATATAGCTTATACAGGCAACCCGCGCTTAGCGCTCCGAATTGGTTCCTTAAAAAAAAATGAGCGTTAAGCAAAACCGAAAGTATTTGATGACCCAAGATGGCGACTGCAATTGTTTTTAATGAATCAAGATGGCGACTGCGAGTGATATAACAAAACTCCCTGCGCACTAAGTGAAATCAGGTATCAATTTCAAGTAAGCGTTATAGAGAAATAGCGCTAAGTGGAATAGCATTAAGCAGGGTTGCCTGTTGTGTTAAATCCACAAGGTGTCACACATAACAGAATTTATAATCCATGCATGTGACATCTGACCACCATGATTTGTTCTACCCATGAATTAAAAAGCTTTAAAGATATTCAGGTTCACTGCCTTAAGAGAAAAAAAACGTGAAAAATGAGGGGTACAGTGTTCATGATGATTTTGACACTGATTTGGTAAACAGATCTGCTAGCACAGTCCCATTTACTAAAGCATACATCTGTTTTGAGGAGTGAGGCTTTACGGCTTATCTTTAGTGAAAAGAAAGAATAATTGTGCAATGTGCTGCAGTATGAAATGGTAGGAATGTCATTTCAAGACTTCAGATAAAGTTTTAGAATTAAATGCTAGTGTGAACATTTCTTTTTACAGTTTATCTGCATTTAGTTCATGGTTTCTGGACTAAAATTTAAATACATTTACAAATAGGTGAAATAAAGGTTCCATTACAGTGAGGGAGTTAAAAGCTTGTGCTCAGTAGCTGTGAACAAGAATGTACACGCAAGAGAGAATAAATAAAAACGAAATGAATTAATTCTAATCCTAGGACTCTCCCAAATCAAACCAATTAGGTTATTAACTGGTGAACATTTTATTGAAGCCATGGCAACATCCCAGAGCCCAAATGACAGGCACCTAATTTTGTCATAGCGGTTTTAGTCATCTGAGCAAGTGAGCGTTTACTAGAAATAGATCATAATTCATAATATATTAAAAAGTTTTAAGTAGCACAAGAAAAAGTGGAGAGCCAAGTTACAGTCAGATTTGGACAACTGTAAGAGTTAGGAAACATGGCTTTCTCGCCTCTTCCCATCTTCTACAGAGGCTATAGGAGCCTATTTACTAAACATCCAATCAGCATAGGCCTTCATGACACCCTTTTACCCAAGAACAAATACCTGATTTTATCAGATTATGTAAAACTAAGGGTTGATTTCCTGGAGAATTTATCATCAGAATGATACCGCTATAAAAACCCTGTGTATCTATACAGATCATCTGGAATACAAGTATCCACACTAGGCATTACATCAGTATGGTTCTCCCAGTAAATTTCCTTCTGTAGACAAGCCCTAACATAATTTATTATTTTAGACTAGACTACTCTGGATTACATACCTTTAGAACGCCACCTTTTTTAAATTTTTTAAATATGAGGTTGGCATAATGTGAAGTTTATAATTGTCACACCTCTCTATCCGACCCCAAAATATTGTCACTCTATCACGATAAAATTATTTTAAAACTTCAAAACACGCCATTTCTAGTTTTAAAAAAATAAAATTAAATCAACCAATCAGGGAAAGAAAAATACAAAATACATCAAGTCGGATTTTCTGTCAATCCAGTACTGTTAATCCAAAATACCTTAATCCACTAAAGTTACACGTGCCACCTACCAGGCTCAAAAGGATTAGCACGGCCTGTTTACTGAGTGTAATCTGAATTTTCCCTTGTACACAGAATGTCCCACATCACTCTCTCACACAAGCAGAGGGGGAAAAGAATTCAAGCATCTCACAGTGGGGACACAAAACTCAAAAGCCAGAATGATTTAGGCCCCAATCCTGCAAAATGCTCTAGGGAAACAGACTCCTATGCCCACACAGAGCACAGCTGAACTCACTGGGGCTCTGCGCACCTCAAGGAATCGGCTTGTGCGGAGTTGCCTTTAGAAAGGTTTGTACATGGATACAACTGCCAGCAGCTCCAAGGTGCACCCAGGGTATCTTTCACTGGATGCAAGGGAAACCATGAGACTGTGGGCAGGCTACCATCCCCTCCTAAACCCGGCACGTCTGAAAACATCGCCATTTCTTTACAGCAAATAAGGAGGTTTTTAACCAGACTTCATAGAGAAGTCAGGCTGGAAGGGACCTTCAGACGTTGGGCATGTCTACATGTGCGCTTTAACCTGTATTTGCCTATTTTAATGTGCATTAAAGCGTCACAAAAAAACCATGCTCTTTAGCTAACGTGCATTAAAACAGGCTAACACATTTTTCTAGTACCTCACAGTGGAGATACTAGATTTAATGTGCATTAACTAAAGTGCATTAATTGAATGTGTAGACATGCCTAGAGCAAACCCTGCCTGAGGCAGGATCATCTCCATTCAAACCATCCTATACAAGCCACTAGGGTTGGCAAGCCGGTCAACCACTGTCAACTGACTGGTCAATTGACTGCATATTTTTTGACAGGTCAAAGTTTATAACAGTTTTATGGGGAGCAAATATATATCAGCTTTCTTGACAGATACTTTTTTTTTTTTTTTTTTTTAATTGTTTCTTGACACATCTTAATGGAAATTTTTTTGCTTTTTCTCTTTATTATCTATAGTGGCTATTTTTTAAAAAAAAATTTGACTGTTATTTGACCCATCAAATACCCCACCCTACAATCCATCATCTAAAAGGGAGGTTGGAAACATTTTTGGGCAGAGTGCCAAAAACGCCTGCAACCTCGATTTGCAAGATGTTGGCGTGCCAGGAGCGGATAGCAAGGGAGGCGCTAGGGGCCTGATCCTTGTGGCAGCACAGCCCAGGCTCCTTCCTTCCCCACTGTCTGTCCCGAAGCACACATGCCAAGTAAAATGCCTTCTTGTGCCACGCTCTGGGGGCTGCCTACCCCTGATATAAAAACTCTTCCTAAAACTGGAGTCAACTCGGACCTAACACAAGATATAACACCCTACCCTGCCACAGGTAAAGCAGGACCCAGACCAAGGCAGCCTGTATCCTGCTTGTATAAAAAGGCTGTTCTCAGCTGCGGGCTGCTTCTCCACGGAGTTCTGCAAAGTAGCAGCTGGGGGGTTTCTTGGCGAGGGGGGGTTCAAAGGGACACGGACAAGGATGCTACAACAGGGAGGGGCATTTTTGGATCATACAGGGAGACCTGAAGGGGAGAGGCTGAGCCGATGCGACCAGCACTGAGGTCTGCAGAGAAGACACAGCAGAGCGCGGAGGCGCCGAAGTTCGCTGGCTGGGCGGGAGGAGGGAGCTCCCGGGATCGGGCCCAGGGCAGCGCCCAGCGAAGGCGCAGCGGGAGGCGGCGACCCCGGCCAAGGGCAGGGCAGGGGCACGGCCGCGATCCCCCTCCCCGCCCCTCACCTGTGAGGCGCAGGCGGGTCTCGGGGCCGGTGGGGGGCAGCTCGCCCTCCTTCCGCTCCGCCGCCGCACTCCGAGTTTTCTTCACGACCGGCGGCGCCGGGGCCGAGTATCTCCGGCTCCCGGCCCAGCTCTTCCGCTTCATGGCGGAGGCGGCACCGCTACGGTGGGTGCGAGGCTGCCGGACTCATCCCCGCAGCGGGGCCCGGCTGGGCCGGCGGGGGGTCCCAGCCCGGGGCGGCGGAGGCTGTGCTCCCGCCCCGTCCAGTCCCCCCCGGCCGCTCGGCCAGCTCCGGCGTTTGGGACACCCACTGCCCCCTCCGCTGCCTCTGATTGGGCCGGGACGGTGTGACGTCACAAACAGGGCGCAGTGGGTAAAGTGATGTCATAGTGGGGAACAGAACAGGTGTGTTGGGCGGAGGGGGCCCTTGGAAACGCCGTTCTTCCCCGTGGCCCCTAGCGGAGGGGCTCTGCCCAGCGAAGGGGTGCCACAAGTGGCAGGGGCAGCCCAGGAGGCAGGAGCAAAAGGGGAGCGGGGTGGCTCCCCGCTGGGGCCTCTCTCTGACATGGTTGGCCCCCGCCCCCTAGCACGTAAGCCCACACAACGACCCTGTAGGCATAGGATCCGTGCCCCTTCCTGTATCTCCTTGCGTGGCCCCTAACCCAAGGAACCTATCGAGCACTTATCTGCCCCCATATACACCCACCCCTTGTTATTGTGTGCTGTTGCCGAGCTAGTACTGCCTACAGGCTCCGAGTCCTATTCAAAGCCTGCTAGTACACACTGTTTCCCTTCACTATCATAAACGTAACTCGCACATTTAGGCAGGCAAGGTTTTTTGAGTAGATGTGATGTCTTTTATTAGACCAACTGAGTTTACTTTGAGTAGATGTGATGTCTTTTATTAGCCCAGCTGAGTTTACTTGGTTGGTCTAATAAAAGACATCACATCTATTCAAAGAACCTTGCCTGCCTATGTCCTTAGATTGACACGGCTACAACCAAAAACCCTGCTCAGCATCTATTCCCACTCTCCCAGTGCCAGTACAACCCTGCAAACACCTGATATATTCTATTTCCTTACATAAATATAACTTGACATACATTTCACAGATGCCCAATATACATATCAATATAGTATCTCTGTGTTCTTCCACACATGTTCCCATTCATTTCCAAATGCGTTACAGACCTAAGAGACTCAAGACACCTCAGAGACTCAAGACACCTAGGTCTGTTACAGACCTGACAGACACAAGACACACAAGTTTGAAAGGACAAGGGCCAACTTGTTAGGTGTTTCTTCCCTGGCCCAACAGTGGTCTGCTTTGTGACTCTCACTCTCCAATGAGACCACATTACAAACAAACACAAATAATAGTAATCAGTTAATAAAGTAGACCTATCTACTTGCTCACTCTCACAAAAAATGCATTTATCCTCTCTTCTTAAAGTATCCAAATGTATAGCAAAGGGTTACAAATAAAATCACAGACTACACATCTGTGTGTGTACAAATAAAATCACAGACTACACATCACTGCAATATAACCACTACTGGGGTGTACAGTGCAAGACAACTGGAACGTAATCTATCCAGCGACAACGTAGGTCTCATGGAAAGGTCTGAAATACCTATTCCTATGTAAAGTTTTCTTCATTGGAGCAGAATATTTTAGATGCATTTTTGTAGTAATGATTGTGTGCGTTTGCTGCTGTATGTTATAAGCAAGCAATTCAATTAAAAATAGTTTAAAGTTGTTATTTTTAGGCATTACACATTGAGGTGCTCATTTTAAACTGGTATTTAAATAAGTCCAAAGCAGAGTTAGGTAATTAAAAGTTAGCTTTTGAAAAACACAATTTTTTTTTCCCCTCAGAATCTCCAGAAATATCCATGGACCATGGCAGAAGTTAATAAACACTCTTATTGAGAGTGTTCTGCCATCTGCTGGGTATGAGATCAATGATTATCCCCTGCTGCTTTTTTCGATGTTGACTACAATCATTTTTAGATTAATATTTTTAAAAAATAAAAGTTAAAATAAATTGTATAAGAGACATATGATTATAATGACACCATGTGAAATGTTTCTCATTAGTGGTAACATGGACCCAGTCTAGCAGTTCATTATGCATGGGTAGATTGCTGTGCCGCACAGAGTTCCAAATAAGTCAGTGAGATTGCCTGTGGATGGTGTAGTTGACCTACATATAAAATGGCAGGATTGATACCTTCATTAAGGACTGTCCTTCTCTTATTGGGTCTCTTTCTCTCTCCCCCGTACCCCTTCCCTCCATTTCTTCTTTTTATTTGGTTGGTTTTGTTTCTATACTATATTAGAATTTCCATTGTTTCTGGAATGTTGCTGTATTACTTTAGAATTCTAGTTTTATTTTGGAATTTTTAAATGTGAAATATTAGAACTATTTTCCTTTCCACAGAGCTACATGCTATATGTAGCATGTACGCTCTGCATATCAGAGACCTGGCTTTGGTTTCTCCAGGCCGGGAAGGTGTGGAAGCATTTTGTATCACTCTGTAATAACATACTTGGCTGATGTAAAAGCAAGAATTATGTGTTTCAGAAGTAAGGTTGCTGCATTTCTTACCAAACACTATTGGGACTACCATTGCTTCTTCCACACAATCAGTACTTGGCACTGAACTGTACCCTGTTGCTGTTGACTTCCTTCTCCTGTTGGTGTGGAGATGGTTTTGTATTGTTGGTATCTTTTTTCGAATCTGGCAGCTCTTTTCTTCTTATATCAGTTCCAGTTTCTCAGTTTCCTTGATAATTTCTCCCTACTTCAAAACCCTTTCCTTCCATACCCTTCTAATATATTTTTTCTTTGTCCTTCCAAGTAAATGGAAGGCCAATCAAAAGACTTGTAAGCACAGGAGAGGCAAACTAGCTGTGGGGAGAGTCTGGGCAGCACTCATATCATTGGGAGAATTTGGATGGGACATCTAATGAGGAAATGTATAATCAGGGGAAATGGGATGGAAACTATGAGATCAAATACAGTACACCTTTTGAAAATCAGGGAGGTGACAACCTCATTCAAAGTGAGTTTTTATTCAGCTTCTTTCTCACCTTTGTGTTAAAGAATGCACAAATGACAGAATTTAGGCTATTAACCTGTCTGCCTCCACACATCATGTAGTTAGATTTGCAAACGCTGCAACTGACTGGAGGCACAAAATTAGAAGTTATAGCTAACCCCTAATGCATTTGTTACTGTAATGATTATTACATTGAACTTCAACTCTGCTTTTAAATCTATGGTTTCTTCCTCTGAGGGTCAAACAGACATTGCTAATCATAATTGATTTCTTAGAGAAATCCAGAAATTAAATTAATGATGCTGTACAGAAGTTAATAAAAAAGCGGTTTGTTCCTAGTCAATGAGATTTCTCAAGACATTAATAATGGGCTCTTAAGTCAGTCACCTCTAGATCATGGGAGGGTTCTGGACCATTTCAGTAGTGAACAACATTTATTTGATGGTAGCTTGTTCTTTTTATTGAAAGCAATGAGTTGTGATATTTCAATTCCTGGTAAACAGATGCCTGTGTAATAAGCCACTGCTGTAATGGGCACTGGCTTGTTGGTAGTAGGGAAGCCAAGGACTGAATGAACATGCAGAGCCTTGAGAAGCAGAACTTATTGGTCAGCATGCAGTTTTGCACTACCGCTGCTATTTTGCTTCAGTTCTGGAGCTAGCACACGCAGCAAGCATGGCATTACCTTACCATGTGGACATACTGAGAGACTGACTGATGCTAGAGCAGTGGCTGCAGATCCAGTGTCTTCACCAGTGTATTTCCAGATCTGGAGTGTGCATGTGGTGCAGCTATGCTTGGGAATTGCTCAGACAGAACATGCCACTCCCTTACAGTGTTTGAAAACTTAAACATGCAGCTTTAAGAATCCAAAAATGAAATGAGACTAAAACAAAAGTGAAACTAATCTCTGTTTCATTGTAATGGTGATAACACCAAAAGTAAACAGAAAGCAGAAAAAGTGACAAGTAAATTAGATCCTGAATATGGTTTCCCCAAATACTAAAATATTAATTGTAACACAGACAAGAATAATTTTAATGTATGAAATTGAGAGTACTGGAATTTTTGTCACCAACGAAAAGCTCTAAATGGAAAGCTGAAAGGCAAAAATCTCAAGCTTCTCCTGAACATAGCAAGCCTTTAGAGTATTATTTTCGTATTGGTTAGTACCTTTGGTTTTGAACAAAGATTTTAAATTGCACTAGGAAGAATTTTTGTGAAGCAGTAATAAGCAAGTTTTTTGTGGTAGGACAAGTAAGTCTTAATTATTGCTTTCTTGGATATGACAGCAGAGTGGATTCCTCTTCATCTTCACTACAAGGTAATTTACTTGATGCTCTGAAATCCTGTGGTATCAGACGGTCTATAAGGACATAGCACAACTGACATCCAGGGCAGTTCTCTGGAGCGTTATTTGTCTTCTTTAATCAAGTTTCTTTTGTAATCTGTTTTCTCTATTGAGTCATACATCAATAACCTGAGGCTTGTTTGTGAAATTTACTGTTTTAACTCCTGCGAGCTGCAGAACTGTGTTAATGGGAGCATGATCCAACCTATTTTTGTCAAGGTGCAAAAAATTGACTTCGCTACCTGGAACAGAATGAGAATAAAGATAGCATTAGCTGAATAAAGTATTGCTTTCTTTTAAAGGCTAATGGGGTTGAGGAGGCAGTCTGATTGCCTACTGATTTTTCTAAATCTGTCCATTATGTGGATTCCACAACACATGATTTTTAAAACTACAGCAGCATAATGAGGGATCTGATTGCATTAGGACCGCACCTTGCTGTTTCTGAATATCTCATAGGAATGACTTTGTCAAGCTACGGTCTCCTTTCATGCTTCAATGCTTGATTATAGAATACATCAAATCAAATGCCTAGAATAAAATGGAATAGACAGATACCTAGATGTCAGAAGACAAAAATGTTAATCCTTCTCTACTGACGTCAAAAACTATATTCCTATCAACTTCCTGAGGAACAAGATAGGTCACTATCTTGTCACTATCACTATTATAAGAGGTAGAAATACATAATGGGCACGTCTACATGTGAATTAAGGTGCTTTTTCTAATGCGCATTAAATTTAGTACCTCCGAAGTACCCACTAAATAAATGGGCATTAGGCTACCTTAAGGCACAGTAGTGAATGTGCATGGACTTTAAGTGACGCTTAATATGCAGTAGCCTATTTTACTGCTCATTAGCATTATTGCATGGTGTTTTACGTGACGCTTTAATGCACAGTAAAATAGGCTATTGCTCATTAAAGTGCACGTGTAGATGCATCCAATGACACTTGCACGGTGTTCATTTACACAAAGGGAATTGGTGAGTTTTTATTCACCAAGGCGCCCCTGGGGGTTACAAGAAATAATGGCCACAAGCTAGCAGAGAGCAGATTTAGATTGGACATTAGGAAGAACTTCTTCACAGTTCGAGTGGCCAAGGTCTGGAACGGGCTCCCAAGGGAGGTGGTGCTCTCCCCTACCCTGGGGGTCTTCAAGAGGAGGTTAGATAAGCATCTAGCTGGGGTCATCTAAACCCAGCCCTCTTTCCTGCCTATGCAGGGGGTCAGACTCGATGATCTATTGAGGTCCCTTCCGACCCTAACATCTATGAATCTATGAACAGAGCCACTCTATATGCACAAGATTATTGTTTTTTTCTTGGGAATTCTCTAGGGTGTAAAAGATCTCCTGGAAGTATACAAGAAATCAGCTGAAGAAGATGAGAAATTTTAATATAAAACAAGTAAGTTTACCTGGGCCTAAAATCAAAGTCCCACCCTGCTGAGCCGGATCTCCTTGAAAATCAAAAGCGGGGCTAGTCATTGCCCTCCATATACTCCTAATACTTCCTGACAGCAAGTTGGATTTCACATGAGGGCTTTGTGCTAAAACATAAGAGAACAGCTTATGTTTTACCTAAACAGTTTTAAAAATAGATAATTTAATCAGTCACAAAGTAAAACAAACAAACAGATGACAGCAGAGCATTATTATTTAGAGTTACACAAGGTTTTACAGCTGTAAAAACACATTAGAAGGCAAAACAACAAGCTGAAGTCATTGTCATTAATGGTTTACAGTTTCCCTGACACTGTACAAGGGGATCTTGCCATTCTCAGGGAGTAGGCTACAATCTAAAATAGAGCTTTTCATGGACAACTCCCCCTACCCCATTCACAATCCCCCCATATAACAACACATAACACCAAGGAATTCCTGCAGCCATTATTTGCAGGCAAAAAAGCAGCATCAGGATAATATTTGTGAATATTTACCTTCTCTGAGATTAAACTGCTGAAAATCAGGAGATGCCAGTCCTATGTGACTAGCCTGAAATCACATCCCACCTCCCCAAAATCAAAGTTTGAGAAGAAAAGGAATAAGGAATTCAAGGATTTGGAATAAAGTTGTAGTAAATCCCCCAAATGATAGACATTTAAAATTAGATACAATGTAGCAATATTCCAATTAACTTTTTAGTACTGGTTCACTGAGGTTTGTAATGCCCATATAATCAGTGGGCAAAGGCAGTGGTTCTCAACCTTTTTAGACTCCAAGCTCCCCTTTGAGAATGCCAGCTTTAAGTTTTCATTTGGGTTTTTTTCCCACTACAGAAAAATAATAGATCAATTCTTCTGTTGCAAAGAACTCAGAAAGACCAGACTAGGTCAGAATGGTTTTTACACTGTGGATTCCTATTTGAAATTTCTAAGTTTATCTTATGAATTGTGTTTGCACACCTAACAGTGCAAACAGTGCAACAATGCACTGTGTAACACTACAGCACCTTGGCTGAGAATCACTGATCTAGTGTATCTTCATGCTCCACTGAAATCAAGAGCTGTTTCACTGTTAACTTCAGTAAGAGCAGGATCAAGCTCCTTGTGAGTCATGAATCTCTTCCACCAACGGGGTTAAAGATGCTTTAAAATGATGTAGTAAAACAGTCTGTACTGTCTGTACTACTGGACACTGTGAAGATATTCCTTAATTGATTACTGTTGTATCGGACATGATGATGTCTGCTTGTGAAAGAAATCAAAGCAAGAATACCATTCCTACCTGATGTGGTGGCTGCTTCCCCTCTTTTCATGCCAAGTATTTTATAAAGTGCCAGGTCTGGATCTACATACATTTCATGAGGATACCTTGTCAAATTGCAAAATGGCTGCAAAATACATATATGTATGCATAAACTATTATATTCAATTTGAAGTTTTGTAAAAATGGTGTGGTAAAACCCAGTACTGATTCTGGAACTTCTGAATTCACAAATCTAACCAACAGAAGTACCAAATTCTAAATTTTTTACTCAAACAAAACATGCATTGAAAGCAAGGCCTTCTTTCTCAAGCAAAATGTCTGCAGGGTTGGAAGCTAAGATTTATCCTATACTGTGTTTATTATTGCTTCCTGAAAAGTAGTAAAGATCTGCTTTTTCAAATGTGATGAGCATCCATATCTCCAGTTGAAATAAATTAATATTACTGACTTTGAAAGCCAGGCCTCAATAGACTATGAACTTGTTACAGGCCTCGTACAATATATTATCTTCACAATTTTTTTTACCTTAATGTGATGGTAAGATGATTGTCCAATAACTATAAGCCTCACATTTGCATCCTAGGAAACAAGTACAGAATATACATATCAAAGCTATTAACAGGGATTGAATATTTATACTTATTTGCAATACATGAACAGAAATATGTACATTCCAGTTCAACAAGCTGGGTATGCAAGACTCCAGGCTATTAGTTCTAAAGATACTTAGGCACCAAGAATGTCTGTTTCCCCATATGAAGATATGATATTAATTTATTAATGGTTACATTTCTACTAATTTTTAAAATGGTAACTCTAGGTCACTTTTTTTATAAGCTTTGATTATAAACTTTATTTCCTGTAGCATCTGCAGGGTTGAGGTTTCAGCTGCTATCAAAGTTACTTAAAAATTTGCAAGTGCAAAAATTTGCACACAGGTGTCTGCACCCAAACAATTTGATATGCAAATATAGGTGCACATAAGTATTTGCCCGATTTAGATGCCCATGTATACATATACAAAGTGCACATAGTGATGTGTGTATGCATAAACAAAACATACAAAGCAATATGCACATTTTTGCAGGTGCAAAGTAAGGGTTGTCGCTGAAATTGTGGCCAAGCATCATAATTAATTTAGACTCTGCACTCAGTAATGTATTGAAATAGATTTTTTTTCTGCAATTCAGGCTTATCTAAATACTATAGCACAATACTCCCACATCCACAATTTTAATAACTTAGCTGGCTGACAAAAGCCATTCCAAAGATGAATTGATGGTACCAGAAAATAAGGAGGAAAGTAATTTTCTCTTATATTTTTTATCAGAGTAGACAGATTAAAAAAAAATCATATTGGGGATGACTAATTCATTGCATTAGCAAAACCCACTATCTGCTAGAGAAAATGCTCCCCGCTTCTGTTTAATAGCACTTCTATTCCTGTGCCTTCAAGAGCTGGCTGGTAATGAGAGCTTTGGCCTCTCTCACCAGCAATATGCTGCACCTAGGAGGAAAATATGGCAACATTTCAAAGAGGAGGATAGAAGGAAGAAGGACAGTCCCTGCCTTGAAACAGGAGATGGTTCCTATTTGTTTAGAAGAAAGCAAAATACACAATGTGACTATCAAGTGTAACACTGTATTGGATTTCCTTCCTAAGGCAGGCAGAAGGAGGAACCGAACCAAACTGGGAAGGAACAAACTCAGTTCTGGGCTTCTAGTGATGGCTCCTGGGTTGACCTCAGGGATGTTCTCAAACCTCACGCAAGGCATTAAGACCCTAATGTTCATGTCCCCTCAAATGCATTCAAACCCATGTTAAAGGCCTTTCACTTACTTGTAAAAAATCCTTGGGGATTTTTGCCAGATCTTCTACATACTCTTTACAGGCGTAGCATAAAAAATGCTGAAAAGGCAAACCAGTTGGAGACATCACAAGTCAACACAGTGAAGCAACACAGATCTGCCTTCAGACAGCCAAAGTAAAAAACTTTTGAACTGGAAGATCCTGCGAGTATTAGAGGCCCATTGCCAAGTTCAACTCGGGATCCCAAAGCTGAAGGGGGCTGGAGCCCTGTTCAGACATGCTAATGGAAGAAACAAAGAGGGCAGGGTGTCCGATCCGGTTTAAACCCTGAAATCCCCGCCGATTCCCTTCGCATTTGAAATGCAGGCTTTTTTTTTTTTTTTTGCCTCGAAGGAGGCTGCAATGCTGCTTCAGGAGAGCACAGGGGAGGCTTGGGTCCTGCTGCGGTCTCCTCTCCCCTGCCCCCCCCCGTCTCGGGCCGCGCTCACCCGCACGAACACCACGATGGCCCGCCCTCCGACCTGCTGCCGGACCGGGGCGGCCATGGCACCCGGCGGAGGGAGGGAGGGAGGGAGGACACCGCTTGCAAAGGACCGGCCCCCTCCGGGACCAGCTCCAGCGGCTGAAGCAGCCGCCCGCTCGGGCGACTCACTCAGGGCAGTAGCAACTCGCCCGCTGTGGAAAGTGGCATTCATGGGCCCTGCCCTGAAACGGGGGATGGTTCCTGTTTGTCTAGAGAAGAAAGCAAAAGCACAACGCAACTATCACGTATAACACTATGGATGGGTGGAGGTTGCAGCCGGGGTTGTCTACGGACATAGGCACACGAGGTGTTGGGGTAAATCCGCCTCTTGTGGGCTCAGATCGATTGTAGTCCTGTGCTTGCCTGGCAAGGGAAACACCGTGACTACTGATGCAGTCTTCCTAGTCGCACCCGGGGAAGACCGCTCTCCTGGTATGAGGTTTGTACCTGCCAGGGTGATGTACAAACCTCCCACTCAGCCGCTGGAGTGGGAAGGTCTTGGCTTTAAGCCCACTTTATGGAAAGGGGAGACTCCTCCCTAGCCTGCTCCTGCGGCCATATGGCTGAGGGCAAGCAAAACTCGGGGGCATCCGAACCCCAAACCTCCGGGCTTGGGCCTGCAAGTAGGATGCCAGGTTCTGGAAACATCTGAAGCCCCAGGTGGGGGTGGAGGATGTTTGCCGGTAGCAGGGCCACTTATGGTTCTGGACTGATTCACAAATTTGGAATTTGTTTTGGCTAATTTGGCGTGGACTACAGAAAATTTATATTCAAACTGACATTAAAGGTCTTTCACTTGTAAAAATCCTTGGAATTTTTTTTGCCAGATCTTCTACATACTTTTTACAGGTGTAGTATAAAAATGCTGAAAAGGCAAACCAGTTGGAGATATCACAAGCCAACATAGCTGCGCAGCAGTGAAGCAGCAAGGTTTGCCTTCAGACAACCGTAGACACCAAGGTAAAAACTTGAAAACATTTGAACTGGGAGATACTGTGAGTATTAGAGGCCCATTGCCAAGTTCAGCTCGGGATCTTAAAGTTAAGGGCGGGGGTTGGAGCCCTATTCAGACTTGTTAACAGGAGAAGCAGAGAGGATATGATTCAGCTGAGGAATCAGGAGGGGAGTCATTGGGTGTCAGATCCAGTTTAAACGCTTAAATCCCATCCTGGATCAGGCCCCAAGTCCTTTCGTATCTGAGATGCAGACTCTTTTCCCAAGTTCTTTGGGTAAATCCCAGATCTTTTATTAGACCAACTTTTTGAGTTGGTCTAATAAAAGATATCGGATTTACCCAAAGAACCTTGTCTACACTATATTGGATTTCCTTCCTAAGGCGGGCAGGACAAGGAACTGAATCAAACTAGGAAGGAACAAACTCAGTTCTGGGTTTCTAGTGGTGGTCTGCTCGACTGTCTGGGGGCAGGTGCCCTGAAACCCCTCAGTGGCTGAAAAGGGAGTTAGTTTCTCTCTCCAAAGAGAGTTTGGAAAGTGCCTTCAGCCTTCTCCTGGAAAACTACCCTTGGATTCTCCTCTGCACTCCCTGCCCCAGGGCTGCGAAGCCCTGCCTGGCTGGGATGATCTAGCTGGGGATGGTCCTGTTTTGAGTAGGGGGTTGGACTAGGTGTGACCTCCTGAGGTCCTGCCCAATCTTAATTTCTATGAGTCTATCCTGGGACACTACTGTGGCTCTTAAAAAAGAGGCAGGAGAAAACCTTCAGGCTGAAGTTTTCAAGTAAATGATAACCCCCCAATTCATTTTCACTGTTGCAGTCTAAGTCCATGACCTTCAGCAGGCCTGGACTTCTGGTGGTAATCCCAGCAAGTACAGAAGGGGGAGGCATAGGTAGGGTGTCCTGGTTTAGCTGGGACAGTCCCGGATTTCGGAGGCTGGTCCCATGCAGCTAGTGATAATTAAAATGAGAGTCCTGGAAACACAGGTATGGGGCACAGCAGGGCCAGAAGGAAGAGCAGGACAATGCATCAGGTAGGCAGGCACCACTCCCCGGCACACCATGGTCAGCCATAGGTACCTTCCTATGTAATCATAGGGTAAGGGCCTTCTTGCATGTTAATTTTGGGTTGCTTCTGGAGCACGTAACCCATGGATTGTCCACACATTAACACCTGAAACTGGTTTTGAGTACTCAAAGTAGCTCAGAGTGTTGCCACTCTAGGGCAGGATGATCTCTGATCCTTGATGCTCAGCTCTTGTTACACTAAGGTGCAGCCATGCTAGGTTACATCTTCAGTATTGCCAATCCCACCATGCCAAAAATCATGAGACAAACTCTTAACAAAACAAGAAATTAGCACTTAAATCATGGGATACTATTTTTGAAGTGTGTGTGTGTGTGTGGTGGGGGGGGCATTATTTGTGACAGTGTGGGGGGGTTGGAGCCCAGGGAGGGAGGGTCTTCACACACCCTGGCAGGATGCGGGGTATGATGCTGTGGGTTAGGAGTGAGAAGCAGCAGCAGGGCTGGGTGGGCTGTGGCTTGGGAGTGAGGAGCAGACAGACAGAGACACAGAAAGCACCTAGCTAGTAAGTGGAGGGGAAGGGGTAGGGGAGAGGGAAGGGAGTGGGATTGAGGACCTCGTGGTGAGGGAGGGAGTGGGGCAGGGGCTGAGGTGAATGGGACCCTGGGGCCAAGTCAGGTCATCCAGAGGTGTGGGGGTAAAAGACCATGGCTCCCCTCAGCTGTGCACACCCCTAGGGGAGGCATGGCGGGCATGTACCCCCCACCAGTACTTCCTGCCTCTGGGTGGGCAGGAGACTTGCTGTGTGGCCAGCGCGCCTGTGTCCCCTACCCGCCTGGCAGGTAGCAATGGCATTGCGCAGCTGAGCTCCTCGGGCAAAAGCAGCAGGGTTCAGAGCCCTGAGCCTATAGCAGGCAACCCATCCCCCATGCCTCTCTCGGGGATGCACGCTGCTGCGGGGAGTCGCACCTCCACCCCCCGCCCTCCCCCACAGAGCTGGACAACCTGCCCCAGGGCCCCATTCATCCCAGCCCCTGCCCCACTCCCTCCCTCACCCCAGGGGCCTTGATCTCCCTCCCACCTTCCCTCTCCCCCCACCCCTTCCTCTCCACAGACTTATCAACTAGGAAAATCCAGAGATCTGAGGGTTCGATTGGGAGATAACAAGATGGAGTTACTTTGACTTAGAAATCCTCAGTTTTGTGATTGGTTTGCAACACTTGGCATTACTGCATCTTTGTGTAAACACTCCACATGCCCTCCCCTCCCTCACTGGCCTGGATGGTGCCTGCTGCCCTCCCTTTTACCCCAGATCCCTGCTTATTGCCCCCACCTTATTTGTGGCTGCCTGTGCTGTCTGTCCTGGGGAAGCAGGCAGGGAAGGGTTCAAGTGCTTGCCTAGCAGCCCAGAGAAGAGCAACAGCCCAGCAACTGTGGCAGGGACTGGGCTGGCAGGTTAACCTTTCCCTGCCTGGTGCCCTGGGACAGGCCACATGGGCAGCCACAAGTAAGTGAGAGGAGTGGCAGGAAACAGGGGAAAGCCCAGAATGGGAGTGGGGCGGGGATTCATACCTTTCAGTCCTCCATGCCCCTTCTGGCTTGAAGCGTGACTGGTGTTTGTGCGGCTCACAGCTGACAAGGCCCTAAGAGTGATGCTGTAACTGTGATGGTCCAGAAATTATGCAAGAGGCAAGAATTTCATTGGGCAAGATCTTTTATTGGACCAACTATGTAGCTGGGATAAAGTCAGACAAGCTTTCAAATTCAAGATAGCAAGGAGACCTGATTAAAAATGCCTTGCATTCTAAAGCTGGTCTAACTATCCCAGTTATATAGTTGGTCCAATAAAGGATCTCACCCTAAGTCTAAGTACAGACATTTGAGGAAGTTAAATTGGGTTCAAAATGGCCACCCAATTTAAACATAGCTTGTCCTGGGGCTGACCTTACATTTACAGACCCAGTCTCAATGACTGGCTATCAGTTTAAACCTATAACTGTATAGAAGTTCCATGTGCACAAACTGGTCTAAACATTGCAGAACCTGGTTTAAGATAAACCTGGATCTATTTAGTATCAAACTTATTCAGTTTAGGACACATCAGTGCATGGGACTTCTGTCCATTTTCCCTGTGCAGCCCTGGGGCTGGAAAACTCAGCCACTGGCCCCAGCCCTGGGGCTGCTCTTTTCACCCCCAGCCCGGCCCCTTGGCTCCCTCTTGCCCCTGACCAGACAGACCTCAACCCCCATTCCACAAGCCACTCTGGGTGCACCCCACCTGTGAGTCATGCCTGTCCTTCCACCCTTCATGGGTTGCACCTCCACCACCCGACCCTTGGGTCACATCTGCCTCCCCACCCCTTGCAGGTCATGCCTGACCACGCTCCCCACCTGCAGGTTGCGCCTGCCCTGCACTCCTTGCAGAGGACGCACCTGCCTGCCCTGCCCCACCTGTAGGTTGTACCTGACCCCCTACCCCTTGCAGGTGACTCTTGCCCCCCATCCCTCATGGGCAGGGCTGTCCCTGTGGGGGGGGGGGAAATCGGGGCAACTGCCCTGGCCCCCGCGCTTTGGGGGGGGGGTCCCGCGGAGCAGGACAGAGCAGCAGTGGTGCAGAGTTGGGCGGAACAGTGGCTTTGCGTCCAGTTGCTCGCTACCCCCTCACCGCTGATGCCACCGTTGCCCTGCACCCTGCTTGGGTCAGCTCTGCTCATGGGTCATGCCTGCCCCCTCATGCCACCCATGGGCCATGCCTGTCCTCCCATCCCACTTGCAGGTCACACCTGCCCCCCATCCCATGTCGGTCATGCCTCCCTCCACCCCTTGTGAGATGCAGCTGCCTTGCTTACCCCACCTGTGAGTTGCACGTGCCCCTCCACCCCTCATGGGTCATGCCTCCCCACTACCACACCCGCAAGTTGTATCTGCTCCTCCATCCCACACTGGACTCCTGATCCCCTCCAGGTTGCTGGACCCCCAACCCCCCTGCTAGCCCCCCATGCTGATTTACCTGCTATAAGGCAGCCTTTTTTAATTGATTTAATCTCCCCTGAATGTCTGTACTTAGCCTAAGAAATCCTTGCCTCTTACATGTGCAATTGGCAGAAGAGAATGAAGGCAACAAACCAGGCTGAAAAGGAGAAATGCCTTTAAGAGGAACACAGTGATTTGAACAAATAGCATGCTATGTGAGGATTAGGTGAAAACCAAACCCCACTCTGTTCACTCATTAAAAAAAGAAAATGAAAAGCAAATGACATAAAGTAAAATAAAAGTTTTGCAAAGGAAAACACCTCAACCAAAAATTATCATCAGTATTATTTCCACATGGAAATCAGTAAAGGGTTTCCAGAATTCATCAAATGCATAGCAACTGCACTTTGAAGAAACTTTTCTCAAACCTCACACCACCATAAAGGGCCAGATGGCTACATTCAAAATTGTGCCTCATTTTTTTTCTACAGAACAGTTATGGTACATATCTGTAGTGAATTGGCCCATTTTGACATCCCAGCTGGAGTGTTAATCCAATGCTGGTATACACCTTTTGCCAAAAAAGCTTTAGGGTAGTCAGGTTACATTAGGCCAGTTTATGCTACAGATCTTTTCCAGCATAACTATAAATAAATAACTGTGAGTCAGGATGTGAAGTATGATCTCCTACCCATGCAGCTGTGCCATTAGATGCCCTCAGTGTAAACCCAGCGTCAAATCTGTGTTTGAACCAGTAGAGCTTATTTTTACTCATGGGGTGAAATATCTTATTTTCACAGCTACAAAGTGCAGTATACCTCTATTTGTACTAGTAACATTTTGCTGGTATAGCATACCAGTGTTCCTATATTGGTAAAGTACTCCTTATGTATGCAGTCTTGGAGAAGTCTATTATTTTAGCCTTCCATCATGTTTGTCAAAAAGTATATTTTAAAAAGTCATGCTGCAATCTACTGCACTCTCTGAATGTACATGGTATGTGACCTTCATAGAGTATTTCTGAATATTGTGGAAAAAAAAGTTTCACTGACGTTTAAAAGGACCTTGCTCCCATATTATTCTCAGACCCATAGATATCAAAACACTTTACAGAGGAAGGTAAGCACCTTAAATGAGGAGGCCCTATCTCTTAAATGGGGTTTCTAGTTGCTGCTGCAGTACAAAAAAACCCTAATTTCCATCTTTGGTTTTACAGATGGGAAAATGGAGGCACAGAAAGCTAAACGTTGACATTTTTGCCAAAAATGGAGGCAGCCACAATTAGTAGCTCCTTCTAAAAATTTAGCATCAGATCCTGGTTTGGCAAAAACATTCTAGATACATGCATAACTTAAAACATTGGTGTAAGTCCTGTTTGTTTCACTGGCAAAACAGAACAGAATCCAGATGAGCTGATTTCAGGCCAGTTCCCAATTTATTGTATCAAGTAAGGTAGCCAAGAGAACTAGTCCATTAAAAACAATAAAGGATTTCAACATAGTTATCTTTATTTTGCCACCTTTCTTTACAGCCGTTAAATATAGTAATGTTAATAACACTAAAAAAGGGAAACTTGTCGTATTGATGTTCACTTTGCTCTTGTAAAGGACATGGATAATTATCACATTGACGTCTGTGTTTGTATTTTCATTCCAGTGTATTCGAGAGGTATTGTCCACATTTCAGTGCAAAGGATACATGCTTATACCTACTAGTTGCATGCAACTACATATGCAATTACTGAATAAACTCTATCACAGGTTGCGCTGGAGTCAGCTGGTCCTGAGTCCAGCTGGGATCGCAGCAATTCAATCACACCTTCTACACGCAGCAATTCGAGAAAGGTGGAAGAGCCCTGGGTTGGTATGGGGCCCGGCGGGGGGGAGGGGAGTCAGACTGGGCTCTGGGTAGTGGCATCAGGCGGTAGAGTGGTTGGCTGGGGCATGTGTGCGCTATTTTGCGGGGCTATATGGGTGCATGTGTAGAAGGTGGCGCTTTACTGCAGAGCTAATTAGTCAGCTTCACAGTAAAGTGCATGTGTAGATGACCAACAGAAGAGTAAAAGAAAGAGGTCATAGATGTCTTAGAAGTAGGACCCTACCAGATTCATGGCAGAAGTGGGCTGTGCTGTGGCTCCTTTAATCTTGCAGTTTCCCCCACGTGCCCCCTTGCTGCTTGCTGCTGGGAGACAAAACAGCGCCAGCTGGGAGACAAAAACGGTGCCAAGTTTAAAACCAAGATTTTTGCTTCCCTGCTGATCAAGAGCCAGCCACAAGTGGGGCTTCTCCATCAATCAGTGGTGGGGGCAGGGGGGGGTTGCGTGGAGGAACATGTAAGATTTAAGGAGCTGAACTGCAGCCCACTTCCACCGTGAATCTGGTAGGGCTCTACTTATAAGGTACATTATTTAAAGTGTGACTTAGGATAAATATTAAATTAACATTCAAATTGTGTTGAATTATGGATAGGAGATTAAGATTCCTATAGTCATAAGATAAGAGAATTACTAACGTCACATGAAGTAAAATAATATATTTATTTTTTATTGGCTAATAAAACTGTCAGTTGAAATTACATAACCTGAATTAATTGATTTGTAATAGCTGGCTAGAGTGTTAGGATAGGATACTATATAATATTAGCATACTATATCCACTTAAATAGCTAATTCTTTTTTGCAAAGTAAAAAAAGCATTTTCAGTTTATTTCAGTATGTACTGTTTATCTAGGGATAATTGATAGATGATTCACCTTGAGATACCAGTACATGTATAGGCATTACTTGGCAGTAGAAGAGAGAGATGCATTCTCAGTCTTATCATGAAAAATATTGTCTCACATTAAGTACCAAAGTAATTCTCCAAGCAACAATTAAATGTGCAAAATGGTGTTTTAATAAAGAACTGGAAGAGCATTTAAGAAAGAAATGTAACTGTAAATTCTGATATGATACTTCTGATGAGATAAATTATATACTTCCTAAGTATTTAAAATAAGATTTGTATATGATATTTTAAAATTATGATAACAGATCCCTTTCTCCAGTAATAAAGCAACAGTATATGTATAAAATACATTTTTCCAAGGGGTTATCCTTTATGACTACCAACTCTCCCCAGTGTAGCATTGCCTGGCTATAGAATTTTTTTTTCCATCAGGCACTGTTCGGACTAGCTGTGTAAATCTGGCAGAGGCACTCAGCTGAAGCCTTGGATGGGTCACTTTGCAACTACTTGCTCTCTGTTTTCCAGACAGTAAAAGCTCTTGATCAGCGTAGTATCAATTAGCTTTCCTCTTCTGATTCTTGAGGAGAAGCTACACTTTTAAACATTACCTTAGAATTTCCAGAGGAACAATTTCACCCTACAAACTTTACTTCTCTGAGAAGTCCAGTTGATTTATTTGGGACTGTTCATGAAAATAAGGACCCTGTGCTCCTATACACGTGCAGGGAGGCTGCTTCAACACACTGTAATTACAGCACATCGGAACAGACTCGATTAATAGAGTCTGGTGGAGGATAGTAATTAGCACTCTCCAGCAGATTCCTGTGTTACATGTATCAGTGTCCCTGCGCTGCAAACGGCGGCGGGGCGCTTTATACTAAACCTGGTTTGGCAAGCTTTAGTTCAAAGCACCCTGCCACCATTTTTCAGCATGGGGATGCTGATACACATGATGCCCCGGGCGCTTTAATTAGCATGGCTATTGAAGCTGTGCTAATTAAAACATTCTCCCCCCACCCTCCCCCTATAAATGCCCGACCTCCAGCCCCGGAAGTCCGTATGAGGTTTTTGAAATGTCTATAAATGCCACATGTGATTCAGTGGCTTATTGTATATGGTTTAACTACTGTTTTAATGGCATATAAATAATTTAAATATTATAAAATATATTTCTTTGTATAAGTTAACAATCTTAATATTCTATGTGATGAAAATAGGTTTTGCCCATAGATTTTCGTCATATTTGATCCCATAATAAGAAACATGGAGGGAGAGCTGCAACTGCAGACTTTACAACAAAACTAAATACAAAGATATTGAGCAAAATATTGCAAAAGCCTCAAGGCATAAGCAGAGCCTTCAGTGCATTTAATCAGAGCTCACAGTTTTGCTCCATTTCCACTTTGTAGCTGTCTGCCCCATATGCTGTAAATTAGAAACAGGTGAAAGAAAATGCTGTTGACTTAAGGAGAAAAGCTAATTACATGTGTAGACACTAGTTTGCCTAGAGTCATTGGTATGAGCAGAGCTCAAAGGAATTAAGATTTCCATCCTGAAGAAATTACTATTTAAGTAGACAACATACAGAAAAAGGGTGAGGAAAAGGTTAAAGGTTGCAACCCCCACCCCAAAACAGAGGCAAACAAAAAAACAAACAAACCACCTACTGAAGTCACTAAGCAGTTTGTCTTATGCTTTGTTAGTGATAAAGGGTGTCTATAAAGCTTTTAGAAGGTAAGCCAATTATTTCTAACAGTTAAATTGTACAGTAAGCTAAATAGAGGCGTACGAGGTGAAGCTTGAGAGCAGAAGTGGATAGTTATCACATGCTTATATTAGCATGAACTTTGCTCTATTGTTTAAGACTCCTATGTTGGCATCTGACTATCAGAAGAAATAATACATTAGTGAAAAGTCAGAATATTGTAACTTTTAAAAATCAAATGTCTTTTTCTTGCAGCAAAATATATTCTTGCAGTAATTCTGAGTAATCTTTTCCCCTCACTAATATCTTACTTGTGGCTAGATAGCAAAAGTATACGATACAAAGTATTTCTTCCTATGGTTATTTCTGTATTTTCTGTGTACTGGAGAGCTGGATGTAACACTAGATTTAGTTATGCTGTCTCTATTATTTGTAGCAGTTATGACATTTGGCTATAGTTTATGAATTTTTTTCCCCCAAGGCCAGTGAATGGTATAATAGAGTGGCTAGAGGCGAATCAATTCTTGCTAACTTAAGTGCAGATAAGTGCCTTGAAAAAAGATCCCTCTCATTTGTTAATTTATAATCAAGGATAATATCACTTTGATGTAAGATATGCTTTGGATTTGTCTTTGATCAGGGATTAATTTAGGACTCCATTCCACTCCCATAAATAGTCACTGGAACATTTGCCACTTTCTAAATCTAATAGCTTCCTTCATCTCCAACTGCAAGCCCACAGGACCATATATGTGCATATCTTGTTTTTCATTTTTTTAATATAAAATTAAATATTTTGCACCATTAACTTCCTTGATTATTGTGTGTCTGCTTGAGTTAATACAAGTGCCCTGCTCAGGGCTAAAAGCTACATGATTTTCACTTAGGTGTGTCCTTCCTGAAGGAACAATTTAAGTAAAATAAAAATAGTGTCCAGAAAATGCAAAGCTTTCTCTTTTCCATTACTGAATTTTTCTGTCAGGAAACTAAATGGATTAGGAGTGTTGACCTATGAATAATAGTGTGGGTGAATCTAGAATTCTGAAAAGGGGGTTGAAGATGGTGAGGTGTACCATTGCATATAAAACAATACACATTTTTCTCTAGCTGAAAATAAACTAGATGTTTACTAATACACTAGGGGCCTAGTACTGTATTATACAGTTTAAGACTGAAACAAAAACAAATATAACTTCATTGAAAAGAGTTAAAAACAATATGCAGGGCTGAGAAATAGGAGCTTCATTCCCAGGAGCAGCTAACAGACTGCAGAATTGCATAACAAAAGATAGCTTAATATTGGTAGAACATCAAGAACATTAAAAGGAAGAGAAGAGAGGATCATTACCACCTGTGGAATGAAGAGTTTAGAAGGGATCAGGTAGACTCCCTCAGCACTGTCTGTCTTGAAATGTTGCTGCCACTGCCAGGCTGTTGGTTTTAAATTTTGGGTAGACTAGGAATCAAAGCAGTGTGCAACGTGCACCAATTCACCCCCACAGAACTGCCCTGGGGTACTAGTCTCCACATCCCTATAATTAGCAGAGGGACTAAGAATTAAGGTAGAGTAGAACACAAAATCTCCTGGCACATGCTCATTTAAAGGCACCCTGGGATCTGATCTCCAACCCGCCAGTCATGCCCTTTCTACTTGCCACTGAAGGGGGAGCCCAGAATCATAATCCTATATCAGGGCCAGGGCTGACAATCATTTGAACAGGACAACCTAGACGTGCCACATGTTCAGTTTAAGGTGCCATGCAAACCAGCCATAAAACTGTTCTGTATTATATGTGGGACATTTTTATGGCTGGTTTGCCATTTTATAGCCCATTAAATTAGGTGCATGTATAACACCCAATCTCGTATGGCGAGCTTTAAACTAGATTTGTCGGGGGATGGGGATGCAGAGGTGCAGGAGGACGCTTCCACGTCAAGTCAGGTGATGCGAGCAGGAACAACCCAGGTAAGTGACAAGGGCCTGTTACCAGATTTGCCCATTACTTTGGGGTGTGCTCATTTATTAGGGATAGTTTCTAGGGTCTTGGTAATTCTGTCAATGCGCTGCTTGTGTTACTATACGGAGCTGTATCTCTCCCTTCTGCAAGCCCTCACCCCCAGTGGAGCTATCTTGCAGGACTCAGCTTAAATGGGACTGGGTTCCTCCAGTCGCCAAATCAGTCATACACACAAACACACACAAATTAACGTGACACGCCTGACCTGGCCGGGTTGATCAGCATGGACAGGCTGACACCCTCATATGTCAAGAGTCAGTTAATCAGAGCAACAATAAACTGCAGTCAGACACAAGCACACAGGTGAACAGAATCCCTCTGAATCCGGCTGGGTGTCCAGCTGACACCCTCATGGGCCAGCATTCAGTTCATAAGGGCACGTCTGAGTCAAACTGGGTCAATCAGCCTGTACAAGCTGATCCCCTTATGTGTTTCAAACTCAGCACGTCCCAATCTTTGGCCTCTTGATGAGCAAACCCCACAATATTTGAGGGCTTCACAGGGATCTTTAGCTTAGGTAAAAGAAGCATAGCTGCAGAGCACAGAAGGAAAGAGAAGCAGAGAAAGAAACATATACCCAATTACTACCAGTTTGACTATAAAAGTTATTTATTGCTAAGCATATGAAATATATAATGGTACTAGTAGTAACAGACATGCAAAGGAAAAACACAAGCAATTACAATATTACCCTGGTTTCACTAAGTATTTGGGGAAACTTAGCTCAAGCTTAACTAATACAGTTCAGGTTCAGAAATTTATGCCTAGAGAGAAAAGAGAGAGAGAGCACTGGGATCTCACCAGTCCAAGGTACTCGGGCTGCAAAGCTGACAGGCACAGTCCTTGAAGGGAGATGATCGGTTCTTCCAGCGTCCCAAGAACAACAGGGGATGGTGTCAGCACAGGAGTTTTTCTTCTTTCTTTCTCTCTCTTCTTTCTTTCTCTCTTTCCTTCTTTCTCTCTGAAGCACCCACCCTTTTTACAGATTTTTATACCCTCAGTTCAGCTGCTTCGAAGCATCCT
>NW_005841902.1:1147451-1172835 GCF_000455745.1 Alligator sinensis | reverse complement strand
AGCACAGATTCCCCATCATGCAGTGCTCCCCTGCTTCTCTGGTCCCAGAATTCACTGCAGTCTCTGCTTCAGGCTTTCTGTTCTCCATCTCTCATGTAAATGAATGGTCATCTGGTTTCATCTCAGATGCAAATGAGACCTAGGGCAGTTGTTTCACTCTTGTCACCCTTATCTGGAGGGTCTTAGGTATGTCTCTCACTGCATCTTAATCAATTTCATTTATGTAGAGGAGGGGAGGGAGTGGGGGTGAGTCAGACAGACTGCATCCTGTGCCAGGGTTCCCAAGAACACACAGCTGAGACATAACAGGCCTGGGCAAGCTTGGGAACAAGAGGGCAGCACAAACACCCACAGGAGGTCTCAATTGCCTCTACACAAATGCTAGAAGTATGGGGAATAAACGGGAGGAACTTGCCCTCCTGCTAGCTAGCAAAAACCCAGACCTGGTTGGGCTTACAGAAACCTGGTGGGATTCTACCTACAACTAGGCAGTAGACATTAAGGGCTATAGGTTGTATAGATGAGATAGAGTAGGGAAAAAAGGGGTGGTGTAGTGCTCTATGTTAAAGAGCAGTACACGTCCTTGATCAGGATGGGGTCAGAGGAGGGGCAAACTGAGGCACTCTGGGTTAGAATGGAAGGGGGTCATAGGAAAAGGGACTTGATAGTGGGCGTCTACTACAGACCGCCTCACCGGGGGGATGAGCTGGACCTGGAATTCTCAGGTCAGGTCATGGAGGCCGTAAGGACAAGGGATGTGGTTGTCACGGGTGACCTAAACTACCCAGACATCTGCTGGGAGGAGCAGTCAGCCAGGTCTGAATGCTTATGTAGGTTTTTAGCCTGCATACAGGACCTCTACCTAACCCAGGAGGTACACAATCCCACCAGAGGAAATGTCTTGCTGGACTTGGTCCCTGCCACAGGCAGTGACCCGGTGAGGGATCTGCGGGTGTTCGACTACCTAGCTGTTAGTGACTATCATCTGCTTGAATTTACTATCTGGCACAGGGTGGTGAAAGCAAGCAGTAAGACAAAAGTCCTTGACTTCAGGAGGGCCAACTTCAATGAGATAAGGAGATTAGTAAGTGAGACTTTGGGGACTTGGAGCTTCAATGAGATGGGAGTCCAGGATGGGTGGTTGTTCCTTAAGGAGACGATCCTCCGAGCTCAGAGGGAGTCAGTCCCAATGTGAACCAAAGTGGGAAAGAGTGCTATAAAGCCTAGTTGGCTTAGTAAAGACATCCTGGAGGGCCTGAGGGCAAAAAAGGTGGCATACAATCAGTGGAAGCAAGGGGCTATCACCAAGAAGGATTACACCTCCGTTGCTCATGATTGTAGGGAGGTGGTTAGGAAGGCCAAGGCAGAGACAGAACTAGGGCTGGGGACCAGAATTGAGGATAACAAAAAGTCTTTCAAATACATAGGGAACAAGAATAAGGCACCAGGTAACGTGGGGCCCCTACAGGACACGCTTGGCAATCTGGTGATTACAGCAAAGGAAAATGCTGATCTCTTCAATGAGTTCTTTGCCTCTGTATATCTGAGCAGGGACTGGAACAACTCCCCCACTAGGATTATGGACAGGTTCAGGGGACATGACGTCATGCCTAGGGTTAGGGATGATGTAGTTATGGAACTTCTGGAGGGGCTGGATGTGTTTAAATCAGCAGGTCCGGATGCTCTTCATCCAAGGGTACTGAGGGAATTGGCAGAGGTCATAGCAGGGACCCTGGCATGGCTGTATGAGCACTCATGGTACTCTGGCCAGGTCCCAGAGGACTGGAAAAGGGCCAGTGTGGTCCCCATTTACAAGAAGGGGAGAAAAGAGGACCTGGGTAACTATAGGCCAGTTAGTCTCACCTCGGTCCTTGGGAAGACCTTTCAGAAAATTATCAAGGAGCACATCTGCGGGGGCCCAGCATGGGAGGTGATGCTCAGGGGCAACCAACATGTGTTCATTGTGGGCAGATCCTGCCTGGCTAACCTTGTTTCCTTTAACAACCAGGTCACAAAGTCCTTGGATGTGGGCGTTGAGGTGAATGTTGTCTACCTGGACTTCAAGAAGGCCTTTGACACTGTTTCTTACCCCATGCTCATAAAAAAACTAGGCAACTGTGGCATTGATGCCTACACAGTCAGATAGGTGGCAAATTGGCTCGATGGTCACACCCAGAGAGTGGTGGTGGACAGGTCGTTTTTGACTTGGAGGGATGTGGGCAGTGGAGTTCCTCAGGGCTCGGTCTTTGGGCCTGTGCTTTTCAACATCTTTATCAGTGACTTGGAGGTAGGCATGGAAAACACGCTGTCCAAATTCGCTGATGACACAAAGATGTGGGGAGAAGTGGGCACACTGGAGGGTAGGGACAGAATCCAGTTAGATCTAGACAGGTTACAGAGGTGGGCAGATGAGATAGAATGGAATTCAACGCAGACAAGTGCAAGGTGCTGCATCTAGGGAAAAGGAACCTGCAACATACCTATAGGCTGGGAAACATCCTTCTCAACAACACAGTGGCTGAAAGGGATCTTGGAGTCATTGTTGACTCCCAGATGGACATGAACCGCCAATGCGAGGAAGCGGTCAGTAAGGCTAACTGCACCTTGTCGTGCATCTACAGATGAATCACAAGCAAGTCCAGGGAGGTGATCCTTTTCCTCTATGCGGTGCTGTTCAGGCCGCAGTTGGATTACTGTGTCCAGTTCTGGGTGCTGCACTTCAAGAGGGATGCGGCTAACCTTGAGAGGGTCCAGAGGGGGGCCACTTGCATGGTCAGAGAGCAGCAGGCCAGGCCCTATGAAGATAGACTAAAGTGCCTGAATCTATTCAGCCTCCCCAAGAGAAGACTGAGAGGGGATATGGTGGCGGTCTATAAACTCACCAGTGGGGACCAGCGAAAAATAGGTGAGGCTCTGTTACCCTGGGCACCACCTAGGATAACAAGGAATAACAGCCACAAATTGATTGAGAGTAGGTTCAGGCTTGATATCAGGAGACATTACTTTACAGTTAGGGCTGCCAGGCTCTGGAATGGGCTCCCAAGGGAGGTGGTGCTCTCCCCTACCTTGGGGGTCTTCAAGAGGAGGTTGGATAGATATCTGGCTGGGGTATTACAATCCCAGCACTCGTTCCTGCGCAGGGCAGGGGGTCGGACTTGATGATCTGTTCAGGTCCCTTCCTACCCTAGAAACTATGAAACACTCTTGTCATTTATGCTGTGATTCACATATTAATCACAGCATATATGCAATGTGGAGAGGGGCTCTGATAGAAGAAACCGCATAGACAGCTACTGCCTCCATTTGCCTCAGTTTTAAAAAAGACTTCCCATCCAAGGGTGGTAGCAGGGATTATAATTTTTTTTAGGAGAGGCCATATCGGTTGCATTAGTGGAAAATGATCATTAGTGGAAACATGCCATGACAAGTCCAAATTCTGTGATGATCACCCATTGATTTCAATGGGTTCCCATGTGGTTTAAGTCAGCACAGAATTTCATCCATCCTCTGATATTTTCCAAAGATAATATTACTTTCTAGAATTTTATTTGGCAGAATTAAGGGATAGTAGGATTGGCACAAATGTTACTCTGTTATATTACTTAAAAGGTCCAAATCCATCAAATTTCATAGGAGAAGCAGACCTTTAGTGAAAACACTGGGGCTCCATGTGAGTGCCTATGTGGAGCTGATTACAGGACTGAGGCTTGGGGGTGATGGATCTAATGAGAATTTTCAAACAATAGGATGTCAATCATGCTTTCTTGTGCCAACAGAGTGATTCTATTTAGATGAAGAAATGATGTGATGCCATTGTAAAGACTGGTAAACCAAAATGATATGAAGTGTTTTTGTTAAAGGTTTATGTAATCAATAAAGACAACAAAATGCTAGTCTTTTGTAATAGCTTTAGTTTATAGATTTTTTTTAATGGAACACCAGGGAAGATGAATGAATTCTAATGGGTTTTTTGGGGGTAGAATTGATAGGAGGCTGAAAGTGATAAACCTAGTGATTCTTTTGCTATCTTCTCTTGTTTTGGTTTTTACTTTTCTCTGCTTCATGTGTGAAATCCGTGGTTGTGGGCAACGATGATTGTTCAACACTCCAAATCAAGAACTCTAGCATAATGAAACAACAAAACATGAATTAGAACAACTAATTTAAATGACCTTTTACCAGTCTGCAACTATAGATAACACTGCATTATTTACAGATGTTCCAATTAGAGAGGGATGTGTTACAGTTGATATGTTAATGCATTTTCATTCAAGGCTTTCTCTACCTAGAAATGTACATTTGACTTATCAGTATTTCCCCCTTATATTCTGTTTTAATTTTGCTTCTAGTCTTGTTCATACATAAAA
This sequence comes from Alligator sinensis, assembly GCF_000455745.1. NCBI lineage: Eukaryota > Metazoa > Chordata > Crocodylia > Alligatoridae > Alligator > Alligator sinensis. The sequence goes on along the minus strand of NW_005841902.1, from coordinate 1,168,468 downwards.
CTAAACACATAAATAGAGATGTGTGTACAAAGAAAGAATAATGAATGCATGGAGAAACAGGGCAAAACTATAATTTGATTTCATTAAGAAATTAAATGGTCTCTTTGGAAGCAGATTAACAATCTTTTGAAACAAATTATGCCATTATGAGTGAAACAGTGAAAGGGAAAGAAGCTTTCCTTTTAAAAACATAAGCATGCTGTAAAGCACATCATATGGGCTCAATTCTCCAGGGCTCAATCCTAAAAGTGCTCCACATGCAGGATTCTCATTGCCTTCATTATGAGTTCCAAACAGAATACTTGCTGAACTGGAACCTCAGAACTGTCTCTGCCAAAACTCCTATTAACGTCAGTAGATTTTATTGAAGTTTTGCCAAAGAAATGACATCAAGATTTTGCCACTTACTGTACAAAAAGAATACCTAAATCTTCAGACAGGACCACTAACATACGAACATAGTAACTGGTATACAGAAATCTCTGAATTAATCTCTTTTAAGGTAGCTAGATTAAAAAAAATAGACTCTTTGTTGAACTAATGTCCTGACTCTTAGCTGCTGTTCAACTAAGTGTTGTATCACTTAGGCTGTGAGGGAACAGAGTGTGTTCTGTTGGTAACCACCTACTACATAAAACCCAGAACTAAGGTCTCAGTTTGATTTGATATTTTCCCATACGTAGCATTTCTTGATTTTGTTCATAGAATCATAGAAATAGAGGGCTAAAAGGGAGCCCAGGAGGTTATCCAGTCCACTCCAATTTGAAGTAAACATACCCAAGCAAACCTCAGATGAGCTAATAGCTAGCTTGGATACTGATAGCTCAGCAACACAACTAGCTAATTGACTGAGTATTTGCTGAAGGTACCAGTTTAGCTTTGCTAGTTAGTTCCGTTCATAAGATCACTAATTTGAAGCTATCAGGTTCACACAAACAGTTCACACAAACAGTTACAAGAGGAAGCCATGGTGAAGTTAGTTAGGATGTGAATTTAGCAAGAGGCAAGGATTTCTTAGGGTGATATCTCTTATTGGGCTAACTATGTAGTTCGGATACAGTTGGTCCAATAAAAAATATCACCCTAAGAAATCTTTGCCTCTCGCATAATTCCTGGACCATCACAGCTACATCACTCTTACACTATCAACCTGAGTTTAGAACATAACAGTTATTTGGTACTAGCTCCCCATGTGGAAGCATTTATTCTGCAGTGTCTTCATCAAAAGGCAGTTAGTGCACTTCAGAAATAAACTAAGCTAACCCACACAGAGACTTTCGGTGCAGAGTAAGAGTGTCCATATGGGAACCTAGGCAGATCCAGGATTTTGTGAAGTGGGGCGCAGGAACAGTGACTGGTGCTGCAGAGGTGGCTGCACCGCAGCTCTTAGATTCCCCTGGTCCATACTGGGGTGGGTGGACCATGCTGTGGGAGCAGCAGCTAGGGATTTCAAGTGCCCAAATCAGGTAAGAATCTTAGAATTGTACAAAATTAGGGTTGGAAGGGACCTCAGGAGGTCATCTAGTCCAACTTTCTGCTCAAAGCAGGACCATCCTAGCTAAGACTTTGTCTAGTTGGGTCTTTAAAACTTCCAAGGATGGATATTCTACAACCTCTCTGGGCAACTTGCTCGGTGGTACATCCTTTCATCTTCCAATTTCCCCTCTCCCACTAGGGCTGTGCGAAACCGCAGTGTGCCGTTTCGACCAGTGTCTCAACGTTTTGACGGAATAGTGTATCATTTTGAATTTTGTTTCGATTTGAAACAGCTGTTCCATTCCATTCCATCGAAACAGGGTTGAAACGGCGAAACTGTTTCGACATTTTGCCCATAGGATATAATGGGGAAGGACAAAACAGCCTATAACTTTGTCATTTCTGGCTTGATTTGGATGCAACTTGCAGGAATGGTAGCCCCTTATGAGGGCATGAAGCCTGCCAAGTTTCAAGGAGATAGGTGCAGGGGATTCAGGGAAACTGCGGGAAACACCTACAAAACCACAGACTAAGGAGAGGAAAGAATCAATTCAGAGCCGGGAACTGCTTTTGCCCCAAGACAGACACATTCAGTTGCACAAGCACACAGGGAAACTGCACCCCAAAATTTTGAAAGCAAAACTTGTGTCATGTGTATGTGTTAAGCCACAGTAGGGTCAAAACTGTAGGCACGCTAGCCCCTGTGGAGGCCACAAAGCCTGCCAAGTTTCAAGGAGATAGGTGTAGGGATTTGGGGGAAGCTGCACCTCAAGTTGCAAACAAGCAAAACTCATGACATGGGTGACACTGTGTGTGTTAAGGCGCAGCAGGGTGAACGCTGCAGCCCTGCTAGCCCCTGCTGCGGCCACGAAACCTGCCAGCTGTCAAGCAGACAGGTGCAGGGGCTTCTGGGTTCTGGGGCACTGCACCTCTGGCTGCTGACAGGCAAAATTCGTGACATGGGTGCTTATGGGACTTTGTCTGTCTTGGGGCATGGTGGGGTTGTGGGGAAACTACTTCAGGCCTGGCTGCTAGGCCCTGCTGCAGCCACAAAGTCTGCCAGCTGTCAAGGACATTGGTGCAGGGGGGTTCTGGGCCGCTGCACCCCTAGTTGCTGACACATGACACGGGTGCTTGTGCAACTGACTGTGTCTGTCTTGGGGCAGAAGCAGTTCCCGGCTCTGTATTGATTCTTTCCTCTCCTTAGTCTGTCATTTCATAGGTGTTTCCTGCAGTTCCCCCAAACCCCCTGCACGTATCTCCTTGAAACTTGGCAGGCTTCATGCCCTCAGAAGGGGCTACTATTCCTCATAGCCCCTTCCTCCTGCAAGTTTCATCCAAATCAGGCCAGAAATGACAAAGTTATAGGCTGTTTCAACCTTTCCCATTATAGCCTATGGGTGGACGTCAAAACAGCATTGAAACTGCAAAACATTTCGACTTGCGTCATTTTGTTTTGAGGCTGTTTCAGCTATATCTGTTCTGTTTCGATTTTGCCATTTCAACCTCAAAACGGGTCGAAACAGTGTTGAAACAAAACTGGCGGCAAAATTTTGCACAGCCCTGTCTTCCACCTACTGCTGCTGTTGTCTCTGGCTGATCTGGGGATGGGGGTAAATCCAGAGCCACTCTTTCTCTGCTCTGATTGGGCTGCAATGGGAGGGACAGCAGTGGCAATGACAGGCAGGTTCCCCCTCCCTGAGTCTGCTCTTAGATTGGTGGGGAACACCTAGGGGAACTGGGAAGGTGGGAGGGACCCTTCTACTGCCACTGTCCCCAGCTGAGCCTGACTCTCCATACAGAGTGGGGGGAGGAGTGGTTCTGGAGCTCCTCCTGCCTCTGGGTCAGGAGGGGACAGTAGAGACAGCCATAGTAGCAGATGGGCAAGAGGGAGAATGGAAGGGGAGGGGATGTGCTGCTGGGCATGGAGGGGACTCCTACTTGCTTCAGGAACTTCAAAATGTCACCAGCTGCTGCTCCTCCAGCATAGTCCAAAAGCGGGGTGCAATCCTGCCACCATACCTCTAGATCTGCCACAGCATGAGTATATCTTCATGTTAGCCTTTTGCAACTATTTCCCTGTATAGACAAGCATTAAGGGCACTTTACTTCAGAATAAGAATTTCCATATGGAGTTTTATTTCACTTTCAATTAATACACTATAAATTCACACCTTTAGTTAATTTTCCTAATGTTTCTGTGTAGCCCCATAATAATACAGGTTAATCATACCAATCATCTCATTTCTAACTTGCTAAGTAAGGTTTCATTTGCATTTGCAAGTTAAAGTAGTGTTTAAAATGTAAGTAAAGTTTAGCTCATCCTGAATGATTCCATGTCTTCACTTGTATCTGAATTAGCTTTCAAATAGTGAAGCTATTATGCATAATGGGACTCATTGAGTATAAAGTCATGTAGGAATATTTATCTGGAATAGTTATGCCTCATGTGTAGACAAGCCCTAAGTCATCTTTTGGAATTACACAACACTGCATTCAGCTTTTTACAGATATTTTACATATCACATAAATAATAATAGAATCATGGCATCATAGAAAATTAGGGTTGTAAGGGACCTCAAGAGGTCTCCTGGTCCAACACCCCACTCAAAACAGGACCATCCCTACTGTATCATCCCAGCCAAGGCTTTGTCTAGCCGGGTCTTAAAAACCTCCAAGGATGGAGATTCCACCACCTCCCTTGCTAACCTGTTCCAGGGCTTTACTACTCTCCTAGTGAGAACATTTTTCCTAATATATAACTTAAACTTCCCTTGTTGCAACTTGAGACCGTTGCAACTTGAGACCATTGCTCCTTGTTCTGGCATCTTCCACCACTGAGAACAGTTTAGCTCCATCCTCTTTGGAACTACCCTTCAGGTAGTTGAAAGCTGATATAAAATCAGTCTTCTCTTCTCCAGATTAAATAAGCCCAGTTCTCTCAGTCTCTCCTCATAAGTTAGGTTCCCAAGCCCCCTAACCATTTTCATTGCCCTCTGCTAAACTCTAATTTGTCCATATCCTTTCTGTAGTGGGGGGCCCAAAACTGGACACAATACTCCAGATATGGCCTCACCAGTGCCAAAGAAATGAATAATCACTTGCCTTGGTTTGCTGGCAATGCTCCTACTAATGCAGCCCAGTGTGCTGTTAGGCTTCTTTGCAACAATGGCACATTGCTGGCTCATATTCAGCTTATTGTCCACTATAACCCCCAGGTCCTTTTCTGCAGAGCTGCTGCTTAGCCATCCAATCCTAAACCTGTATCTATGCATGGGATTATTCCATCCTAAATGCAGAACTTTGCATTTTCCTTATTGAACCTCATGAGATTTCTTTTGGTCCAATCTTCCATTTTGTCTAGGTCTTCCTGAATCCTAACTCTACCCTCCAGTGTATCTACTACTTTCCCTCAGCTTGGTGTCATCTGCAAACTTGCTGGGGGAATACTCCTTCACATCTTCCAGATCTTTGATGAAGATACTGAACACAACCAGCTCCTACGACTGGTTCCTAGGGCAGTCTACTTGATACACCAATTAGACATCAAGCCATTGATTACTATCCTCTGAGCCTGATTATTCAGCCAGTTTTCTATCTATCTTACAGTAGGGCTGTGTGAAACTTTGGCAGCCATTTCATTTCAGAGGTGTTTTGGCCCATTTTGGTGCCCAAAACACCAAGTCTGAAATGAAACAGAACGCTCTGAAACAGCTCAAAACAAAATGAAACGATCTGAAACGTTTTGGAAAATAACGGAGTTTTGGAGCCGGGCTTGTAGGAAACTAAAAAGAGGGAGCGGGAAGAGGGGAAAGGACTGCTTTGATATTGACATCTATAGCTGGCCAGTGTCTGTGATCTGTCCCTGAGGTCCCTTCCAATCCCAGTGCTCTGGGGGAGGGACGGCAGCCTGCTGTCATCCTGCATGCAGATCCAGGGCCCGTGCCCCTTGGAAGGAGTCTGGCACAGCCCTGCAGCCCCCACCAGGGGTGCGGGCCTGCGGATCTGCATGCGAGATAACAGCATGCTGCCACTGCCAGCTGCTCACCTTCTCCCCAAACTGTGCCATCAGGTTCAGTAGTCTGGGAGCTGACCTTGCCTGTGAAGACTGAGGTAAAAAATGTATTGAGTACTTCAGATTTTTCCTCCTCATCTGTTTCTAGGTTGCCTCCCCCATTCAATAAGGGACCCACACTTTCCTTTACCTTTGTCTTGTTGCTGACATACTTGTAGAAACCCTTCTTGTTACTCTTCACATCCATAGCTAGCTGCAACAATTCTTTTGTTTCTTCGTGTGTTTCTCTGATGTACCGTAAAATATATGTCTTTTGTTTCATCTAAGCTGCGCTACTGAACTGGACTGTTCTCTTTGGGAAAAGTCTGATTGTTGCTATTTATCGGAATGAGTTATTTGCCTGGGTCTAGTTCCAAAACAAGAAAATGACGGAAAAGGAATTAATAGTTGGGTTAGCCCAACACCGCTCCTTGAACAAAGAAGCATTCCAGAGTTCAGAGGGGAAAGCTTGTATGAAGGTTTCTAGTTATTTCCTCCACAGAGTTTAGAAAATGAACCCAGAAGGGGCCAGTCATCTACTTTGCCACTTGGATCTCAGATTCTGAGTTTCTATAGAGGGCTTTTGCATAGTTAATGTGCCAGCGTGAAATTCCTCACTTTTGCAGGCCTATTTAATCTTTTGTATGTATTCTTACTTTGGATATTCATGGGATATAGCTGAGAGCATGCTATAAAAATAGTCAGGCTCTGAATCCACCAAGTTTTGTTTCCATTTCTTTTATGGAGCAATGACTGAGGCATTTATATGGCTGCTGCAGAATGAAGGAAATGAGAAGGTGCCATGCTGGGGATCTAGTTCCCCCAGAATGACCAGTTCTTGTTGTTTCTATCATGAGACTCATGATGGTTTACTTATTACCCCATTTCCTGGAATAGAAATGATGACTTCAGAAACTCAGCTTTTGTTAAAAAAAAGAGTGCTCAGCCTTTAAAAATTTGAAGAAAAACGTGCATATATATGATCTACATGCAGCTCTTAAAGTCTCAAAAGCTGGTAAGAGGACTTTTGGTAAAGAGTTAACTCTGTGTTGGGGAACTTACTGGAAAGAATAAGACTAAATTTAAACAGAACATTTTGCAAGGCTTTCAGGCAAAGTCTATCCACAGTAACCAAAGATAAGGTAATTGTATAGCCAGCAAGAAAAGGAAACAAATAGCCCCTACTCTAAAAACAGGCACAGAAAAATTAAAACATACTGTAAGTACGAAATTAGGAAAGACAAAGAACAGAGTCCCTTTGAGGTACTCAAGTATTAAGTATGTATATATGATACTGGTGACAACCTTAGAAACAATATTTTTATCAAGTTTAGATGTTAAATAGAGGATTGAATTTTTAAAGCATAGTTGGCTTTCTCCTCTATGACACTTGTGTTTAAGGTTTGCAGAAGCAGCTAGAGACAGCCTACAGTCATATGGGTCCTAGAAATCAAGGAACGTGACAAATAGGCCACAGAGGCATGGGAAAATTGCATTCATTCCCATTCGTTTATTTTATATTTTATCTTTTTAAATTATTGGTTTTTAAATTCTCTTTCAGGATGTGCAGTGTAGAGAGGGATGCCAGTTTGGGTTAAAACTTATTTTAAACACCTGGTGCAGCTCCTTTATCTTTTTCTTCTGTTTTGTTATTTATTAAAAAAAAAAATGTTTGGGTTGCTTTGTTGCATACAGCAACTTTCTGCATGATTCCTAACTGGGGGTAGGGGGTGGGGGCATTCTCTGTTCAACCTAGTATTCATTTTGGAGGGTAGAACAATATCTTATATATAAGTAGCTGAATATCCATTCAAAAGGTGAAAGGGAGTGAATAAAATACAAATCTGTTGAAAGAAGAAAGTTTGTTCTTAGGCCTTGAGGGTAGATGCATCAACATCTGTGAGGATGAATATCTATGTTACTACCTTAGATTTTTGTACAATTGATTTCCCACAAATTCTCACATGTATGGAGCACATAGGGAGAAATCAGTGAAATGCAGCTTTACAGATGAACCACTTGGTGTCATAAAAGCATAACACACTAGTGCTTTTATGCTGTGATGTCAGTCTCCTAAGATCAATCAATGCACCAACTATAGCTAGCAGCATTTAAGTTTAAAAGGGTGTTTTAAACACACACTCTTCACCTGCCTCCTTTAATCTGATTTCTCTTTTCTTTGACAGTTTTCATGTGCATCATTAATTTCTATTTCTCCCTCACCTTTATGTTTCCTCTTATTTGCATATTCCTGTATGCTAAAATATTGGAAATACTTTAGCACACTGGAAATTGTCTGACAGAATCTGTTCATAAGAGATGTACTTATCCCCTGGGGATGTTTTGCATACTTATAATTTCCCAAAAAGGCATTATGAGCATTATTTGAGCATTTTGAGCCATTTCAGAGAGTACATCTTTTAGAGCTTTAATATTACTTATACAGGAGTTAAACATAAACGTGCGTCTACAAATAAATTAATAAAACTCCCCCTTGCCCTCATTAGGAAAAGGTATTCTATAAAGTGAATGAGGAACATCAAGGTTCCTTAACTAGCTACCTTACATTGCTTTTAAGAAGATGTGTGATCTTTTTCTCTTAAGATAAGATTGTGTGGCACTTATACAAGAGGATGGAACTCAACGGTTCTCTTTCATCACTCCTTCCTCTGTACCCAGTGCAATGGCCAGGAGCAGCTGCAGTTTTTCATTTAAGAAAACACAGGGATGCTCATTCTGGGTGCATCCAAGAAAATATGATACCCCAAGGATTTTGGGAGAAGGTGCTCCCCTTTCAGTTCACTATTCTGTATAGCAGGTCCAGCATAGCATTAGAAAGTGGAGGCACAGGAAGGTCAAACTGCATTATTTTAATACAGTGGCCTCCAACCTTTTTAAATAGGAGATCCTTTGGTATTTAAAAGCAGCCCAAGATCTACTGTGTGCCACTGCCATCCCTCCCCTACCCTGGCCAGCAGGTAAGTCTGTGGGGAGGGAAAGTGGGGGGCAGATTGAGGCAGAGGGAGAAAAGATGATTTGGGGGTGCGCCTCCCCAGCAGGTAAGTCCCATCTGGCCGGGGCCCCACTCAACTTACCCCTGGTCCTGCCTCTGCGGCACTGCCCCTCACCGCAGGGGCCTCGATCTAGGCCCCGCCCCTTCACTCCCCCACGGACTGTCCTGCTGGGCTGGGGCACGTGCATACATACATATGGGCACTCAGCCTCTCACCCCAGCCTTGGATCAACTCGAAGAGGCTCCAAGTTCTACTGGTGGATTGAGATCCATTGGTTAGTGACCACTATTTTAATAGAAAGCACAACTTGTATTCACATGAATGAACTATGAAGAAACGCAGAAATTCCTTCTAAAAATTAATTATATTTCTTTATGGAAATGTTTCAGAGCCAGCAATATAGAGGTGATTCCAAATCAGACCCTTACATCTGGATATTTGAATATTTGAAATGTTTAGACTGGAGGTAGATTCAGAGTTGATCTAAAACAAAAAAGTGTCCATCTTTTTGCTAGAGAAGAATTTGATTTGATATTTGAACCTGTTCATCTGAATTGCTAGTCTTTGTCTACCTGCTTGGTCATTTGTAACTGGAGGAATCCTAAATCCATTCATTCTAAGACTGTTAACTTTTTTCTTTTGTCATAGAGTCTTGCTTTCAATTTTACTATCAAGTGTCCCTAAGGGAGCTTACACAAATTGCATTGTTTGTGTGATTGGGCTCCTGAAAGTGCTCTACAGCCATGACATAATACATGTGCACAGCTGCAAAGTGCTTTTAAAATGGCTGATCCTGTGAAAATTAAACCTTGTTAGATCAGCTATTAGCTGAAGGCACTATAGAACAGAATGCCTTAGGGAACTTGTGTTCCCTCGAGGATTAGTTTTTCACATTTTGGGACCTGAACTGAGCACCAGCCCAGCCCTGCCCCTGAGGCTATCAGAGGGGGATAGAGGGGTGGGAGAGGGAGCAGCACACAGCTCCAGCCAGGAAAAGCCCAGCAGCTGTGTGCTACCCCATCCCCCTCTCATCCCTGCTGACAGCCCTGGGGGTGGCTGGAGCTGGGGCAGCAGGGCTGGGGAGAAGGGTGGTTCAGCAACCTCCCCTAAGGCTGCTGGAGCACACCCACCTGCTGGCCAGGACCGGTGCAGGAAGGCTCAACCCCTCCCACCAATCCAACAAGCAAATGCCTGTTGGGTTGAGGGGACGGGGGAGTTCTAACTTATGGTACTTTGTGTAAAGTGCCATGAGTTACAGCACAGCCCTTAAACATCTATAGGCTCCCTAATTTCTCTTCTGTACAACAAATATTAGAGGTGCACTGATACATTGGTCTGATATTGGATTGGCACTGATATAAAGAAAATTGACTATACTGGAAATCAGCCTGATGGGGCTGATAATTTGGCTGATAAATGCCCATGCATGTGCACAGCCATAGAGCAGCATGTAGGCAGCGAGGAGCACAGCCCAGTAGCTTGGAGAGCTGTGTGCTGCTCGTAAGTCTCTTGTGGTGGATGGGGTGGGGGGAGGGAAGCGGTGTGGGGGGGCAGATCAACACCCCCCATGGTGAGGGAGGGAGTGGGGCTGGGAGTAGGATGGAGCCACGCCTTGACTAGAGGGTGTGGGGAGGGGGAGTGGCTCCCACTCTGCGCACACCCCGGGAGGGCATGGTGGTGCATGTGCCCCCAGATCTGTGCAGGGCAGACTGCAGCTGTGGGCTGTGCCGGGCTCTTCCTGTCAAGGGAGGGGCTGGGCCATGCTGCACTCAGGGTAAGTGGTGGCAGTGCTGGGAGGGGGGCTATGGGGGGGGCTATGGTGAAATTTGGGGTGGCTGCAGCCCCCCTGTAGCCCCTGTCCCAGCGTTGCCACTGGCCTCCCAGAGAGCAGTGCAGCCCAGCCCCCCCTGCTGGGAAGAACCCAGCACGGCCCCCAGCCCACAGCTTCAGCCTGCCCCACCCTGGCCCATGCAGATCTGGGGGCACATGCCCTCCTGGGGTGCATGTAGTGGTGGGAGCTGCTCCCCACTCCCTGCACCCCTTGGACGCCCCATGGCTCTGTCCTATTCCCCACCCCGCCCTGCCTCAGCTGGGCAGTGCCTGCCCCAGTCCCACTCCCTCCTTTACCTCAGGGGGTGTTGATCTACCCCCACCATGACCCTCCCCTCTCCCCTCCCCTTTCACCACAACACACTTACCAGCCGCACCCAGCTGTATTGGAAATCGGATTTGTATTGGCCGATGTGGGTTCTTAAAAATTGGCTATCGGTATTGGCTCTCAAAATCTATCGGTGCACCCCTAACAAATATAAAGCACAAGCTATGGCTGTCTAGTCAAGCAAATATTTACTTGAAAATGACATTCAGAAGTGTTAAAAGGATTTAATTTTAAGTGGTGATTCACTGAGGTGATATTTGTGGGACACGTCTTTGAGAGCTTTGAGGCCCAGAACAGAAGCAGCTTTGATAAGGCTTACAGTGAGACGTATTAGCAAATGACCAGAAGGACCAGAAGGCATTGTGGACTGAATTGTCATTCAGACAGTTCCCCATCACCACATTTTTTTATTACTGCTTCTTTTATGACTATTTTCTTTAAAGTTTTCTATTACTTTACGTCCCTAATGCCTTGGGATCTATCTGCAAAAACATTTCACAACTCACATGTAGGGTCACAGGAGAATTGTGGACATAGGGAAACTGCAGATTCCACAGTTTTCATGGAGCTACATGCATATTTCCTTTATGGCACACTTGGTCAGTCTACTCTAAAATAGGGTATTGGGATAGCTGGCAACCTTTTTTTTGTTCCTAAAGCAAAGTAGCCTAAAAAGGAAGTTTCATCATTTGTAATTCCTCTCTACTTGATGCTGACAAAAAATAGACTAAGTTGGACAAAATATCTGCTCTACAAGGGGAAAAAAACGGAATATGTTAATTTATGGGAGAGTCTTGTACCTCTTAGGTGCCATACCTTCGTCTCTGGCCCTTGATGCTTTTGCTGCCTGCTCTGTGTTAAATTTTAACTGGACATTAAAATTCTAAAGAACACTGCAAATAAAAGAGAACATAGTGCTGATTCTAGGCAGTGACAAAAGGGACTTCAGGGAGCTGTTTAATATTCATTGAACACACTTCCAAAAAAGAGAGTGTTTTTCAAACTTCACTGCCCAGATGTGCATTGCTGCATGTTTATTTCAGGCCTTAGTGGCTATTGAACAAGCTAGGCCAAATCTTCTCCCTGATATAAATCTAGAGTAATTCCACTCTTTTAAAAAGTAGTGTTTCCTTAAATGTATGCCAGTGTAATTGAAGACGGTTTATAGGCCCGCTCTTTGACTTTGGCTGCCACGCTCTGGTAGTGGTCCATGCTTCATGTTATTACAGGCCTATAGAGGGGCTTGTGCAACAGTCTTGATGCAGTTCACTGATTGCAAAGAAACACATTCATTGAAACTCTTGTTAGAAAGCCTTGGAAAAAAAGAGTGAGTCCAAGCTCCAACTTCCTTTTATTTCCTCACAGAATCCTTTAATGTATTTTGGTTTGAAAATAGTCTCATCTAGATGTAACTTCCCTGCCATCCTCCTTACATACATACACAATCTCACCCATTTCTATACCTCTGTAGTTTGAAAAGTTATTATTTATCTAATCTATTTTTTATAGCTCCTGCCACCAGAATACGTAAGCACAGCCAAGTCTAACTTTTGATTCTGAGCTGCAGACAATATGGGGTACCATATTTGTTCTCTTTCTGTGGCATCCCTTGAATATTTACTCAGCACACAGTGATTCATTTTCTAACTGCCATTCCTGAAAACTCAACCTGAAATTTGCAACTGGAGCTGAGAAGGTCCTGGTTTCTGCATTATTACTCACGAAATTCTTGATGAAGATGCACTATACACAATAGAATTTAACACCCTTCTTCACACTAATATTGGCTTTGCAGCACAAACTATGGAAACCACATTAGTCAGACCTCAGTTTAGAAAGGAAAAATTAGACACTTTATTCTCTCACAAAATAAAAAGGAAGGGAACATCCAATGAAAGTGAAAGACAGTGTATTTAAAATGGAAAAAAATGAAACACTTGTTTTAAACACAATATATAATTAGCCTGTGGAACTTACAGCTACCAGAAGTTTTTTTAGGACAGGACCTTGGTGGGAATCAGTAAAAATTAGATATGTTTCACATTAGTGCCCGCTCAACAGATTTACACTCTTGGAACTTCCTTTTATGGTGACTGACAATCCCAGTTCTCTCCATGAGACTGATAAACCAGGAGTAAGGAAATGCTATTATTCAGTGCTGTAGCAAGAAAGTTTGGTGCCCAGGGTAAGCCTGCAGTGGCAGCCTGCCCTCGCCCTGTGCACAGATCTGGGGGGCACACACCTCCCTATGCTTACCCAGGAGTGCATGCAGTGGCAGGAGCCACCCTCTTTCCATCCTGGCACCCCCCCTACCCTCCCACAAATGAGCAGTTCATGGCTCTGTCCCATGCCTTGCCCTGGCTGGGTAGCACCTATTGGCACCCCTTCACTTTGGTGCCGGGGCAGTTACCCCGCTCGTCCCACACCCCGCCTTTGCAGTGGCACTGGCATTACTTGACTCTCCTGCATCAAAGGCAACACCTAAGTTCTCCATTGCTGTCAGCTGCTGTGTCTCCTATTTCCTGCTCCAGTGCCACTCTTCCTCTGTCTCCCTCCTGTAGTGTTGCTTATGTTTGTCACATGCACCCTGAAAGAGATATTTGCCATCCTTTTGGACAAGCAAGATTAATACACTGCTTCTTGCCAACTCTGATGGCATCTCTTATTTCTCTCATGTTATGAATCTATGACTCATCATCAGGGAGCTCAAATGGCTACCTATGCATTGTACAGGGCTGGTGGTGGTCCATGAGCAAGTAGCACATCAGAAATCGCTGAATGTCACCTTTCCATGTAGTAGTAATAAAAGGTCTGAACTTGTGCATTCCCCTTCTCTTTACTGTGCAGCCATGCCTACTGTAGTCATCTAGTGGTGGTGGTTGTTTATCCAGATCATCCAAGCACTGATTTTGGCTAAGCATTAAGAAAGCTGAGACGGTGCCTTTTTATTTTGATGAAAAGGACTTGGGTATGGACCAAAGAGCATGTTAAGCCAGATAAAAATGGGTACAGACTCACTGGGCATGTCTACGTGAGATGCTAACTGCACAGTAGCGTGTCACAGCATGGACAATGCTAATATGTTACTGCGCAGTATTATTAGGCTACTGTGCAGTAGCGCCACTAAAAAGGGAGTTCACCAGTGCTACTGCACAGTAACTCTGGTTACTGTGCATTTATTTAGTACTTGATTATGCAAGTACTAAATAAATGCACAGTAACCTCCGCGTGCTAATGAACGTGTAGACATGCCCACAGTGTATCAACTGCTGTGCAGTGACTGTGTGCTCCAGTAAGCAAAAGCTGAAGTGCAGTAAGTTTGCTCCCTGTCATCCAAATGCAAGTTACCATGACTCAAATTGCACTTACTACAGGGTAATAGGAAGCATGTGATCCATTAGTACATATTACCCTGAAACTTTTGACCAATGGTAAATCACTGTCTCCTTTAACTCAATGCAATTTGTTTCTTGGACCATACCCTTGTGAAGCTGGGTATCATCTTTGATGTGGTTGTTACATTAGCCCATGGTGATTTATCAGCTCTCTCAGTTGCACCATACAAACATTGGGTGGACGCCTAAACTTTTTGTGACCTTCTTAGTGAGTGGGCTTTGGAAGTAGAGGAATAGATGCTCACAATACTGCCTGAGTTCGACAGGAGAAGTATCAGGGCATTTCTACTCACAATGACAGCGTCTTGGAAGTGAGTGGGTACATTTGGAGATTGTATCCATTTCAGCCAAAGACCAGACTGGTAAATACCCTCTCCTTTTGTTAGTAGGTGAGGCTGCTAGAAGAAGATTAGGATATGCTAAAAGACACTGAAATTAAACTGCAACAGACTGAACTTACTCTGAAAAAGTTAAAAAAGAAAAAAAGAAACCCTCAAGGAGTAAGAAACATCAGTGATGCATCCCTAATTTCTCTGATGTTATGAATCCATGATTCATCTCTTCGTGGCGCTCTTAGTAGGCACTCATTGATCTCAAGAAAAACAGCTCCATGGCTCATCTGAGCTTAGTGTTAAAATTCTCCATTTTAAAGTAGTTTTAGTGCTTGTGAAAACTGCTAGATTAATGGTGCTGTGGAATGAAGCCTTGTCTGTATCCATATAACTACCACAGCATAAACAGCAGATTTCAGGCTTTTCCATCCTGATCCACAATATTTTGTCAGCACTAATTTAAATGGAACACCTCTGTGTGTGCTTGATAATAGTTCAGTTTCCATACTCATTTAATGTTTGATAGATAGTGCCGCTTGTGGACTTTCACAGCATAAATCCACTCAGAGCCAGATCTGTCTCATGTAGTGCTGAACTTATTCTGAAAAAGTTAAAAAAGAAAAAAAGAAACCCTCAAGATTAGCCTTCAGCCAAGATCACTTTCACCGTTGACTCAAAATCATGTTGTACAGGTGAAAGGTTTTATATCCTAACTCCTGATGTATCCAGCCCTAGACAGAGTGGAGTCCATCAAGTTTCAACTGTTTGTAAAATCCTCAAATAAAAAAATGTTTATATACCATATAAGACCATTTCTGAGTAATATGCAGTAAACTTCCCATGAAGGAAAGTGTCTTGACCACAAAAGCGTGTCTAAATCTATCCCAACCATGCTGTTGGTCCCATAAAAGATATTACCCACAAAAATCCTTGCCTTTCACCTGTTTTCTGGACCACCATGGCTACAACATCACTCCAGTACTACCACCAACTATAAAAGAACTTGTTTTTAAACATCTTTTGAAAGCCTTATAAAATTGAGAAAGGCTCCACTAGATGGTACTGTTTATTAAGGTAATGTTTCCATCTGATTTAACAAAATAACTTTAAAGTGAATAAACAGATTTTACTGGTGAAACAGAATATAAAAATAGTCCATATGGCAAAGCCATTTTTTTGAAATTCAATAATCCTAATTATTTTGTTTAAATTAATGGTATAATGTGATGTTTTAATACTGCCAGATTAATGTGTGTAAAATTAATTATTTTGTAAAATTAACACACTCTCTTTATTTCTTTTCTCCACTCTACTAAAATATCTTTGTTCATAAAAGTAGCATTTTACTGAGACAGGTGAGCCTCCATCTCAAATACAAGTAATTATCTCTATTCATAATTTAAATTATTATTTTTAGTGAAGGGAAAGAATGAAGTTTCCAAATTAACCGTGTCTGTCTTTAGATTGTAACTTTAGATCATAGACAGCTCAGTTCTACCTAAGCCCAAGGTAGAATTTAGGAAGTAGACTGTAAATGGACTCACATGTGGCCAGTTCTTTAGCATCCACTCCTAAGCCAAAGAGGCACTCTGTCAGGGAGGACAGAACAGAAGGAATTTCTGAAAATAGTTGGTCCTGATCTTTTTTTTACAGTTAAGAACTGTTTCTTCTCAGTCTGAGTGAGAGATACGCCTGATCATTTATTGCTAGTAGATTCTGGAGGCAGTAGTTTAACTTTCCAGGGGCTGGGTAGAAGCAATGCTAAAAGACCAGAATTACTCCCTTGTCAAGCTTTTTGCTAGAGAGCAAGGTGGAGCGAGCAGGGTGCTGAGGGGGATAATTTTCAGTAGTTAGGATTGGAGGCAAGAAAAATGGGGCTCATTTTGCATATGAGAAGAAAGAGGAAAGGAATGCTTCGGGGACTGAAAATGACTGGCTGAGTAGTTCTGATGAGTCATTTCATTTCTCTGTTATCCCATCTGTGAAATGGGGATAGTAACACCTCCCTCCCTCTTTCACGGGTATTTTATGAGTGGTGATTTAAAGTGCCATGCTAAAAGCACTTTTGGTACTGTTTATTCAGTGATAGTCCTTGCTTGCTACCAGATATCTTAAGAATTGTGTGTGCAGCTCTTGAATGTTTTCTTTGTGCTTCTCTTGGACTTGCATGCTACCCGTGTTTGTGAGGTGAGGAACTAGCTATGTGATGCTGTCATTCTGCTTGATTGTACTCTGCATAAAATGAGTTTATCCAATACATGGGGATTTGAATGGGCATCTGAGCATCTCCATGCCAGTTTCTAATTCACAAAAGTGTAAGAGTGATATTGTAGCCCATGATAGTTCAGAAATGGTACAAGAGGCCAGGATTGCTTAGGGTGACACTTTTTATTGGGCCTCCCTGTGTAGCTGGGATAGTTAGATAAGCTTTGGAACAGAAGACATTCTTGTGACCTGACAAAATGACCTGACTTAGAATGTCTTGCATTCCCAAGCTTTCCTGACTCTATCCCAACAGCACGGGGTCCAATAAAAGATATCATCCTAAGAAATCCTGGCCTCTTGCATAATTGACAAAAGGTGTGTACCTAGTATATCCACAGGAGTTTTGCATATCCCTCCTTCATTAACATGTAAGCTAATGTGTTTTGATGAGTTTTCTAACATAGATGTGGGGATACACATTAAGACTTCTATTCATATGACTGATTATGTGAGTGATAGGCAACAAAATCTGAACTTGATTTTGTTATAATTAATGTTTTTATGATAGCACCTAGATGACTCAAACAGGACCAGAACTCCATTGACTTACATGTAGTATAAATATGAGTGAAATCGTGATTCTTTGACAAGAATCCCATTGACATTTGCAGATTGGAAACTGAGGCATAGATGTTAAAGGCTAGATTTGTAATTGTATTTAGGTTCCTAAATGCAGATAACAGGATTTTCAAAAATGTTCTTGTGCCCAAGTACCACTGAAGATGCTTTTAGAAATCTTAATACCTGTAAGTGCCTAGACTAGTGGTTTTCAACCTTTTTTCATTTGTGGGCTCCTAAAAAATTTTGAAAGGAGGTGCAGACCCCTTTGGAAATTTTGAATTGAAGTGCAGACAACCCCTTTGAAATATAACTGTGGGTATTCACATACCTTTAATTGATCATAGTAATTTTTGTGGACCTCTTAGAGACAGTCTGTGGACCCTCAGGGTCTGCGGACCACAGGTTGAGTACCACTGGCCTAGTAGCATCTTTAGCATCTAAGAACATGTCTAGCATAGCTGGGAATTGATTCCAGTCTCAATGCAGTGCCTTAACCCAGTGTTTTCCAACCTTTTCCAGCCTGAGGCCCACTTACATTAATAAAAAATTTCTGAGGCACACAACCGCTCCCCCACAAAACACTTTGGTTCCATCCACAAAACTAATGGATATAAATGATATATTTCCTTTATTCATTTATTTATTTTTCTAATGTATGACTTCTTTTCCAAAATTCTGTGACACATCTGTTCAATTCTGATGGTACACCATTGTGCTGCAGCACACCAGTTGGGAAACACTGCTTTAACCAATAGTTATACTTCATGTGTATATGCAGGGGAAGGGGGATATCATTTACATTTAAAGTATATATCAAATGTAATTTATTACTGCTAAACTAATGTTTCATGAAATGTGGGCATGTATGTGTGCACATATGCATATGGTGCATCTTATTTAAATGACAGTATTCTGCCCCAATTTTCATTAATGCTGAAGCTGCTATATACCACCTCAGCAGTGTACAGTAGCCTTAAAGTGTATATAAATATAAACACAATTACTAGAGTGCTATGGGAGAACTTTTGCATAATAAAGAATCAAGTTCTTAAAGTATTTGAAGAATTAAATGCAAAAAATCTCAAGAGTCCATCACCAAACTTCTTCCCTCCTTAATAGTCCTATGGAAGAATCCAAACAAACCACAGACACCAAACTTTGTGCTCCAGCACAGCCAAAATGGGTAGCATGCCGAAATATGAACCAAAAACTGAAACACTGTTTTAAAATTGGAAATGCACTAGACTAGAGCATTAGCAACATATGTTGCACAGCATAAATCAAACCTCTTCCACAGCTAATGAAAGGAATTTCAGTATGCTTAACACCAAATTACTTTTGATTAAAAAGCTTACCGAGGAGACAAATGTAAACTATTGCTAGGTGTGCTCACTTCAGACTGTTATGGGCTGAATCTAATTTGAAATGGGTAAGATCTAACACATTTCATTTTCCACATATTCAGTGATGCAGTGTGTGTGATATTTTTTAAGCAGTAATTTTGAGTGTCTTTCAAAATGCTAGAGTCAGCAGCACAGCTAGTATGTTTAGCAAAATGATCATGCAAATGAACATCAAGTGATTTTAATATTCTCACCATCTCAGGCTGAGAGAGGGAATTGGTTATGTTAGTCTGAAATTAGGCAGAAAGCAGGACAGGTAGCACCTTATAAACTAACTTGTTCAGAGAAGCATAAGCTTTCACAAGTAACAACCTACTTCTTCAGCTAGCATCTGCATTAGCATCTAATGAAGTAGGTTGTTGCCTGTGAAATCTTATGCCTCTCTGAACAAGTCTAGAAGGTACCATCCTTTCCTTGCCTCTCATCTCAGTTAGATAATTACATTTTTGGTGTATTTAGAGTGTTGGAACAAGCTGTGTACATCAGCAAAGTATTCCAAATTAAACAATATTCTTAAATAATGCTTAATGCAGGTTTATATTTAGTATGGAAATTTTATCTGAAGGTGTGATAAACGGCAAAATTGTGGAGGCAACAGAAACATGACTGCAATCAATACCTGATTGCATTAGCAAAGAATGTAGAGAAAACTAATTCATTAGGTCATACTTGTTTACACGTGAGCTTTTAATGTGCATTAGCCTATTTTAATATGCATTAAAGGATCAGTATAAAAAACCCACATGATTTAGTTAATGAGCATTAAAATAAGCTAATGCACATTTTCCTAGTACCTCAAGACACTTTTACACGTGGTTGGAGGTCGGGGGGAGGGGGGCACTTTACTTAGAGCAGCTCTTGGAGCTGCTGTAATTAAAGCACTGCTGCATCTCCTGTATCAGCATCCCCGTGCTTAAGAATGGCGGCAGGGGTGCTAAAACTAAAGCTTGCTTGACAAGCTTTAGTTCAAGTGCCCCCACTGCTATTTTTAATTACAGGGATGCTGATATACAAGATGCAGGAGGCTGATGAAGCATGGCAGTTGCCATGCTCCTGCAGCCTCGGTGCTCATGTATAGGCACCCTGAAGTACTGTGAGGTTTGACCTAGAAACCACTATACAAAGCCCAAGCAAAAGTCTCTGTTATGTAACTAATGCCCATCTGCAATGATAAGGAGGAGACAGTCTTAGATAAAGGAGGCTTGAAAACAAAAGCAGAATCAGAGGACTAGGGCAAAGAGCTAATTAAAATACTAAAAATCACGCCCCTAGGTGGGGAGAAAGTATGCTAATGAAACATACATGTATGTAAATGAGATACATAGCTAAAACACAGGTATAGAGACATGCTCAGTAAAGAACTCCTTGCGTCACTCCCTTATAACCAATTAGCAAACAAGAATGCTTATGAAGGTCCAATACTCCTGAATAAAAGATGCTTAGAATTAAGAATCTGTGTGCTTGTTACGTGAAATTATTCCGCTTGCACCTTTTATTGCTAGCAATAAATCTTCTTTATACTTTCACCCCTGGTATCTTTATTGGCCTTTGCATACCGGGCACGATCCCAGACTTGAGCTGGGGCTCAACAGTACTAGATTTAATGCACATTAACTAAACACATTCATGCTTGTGTAAGCATACTCACTTGTTGCTCTTTATTGAGCTCACTGGGTGAAATTATGCTTGCATTAAATCTGTATAAAACTAACTAAATTCCTTATGGAAACTAAGGGACAGATTTTTGTCCCCATCTGGAATACTGCATACTTTATCAGACATCACACCATAGAAAGGATATTATTACCTGAAAAAGGTGAAGCTTAGAGCATTTATCAATGAAGTATAGAAAATACCAGAAAGTGAAGTATGAGTCTCAATTATCTATAATAAAAAGAAAATAGAAGTTGAAGCATACTGGAAAAAAAGGAAACTTTAAGGGATATATGAGAAAAATATGAGGGGGTAGTAAGAAAATATGAAGCTGGAGGACATATTTAATGGATTGGTAAAAATAAAAAAATAGAGGTTGGAAGAAAAAAATTTAAAAGGAAAATATAGGTAAACAAAAAATTTGGACAAAACAATTTTACCCAAAGAGAAAGCATATTTATTTTCCATATATATTTGAATCTAAGTTGATCCTGAATTTAGGATGACCCTCCAATAATTAGATTCAATATAGAGAAAATGTATTAATTTGTTATAATTTTCTAGGTATAGAATCTAATTATTGGAGGGTTGTCTTAAATTCATCCCCCTTCCATTGCTACGATAGGGAAAGCAGTGGCTGTGGGGAGTGGGCTCAGGTAGCTCTCTTGTCCTCTGCCCCCTCCACTTTCTTCCTCTGCAGCATTCC
>NW_005841902.1:1130069-1147164 GCF_000455745.1 Alligator sinensis | reverse complement strand
CGAGTGGAGCGGGGCCCCCCCAGCCGGGTCAGCGGCAGATGGTGAGCGGTGACCGCCTGCAGGCACTGCTGACAGTGTCGGTGGTACCTTTTCATAGGGGGTGCACTGCCACGCTCAGGGGGTGCATGTACACCTGCGTGCCCCCCCTACACGTTGCCAATGCCTTGCAATCTCTGTCTTTTCCCGTGCAGTCTCTGCCTCTCTCTCCCTTACTGTCAGACTCTGCTCATGCTCTGCTCTGTCCCAGAGCACAGCACATGGAAGCTCAGACCCTGTAGGCTATGCAGCAGTGTTGGTGCTGCTGATCGGCTGGCCAAGGAACAGAGTTTCCATGTACTCTGAGGGAACCCAGTCTACATGTGAGCTCAGCTGAACCTGACAGAAAGGGTTCAGAAGCTGGTGAGGGCAGGTGGAAGCAGGGCAGGAGACTGCTGTGAGTCTGACTCTGACCCAGAGTCAAACATGCAGCAGCTGCCTGCCCCCCCCCCCCAACCGCTTTGTACATGAATCTGAGACAAGGGATTATTTTTCCAGTGCTGATTGCGGTGGGAACTTGTCTTAGATTTGAGTGGATACAGTATTAATATTGTCATTGGCTATTTCTTTGAGAACTAATAAGGTTGGGTGAGGTATAGGATGACTGGAAAAGGCAAATATAGCCCCTATCTTTAAGAAAGGGAAGGAGGATCTGGGGAATTACAGACTGGCCAATCTGACACCAATACCCAGAAAAATTATGGAGCTTGTCATCAAAGAATCTGTTTCCAGGCATCTAGAAGATAACAAGGAACAGCCATCATGGATTAGTTAGGAGCATGTTATGTTTGACCAACCCGATTTCCTTGTATGACAAGGTGACTTTGTAAATTCAGGGAGAGCAGTGGATGTGATGTACTTCAACTTTAGCAACATTTTGACACTGTGTCTCATGATAATCTCATTAAGGAAATGCAGCCCAAACCAGTGGTGCTCAAGCACAGGGCCCCATGGGCAAGATGAGTGGCATGGGGCTAGTCTGCAGGCTGCATGGAGCCCTGTGTGCCAGGATCTGGACCTGGGGTCTGGCACTGCTCCCTCCTACTCCAGTATGCTGGGATTGGGCCCCAGTGCTGCCCCTCATAGCCTCCATGCTGGGATTAGGCCCTGGGGCCCAATGTTGTGCCACCCAGCCCTGTGCACTGGGTTGGGCATCTGATCCAGCTTCCCAGTGCCCGGAGTTCTCCATAGGTCCAGAAATTTGGTACCAGGGTAACAGAGGCACTGTTTCCCTGCTGCCAAATTTCCAGACCTGTGGGAAGCCCCACAGGCCAGATTACATGGCATGGTGGGCCAGATCTGCCCTGTGGGTCAGAGGTTGAGCACCCCTGCTCTAAATAAGAGTACTGTCAGCTGGATATATAACTGACTGGATCATCATGCTTAAAGAGGCTTGATGTTTAATTGGGAGGAGGTATCCCCTGGAGTTCCCCAGGGGTCAGTCTTGTGTCCAATACTATTTATGATTAGTGTTCATTACTGATTCAGAGGGTGGGACTGAGTACATAGCAGATTTGCAGATGGGTGGAGCTTCAGACACTTTGGAGGATAGAATTAGGATTCGGCATGACCTTGATAAACTTGGAAAAATTGTCCCAAATGAATCAAAACAAATTTTACATGAGCAACATCCTGCGCTTAGGATGGAACAGACTGAGGAATGACTAGCTAGACTGCAGTACTACAGAAAAGGACCTGAGATTGTAGTAGACTATAAACTGAATATGATTCAATAGTGTGCTCTTATTGCCAAACAAGCCAGTACCATACTGGCCTCTATTAACAGGAGTGTAGCCTGTAAGTCAAGGGAAGTGATTCTTCTGCTTTACTGAGTATGGATGAGGCTTCACTTAGAATACTATATCCTGTTTGGCACATAATACTTCAAGAAAGTTGTGGACAAAGTCCAGCAGAGAGCAACAAAAATGATTAGTGGTCTAGAAAACATTACTTTCAAGAAATGGTTGGAAGAACTGGAGTAATTTAGCATGGAGAAAAGAAGACTCAGGTAGGATTTGATATCAGTTTTCAAGTACGCGAAGAGTGTTTAGAAAGAGGATGGTGATAGACTATTCTCAGAGCCACAGGAATCAGGACAAGAAGTAATGGTCTTGAGCTGCAATAAGATAAATTTAGAATGATTATTAGGAACAACTTTCTCACCATGAGGGTGGTTAAGCGTTGGAACAGACCATTTGTGAGAGGTTGTGGAATCTTTGTTCCTGGAAGTTTTTAAGAGCTCATTAGAAAAATACTTCTCTGAGATGGTTTAGAAAGGGATAATCTTGCCTTGAGCAGAGTATTAATTTAGCTAGCCCTACTAAGGTCCCTTTGGCCTTATTTTTCCACGATCCTTTAGTATATATAATGATGAGCATATTTTTCTCCCCTTACATTTTTCTTCATTGGCTTCTTTAAGTCATTAGGGTAACCAATAAGCATGCTTATTGTATTCCCAACTAACCAATAAGCATGGTTATTGTATTCCCAACTCCCTCTATATGATACTGGCTCCCCTATATAACCTTCTTGATGTACAGAATTTTCTACTTAGAAATATGTCCCCTGCGAAGAGTATGAAGTCTTTGCTGTTGTAAAGTTCAGGGGACTCTTGTAGGCTATGTTGGGATGAAATTATCTTTTGGCAGCACAGCACTTAAGTTTTACATTTTGGTCTAAATTGGTTTATTTCCCAGATTATGAGAATTCCAGTTTTTACTAGCTGTGATATCTACACTATGGGTGCATCGATATGAGGCATTTACTGTGGAGTTGTCTAATTCGCTCTGCAGTAAATGTCTCAGTGTCTACATGTGCAGTGCTATTAGGCTGCAGGAAACTAATTAACTCTGCCTCAGGTTAGTACTTGTAAATATAAGCACTGTCCTGAGGCAAGAGTTTTTTACCAGGCAGCAGCGTGTGTAGATGCTGACAGGGTTGGCTGGGGCACGAGGGGCTGTCTGCTGGCTAGCCCTGCACTGTAGCACCCTCATGCCCCAGCCAGCCCCTCCGCAGCACAATGATCTGGTTTGGAGCAGCTCCAGGCTGGCAGGCTGACCCCCTGGACCTCCTACCAGCTGAGGCTGCTTTGACTCAACTCAATGTGCTGCGGTTCTGGGTGCATATGTAAACATGGTGCCCAGAAGCAGTAAACTCATGCAATATGTACCAGAGTTAATTGCTGTGCATTATCAGCACAATTAGGTGCACCCTGTTTAATCTATTTAATTCCCAATTCCATGGTATCTGAACAAATTTTACCTCTCGGCTGCTATAGAATATGTCTAACCCCAACCTCATTTATTCAGTGCTAAAATAGATGCATCTTTAATTTGTATACAGTGACTGGATATTTTTAGTAGTATGAAAAAAGTGAGAAATGTAATTAACCAGTTTGTTTATTCTAGCACCATAATGAAGTGCCATGTCATAGTGGTGATCAAAAGTTGAAAACAAGGAACTGGGCATTTTTATGCCATGATGTTAGAAGGCTTCTGACAGGCTGTAACAGTTGTGCTTGGGTCTGATTGGCCATTAACAGCCAGCTAGCATGTATACTTAACTAAACCTATCTGTAAAGAAGAGATGACAGGCTGCTCTTTCTCTGTTCAGTGATTTGCTTAATTAGTGATGGATATGTGCATTTTATCAACCATTTCCCTAATTACTATGAAAAATATACTGTTTTTTAAAAAAATATTCAGCACAGGGATATAAGTTGAAACGCAGTACAACAGAAGGGAGATGAGCTTTAATCCAGCTATACAGCAGCTATATATTGCTAGTCGAACAGTCCAAGTATCAGCTGCAGTGCTGTGTTCCTCTTGCCATAACGAGTTCACATATCCCTGTACTTCATGCCAAAATCAATGACAGGAAATCTCCTGAGCCAGACCATCATATTGTTAAATCCAAAAGGAATCTGTTTTTTCCCCTGACTTTCTAAAACTGTTTTAATATTTTAACTGCATTAAGAATATTTATTTTTGATGTGTTTTTAATTGGGTACTATGCCTAGTGTTAATATTGACACTATATTATATTTAAACAAATGGGCCTGCTTTTCATGATTCTGTACTGTTATTGCATCTCTTGAACACTATGCTAATTGTATTTTCTGTTGCTCTCCTTTTAAAGTGGGTTTTGCTAGATAGTGTAGGTTTAAACATTAGTTTTTGTTTTAACCCCCACAAAAATCTACCAACAGACCTTATTTTTAATTGTTAAAAATAACAATTTAATTGTTAAAAATAACAATTGTTAAAAATAACAATTGTTAAAAATAACAATTTAATTGTTAAAAATAATAATTTAATTGTTAAAAATAACAATTAAAGTAGATTGCATCAACTTTAAACTGTCCCCTGTAGCTCCTTGACAAAATGCACCTTTTTGTCAGTGCATGGAAACAAAAATGGAAGCTGACAAGGAAGTTTATAAACCTAACAGATAAATCTAATCTCAAGTGATTAGAAGTGAAAAACCAACAGCTAACAACACAAGTAGCAATGTATTGAATGAAAGAATATACATTAATTTAATTATAATAATCCTCATTTTTTAAAGCAAATGCCTTAGAAAAATACTAGATCTGAAATAGATTGAATTTGTAATACATGCTGAGATTTGTCAGAGTTCAACAATCCTCTATCCATAAACTCTATCAGAAACGAAGATTTACATATTTAGGAGAGGCATTTAAAAGGACGCCACAGCACTTCCCAAGGGTGTGTGGCTGGGCAAGTAGAGAAATACACAGGATCTGATCAAAAGAATACCCCATTTGTCAGTATTCACAGAAGGAAAGTTTATAGACCTTGACAACATAGATGTGCAGTGTGGTCCAGGATAGATGGTGACCATGTAGCCTTGATTTTTAACTAAGGGCCCTGACACATTTATGGCACAAGTGACATGAGAATTGGGCCATAAATGGCAACAATGCTACAAGTGGACCCAATTTAAGGGCAATAAAATAGCAAAGCAGCCATTAATTTGTTCAGCATATAGTGTACTATAATGTGGAGCATCATAATAGATGGTTTGTATGGTGCCTTAAATTGGATGTGTGGCATGTCTGCACACCAGGGCTGTCTGGGGCTGGTGCCTGACAATTAGATGATTGTCAGCATCAGTATTGGACAGCTCCGGGTCTCCCAGCTTGGGGCAGCCTCAAGTCTCTAACTGGGTTCCAGGTTGCCCTGTGGGTTCCAGCAATGGGAGCTGAGGGGCTCTCCTGGCCAAGGAGTTTAAACCCTATGTCCAACCTCCTTCATGCCTGTCGGGGCTGTTGGATGCAGGAAAACTCCCAGCAGGGGAAAGGCTTTCCCAGCCAGGGAATTTATTAAATGTAGCGCTGATAACTCTAGTGAGGCTGCCAGCAGTCACATGATAGGGATCAGTCCCTGATCCCAACAATCACATGTCTTGCTATGAACATGCAGCATTACAGAACATGTGATTGTTGGGACTGGGGACCAGATTCCATCACACAACAATATTAATGTGTGCCAGCAGCCTAAGTCTGATAGTGTGAGAAAGACTGAGGTTCAGAGAATAAGCTACTTATTACTAATAAAGTAGATAATATATATTTAACTTGATAGTGTTCTTTTTAGCACTCATGTAGTATGGCACATATCTTTTCCTAAAATAACAACATGATTCACAAGAGCAGAAGGGGCAAATAAATAAATTGTGTCCTTTTCCTTTTGGTATGCATATATGTTTTATTTACAGGCTGCAATAGAAGAAGTTGTCTGCAGAAAACAAACTTGATGACACAAAAATGTACTGCACAAATAGATACTTAATGTGCTACTTCATCAGTGATGTGGTGACTTGTTACTCCTAATGCATAAACTTAAATTCTTTAGCTGTCTATCAATACATGAGAGAGAATCTGGAAGAGTGGCCCTGCTTTTAAAGTTGTCTTCCAGCTTGTTTTCTTATATTCACCCAATCTTGACAATCTCTGTGACAGCTCCCTCTGACTTTATAAAGAACTGAATTAGACCCTCTGTCAATTCATGCGTTTGCCTACTAGAGTCAATTTCCCAGTTATACAATAGTCTCGCTACTTGTCTTCATAGATATTCCAAAACAAAAAAGAGGAGACTATAAGCCTAACCACATACAAATGCCACAATACATGGAATTTTTCTTTACTGTAAAAAGAAAACTAAGCCATCATATTGTTGAGAACCTTTCCTGTTGATCAGCAGCTATAGGGCTTTTGGAAACTTTTCCTCAAGAAGCTTTGGAATTTCTTTCAGAACTTTGCTATATATTAAAGCAATTTACACATTAATAAATGTCCCTTAATTATATTCTGTTTCAGGAGTACTGTTTCAAAAAGATGCTAGCTTCTCATCCACTTAGATCTTTCTTTACCTTTTATAAATAAGACTAGCAAATTGCCTGTCAAGAATGACACAGGGGTGGGGCAGGGACAGAGCTGTGCACCAGGCCATGCACCCCCCCCAGCTGCTCTGGGTCTGGCCCTGCTCTACTTCCCCCCCCTCACCCTTGCCACTCTGGGTCCAGCCCCGCTCAAGTCCCCCTCACCCCTGCTGCTCTGGGTCTGGCCTCGCTCTACCCCTCCCACCACTTTGGGTTTGGCCCCACTCCACCCCCTCTCCCTGCCACTCTGGGTCCAGCCGCACTCCACCTCCCGCCCCCGCTGCTCCGGGTCCGGCCCCACTCCACCCCACCACCCACACCACTCTGGGTCCAGCCCAACTCAATTCCCTCTCCCCCCCCTCACCACTCTGAGTCCAGCCCTGCTCCTCCCCCCACCCCTGCTGCTCTGGGTCTGGCCCCGCTCAACTCCCTGCTGCTGCTCTGGGTCTGATCCTGCTCCATGCCCCCTGCCACTCTGGGTCTGGCCCCGATCCAACCCTGCCGCTCTAGGTCTGGCCCCGCTCAACTTCCCCTCCACCCCGCACCGCTCCAGGTCCAGCCCCACTCTACCACCCCACTTGGTCGCTCCAGGTCTGGCCCCGCTCCACCCCCGCATCCCTGCTGCTCCAGGTCTGGCTCCACTATACCCACCCCCACTGCTCTGGGTCTGGCCCCACTCCATGCCCCCACTCCACATCCACCTGGCCCACCTCTGCCTTCCTTCCTCCCTGTCCACTGCCTCTCCCTCCCTGCCAGCTGTTCTGGGGGGTTTCAGGGCCAGGCAGTGGGGGTCACTGCCACTGTGATCCCTCCTTCTTCACCCTCAGGCAGGAAGGCAGGGGGGAAGCCTTGCTGCTCAGGCGGCTGGGGTGTGTTTGCTGCTGCCACAACCTTCCCCGGCAACTTGAGCACATGCAGCCCAGGTTGCACAGACAATCACCTCGCCCTCTCAGTGGCGCATGCACAGTTGCCCAAAAGCATTACAGACAGACAGACACACAGACAGACCCATAGACAGACAGACTAAGCTTTTTATTATATTAAAATAGTCTTAGATCCTGCTAAGCAGGTGAATTGAGCATTTCAGTTTCTTCCAGTGGATAATATTGTGTCATTCTTTTGCCCTTCCTTTAAAATTGCTTAAAGTGAAGACTTGTGTTTCTGAAAACAAAATAATGGAGCTTCAATTTCTAGCTCTGATGCTCATAAAACTGGTTTGATATGGACAGCATTAGTACAAACTTCTGACTTTGACCCATCCATATTGGGAGGAACTGTTTCTATAGGAGAAAAGATAGCTCACTCACCATGGTTATTTAATCCTTGGCTGGTTGTCTAAAACTGGCTAAGATGCCAGTTGAGCCACCTGTGCTGATGATTTTGAGATGGACACCTTTCCTCTAAGAACTAAATTGAGACTGCCAACTTATTTCATGTAGGCTACCAAACTCTCTTCAGATGGCAGCAATTTTTGATCATTACAGACCTGGGCTAGATTGAAACTGGCAGCTAATATCTGAAAGGTTTCATATGCCAGTATTTCCCTTGAGCCACTAGGTGACATATGGTTTCATTCTTAGAAAAATGGTGCCAAGCTAATCTGAAAGCATTTATCCAAAGCTTAAAGTCATCTTTTGCCATACCTAGTGGGATCTGTTCACAAATGTTTGGTAACTGGGGAAAAATTTAGAATCTGGCATTCATTTGATCCACACATTCCAAGTAGATTATGGAATTAGTGCCATTATAATGGGATTGAAGAAGGCTTCATGTCTTCGATCTTTTTTAAAAAAATCAGTCACATTCATTTTTTTATTGGAAGAATTGTAATTTCAGTTTGCTCATTTTCAATCCAGTTTTACCATGCCTTTTCTTATTGTATTCTTTCTGGCAGTCTTATGTAGGCTGGAATTTCTATGTCTTATGTAGGCAGACAAGGTTCCTTGGGTGAATTTGATATCTTTTATTAGACCAACCCAAATGGTTGGAGAATAGTTGTTAAGCAAGCTTTCGGGTTCAAAAACCCTTCGTCAGGCTAAGGAAGCTTCAGCAGTTGGTGTGTGCTCTTCCTGGATGGAATGAAAAGTAAAGAAGCCAAGGGCTGGGCTGGGGAGTCAGTTGCCAGGCAGATTGTAATGTATCAAAAATCCAATGTCTATGTTTAGTCCATGATCTCTAGTATCCAGCAGGTTGATGAAATGGAGCTCATAGGCTCGTCTCTGGGGAGTGCTGTGTAAGTTTCCCTTGAGGATCAGGACTGAGAGACTGGAGAGAGAGTGGCCCTCCTGTGAGAAATGTGCCCCCACCGGTAATTGAGTGTTTCTGTCTTTGATGGATTTCCGGTGTGCGTTCATTCTGGTGCGCAGTTGTTGTCTGGTCTCTGCTACATATCTTCCATCAGGGCATTTGGTGCATTGGATGAGGTATATCACATTTCTGGAGGTGCAGCTGTAAGATCCTGGGATGCTGATGGCTCTGTTGTGGGGTGTAGTAATAGTGGGGGTGGTGGAGATGCTTTTAATTTCTAGCTGCATCGTAATCCTTTTTCATATATATTCTTCCATATTTCATTTTAAAATGGACTTACGAAGTTTTTTGAGAGAACTTTTGGGAAAAGATTTAAATAAGATACTTATTTCTGTAGATCATTTTGATACTGCCATTTTTTCACATCATAATCTGGATAGAAATTGTAATGAAAAATGTTTTGCAATATCCTTTTCTATTTAAGCATCTTTACATCTGCTGCCTGACTAACAGACAGAGAGGTGAAAGTGCAAGCTGCAGCATCTGGTGCCAGGGTCAGTGCCCTTGGGCATACTACTGCCTTCTAGCAGAGATGAACTTGACTTGCTCTTCCAACCATCTGATAGCCTGTGATCTCACTTGAAACATTTTGTTCTTTCAGTGGTTACTGACCCTCAGCTCAGTTGGGGAAAGGGATGATCTCACCAATATTTGCTTGCCCACACAACAATATCCCTCTCCCACACCAGGCTCACCTGTACCACAGTCTCTCAAGGCCTCGCTTGCCTTCAGGACTTACCTGCTTATTTCCACTAATAGAGCTCCTATCTTTACTACTTTCTCCTTCTTTGCCTAGCTTCTGTGGTCAGGCCTCTTATATACTCCCTGGGGGAGGTGTGGCCTTCACCCTGGGCTGGCATACAGAGCCCTCTTTATATGTAATAAGGGAAGTGAGTCCCTATTACCCAGGGGGTGTGTCTACACATTAATTAATGCTCTGTAATTACAGCACATTATGTTTAGTACCTGTAATAACAGGTACTAACTTAATGCGCCATAATTTGTGTTACTGTGCATTAGCACAAACAAATGCTTTTTTGTGACACTTAATGCTCATTGGACTAATCTACTGTGCATTCACACATTAGCACAGTTTTTGCTAGCCACACTAATGCACAATAGAATTAGTCCAATGGGCATTAAGCATCTTGTATAGATGTGCCCAGGGAGTAGTAGTGTAGGGCATAACCTTCTCTAACCACATCCAGAACAGAAATCATAGTAAGCATGACTGTGCAACTGCTCAGAACACATTCTGGCTTTTAATATGGCATGGTTATGCTTACTACAACCTCAAATAAAACATGTGCCAAGTGCCATGTGCAAAAAGGCCCTTACCCTGAAGTCAAGAAGAAGGTATGATAGGGTGGCACCTTAGAGACTGTTTCAGTGAGGCATGAGCTTTTCTAGGTGCTCACTTTCTCAGATGCTTCCTCATAGTGCCTGAGGAAGTAAGCAGTCATCCATGAAAGCTCATGCCTCTCTGAAACAGATAGGCAGATATGTTAAACTGAAAATTAGTATGTATATATGAGAAGGGGAAAGGCCTTCTGCTGATTTCACTGGGAATTTTGTCTTAGTAGGTTATCTCTTCAGTGTGCCCTCTATTTAGTAACTAATGCAAGAAACCTAGACATTTCAAAGGTCATAACAACCATATCAACACTCTGAGGAATCAGGAATTGATACTTAAACCTCTTCCACCAAAGAAAAATTACTCTTGGTTCCCTTGAACATCTGCTGTAAATATAGCCTTGGAAAGAGGAAATATACTTGTAAAGGCAGGGAAATTGCTTCTTAGTGTATGCTACAAGAGGAGAGACACAGGATGATTGAAATTTCAAAAGAAAACTGTAAGAGACAAGGTCTTTTACAAACTACAGAAAAGCCTGGAGCATACTGTTTGGGATCTGGGGGAAGAGATAAAGCCAGAGAATAAAAAACACGCAATGATATAATGATATGAGTTCACAGGATAAGGAGGTGGCACTTATGAATGAAAATACAAAGCAGATATTCACTGAAAGTGAAAATGATGACAAACTAAACATTATTAGAAAGTGACTCATATGCTAAATCAGTTCACAAGATGCATGAATGAAAATTTGTTTTAGCTTATGCTCAAGTGCGAGAGAAGGGCTGACATCTGTTTTACTAATCTGTCATTAGGTAATACGGAACCATTTTTTTGTGAACTAATATTATACCCATGAATTCAAGACAGCTTTGATCCTTGGGCAGTGGGTCTTAACCTTTTTGGACTTGAAGCACTCCTCACTAGACTCAAGGTACCCCTTCAAAACTTATGTAAAATGAGTGACAGCCAGTTTCAAAATCCAATTTATATATTACAGTGCTTACCTCCTTACATGGGAGCTACACAATGTGAGTAGGGGATTGTCCAGACAGGGATAAGCCCGAGCCTGACTTATCTTCCATATTTACTTGATTCTAAGATGAGGGTTTCCCCCCACTTAACATGAGGGGAAAAAGCCCCACATCTTAGAATCAAGTATGGGGTGGGGGCAGGTAGCTGCTGTGACTCAGGCCTCAGCCCCTAGCTGAGGCAGGAGCAAGAACTGCAGCTGTTGCCTACCATCCTCCCTGGCCACCTCTGCACCCCCCATTGCCTCCCTGTAGCCTCTTCCCTTCCATCTCGCCCCCCACCCTACCTCTGCTCCCCCACCTGCCTCTCTCCCTCCCTCATTTACCCTTGCTCTGTGCCTTTAGCCTCTGTGTGGGATGCAGCCTGTCTGGAGCCATGCTCAGTTTGGCCCAGTAGCAGTGATGCACAGCCCACACAGCTGCTACAGGGGCTGGACTGGGGTTGTGCTCAATGTCCCAGGCTAGAACAGGGACAGAACCGACTTATGTGGATCAAAGGTGGGGAAATGGAGCAGAGGCAGGGGAGATGTGGGAAGGGTCAGGAGTCCTTCCCACATCTCCACTCAGGCCCCACCCGGTGTGCAGACCAGCACACGGAGAGCCGGCCCTGGGAGCAGCCTCAAACTGCTTCCAGGGCTGGCTGTCTGTGTACCGATCCATGGACTGCCTACCCAGCCTCTTGCCAGGTTCACAGGCTCAGCCACCTTGAGCGGCTCCTAGAGCCTGATCACTGTGTACCGATCCGCATGCTGTCAAGGCTTAGGCGGAGTCCCAAGGACGGTCTTCCCCAGAACTCCTTTCTCCTTGCCGTCCCTCACTGCATCTCTGTCTTCCCAGTGTACTGAGCATGCTCTCCTTTTATACGCTTCAGGGGCTCCACCCCCGAAGTTCTCTGAACCTGGCAGGGCGCAGTCTTGAACCAGGTCCAGACTGCTCCTTGCCCCCTCCCTTCAGGGAAAGGGCAAGGCTTTGCTTACCTGGCTTGCTTCTGATTGGTGGATGAGCTCCACCAATCAGAATGGCAGAATCCCGAGCCCACAACTGATTCGGAGCTCAAAAGGTAAGTCTGCTACACAGATGAATACAGTACTTAGCTTATCTCCTAACGTCTCACTTATCTCCTCATGTCTTTTGACACCTTTCAAAGAATCTGGCTGCACTCCAGACTTCCCTGGCATCATGGTTGAGAATCACCATCCTAGTGGATGACCGCAGGAGATAAATCTGAAGATTCAAAATATGAATTTAGAAAGTTTACATTTATTTTTACCTTGTGTGCAATATATTTCACTCCACATTATTTATATAATGCATTTGATTTTTTTCCAAGTAAACAATAGTGAGTACAATAATAGTATCATAGAAAATTAGGACTAGAGGGGATCTTAGGGAATCAACTAGTCCACCACTTCTTTGATTGAGGCAGAATGATCCCTGTCTCAAGCCTTTCAGACAAGTGTTTGTCTAACCTGTTCTCAAAAGCTTTGAGTATTAATGATTCCATAATCTTTCTTGGTAATGTCTGTTCCAATGCTTAACTATCCTCACAGTGAGCAAGTTCTTTCTAATATTCAACTTAAATTTCCCTTGTTGCAATAAAAAACTTACTTCTTACCTTGCTCCTGTGGACACAGAAGACAGTCTATCACCAGACTTTTTATAACTACCCCTCAGGTATGTGAAGACTATTATTAAATCCTCCCTCAGCTTACTTTTGTCCAGACTAAATAGTTCCATTTCTTCAAATTTTCCTTGTAGAGCAAGTTTCCTAGACCTCTGGCTACTCTTTTGTTGCCCTCTGCTGGAATATTTCAAATTTGTCAAAGGCATTTTATTTTGTGTAGCATCTCTTATATAAACAATATATGAAACACTTGGCCACACTTGAAACCACAAAACAATGTCCTGCTAAGGTAATTATATGGTGACCATTGCTGTAGTACGAGGGAGGCTCTTACATAAGATGTCATGAGATTGTGGATAGTAAGCTAGTGCCAATTAAGCAGAGGACCTTGGAAGGAGAATAGAGCAGTCTGAAAAATTCAAAGAAAATTTTAAGAATAAGTAGGGAAGCTTTGAGCTTGATTCTGAAATGAATGAGTATCCAGTTGAATTGCTTGAACATGGGTGTAATGTGGTAAAGTACGTTGGAGGGAAAAGTCAAGAAATAAGAAATAAGATGCTTCACATGATGTTGATTCTGGGCTGGCCGGTTATCATGTTGAATGAACATGCATTCGTACAGTATGAGGACAAGAGGACACGCAGGTATGTGTATGCATTTCAGCAATTGTGGTTTCAAGCAGTGGCATGCATTCACATACATTGTACAAGCTGGTGAAAGGAAGTTTTACAGACAAATAGGCAGCAGATAAG
The DNA here is from genome assembly GCF_000455745.1 of Alligator sinensis. Taxonomy (NCBI): domain Eukaryota; kingdom Metazoa; phylum Chordata; order Crocodylia; family Alligatoridae; genus Alligator; species Alligator sinensis. The sequence goes on along the minus strand of NW_005841902.1, from coordinate 1,133,658 downwards.
AGAAGGCAGAGAGCTTGAGGTTGAGGACCAAATCCATACCAGCTTAAGCTCTTTGTAACCCACTTTGCATAAATCATATGCATAAATCATAAGAGAAGTTGGCTCAGTGGAGGTAAATGGAGGTCAGCAATGGAGTTGTCTGATGGTACACTTCAGTCTAGGGCCATTTAGCCATGGAGGGTTGTGTAATGAGCCCAGGACCAGGAGTGTTGCAATTTCATGATCAGGACAATCCATTTCCAAGGCTTCAGGGAAACAGGCCCCACCTGCAGCAGGCCTGTGCTGCAGGTGTCAGTATTCTGGGCAGAGCCAGTCCTAACTGGGCAATTGGAGTAACCAATTCCCTGCGACTGCAGGCCCCACCAGCTCCAGCTTTTAAAAACTCCAGCTTTTAAAAAAGCAGTATGTTGTTTAGGCAACGATTCTGTTGCTTGTTCTTGATCTTTCTGCAGTACCTTGATTCACTTATTAGAAACTCCAGTTTTTGACACCTGGCTGACCCTGATTCTGTCTTAGGGTGTTCAGCTTACCGTGACCTTGGCCTTGACTCCTGACTTTCCATGAACCCTGTTCCTTGACTTTTTTGATTATCAGGTGACCACCCCAAACTACCTGCATCCTAGTACCAATATGAGACAGAACAATTTAGCTGTTCAAAACAGACAGACATTGGAGAAGGCAGCCATTAAAGAAATGGCGGTAAGGGATTCCTATTTTCTTAAATAGATTCATCCCTTCAGTCTTGCAGCTATCATTTCAAGTATTTCAAGGGGAGAGAGGAGAGCTTTTCCTCAAGATTTTTTTTTTCTTTTTTAAGGAAAGTAAGTTCTAACATGAAATTGAGATTTTAAAAAACATAACTAAAAAGAAGCAGCAAAATATAAAATAAGTTTATAAATAGGGTGGTTCTCAACCTTTTCAGAGTTGGGGCACCCCTCCACCACTTGTGATTGTCTTGTTATCCCTGGTTGAGAAGCACTGTTGCTTCTGATTTACCTAGGTGTTACTACCTCCAGATAAAACCTCTCCATGCAACTGATGCACAGCCAGTCCAGGAAGGGCTATAGTGTGTCTGCTCACTCATCCAGAATTACGGGTATCTGATCATCACTCTAAAGATCTGCTTCATGCTGTGTAGCCCTTCCTGGTCTGGATTCCCCTCTACCAGAAACAGATATGCATTTGTGGGACTGTCCTGAGTGCTTCTGTTTCTAGGAAGCCCATAGGAGGGGGCAGACCAGGAATGGCTTCACAGCATGAAGTAGCTCCTGTGTGATTTAGGCTGGTTAGAGACCTAACATAGCAGGAAAAGTACATGGGGCACTTTTACCTGGTTGCTGCTGCAGTAGCAGCGTGCACATTGTGGCACCCCTGAAGAGAGTTCAGAGCACCTGGTGTGCCATGAACCCCGGTGGAGAAACACTGCTCCAAGGTCCATGACTACTCCCATGGACCTTGCAGATTACACCAAATGTTGCCACAAGTGATCTGTTTAGTACCGAAACTTAATGTTTTGGCTCAGATCTGAAGCTGTCGCAAATCAGTGTGGTTCTAGAAATACTCAGATTTTTTCCAGTTACTAGTCTGGTTATTTGCTTTATGGGCAGATTTCTACTGCTTTCTAGTGTTTCACATATAAGAGTGATTCATTTTTAAGTTAATGTATTAAAATTTGCCATAAACAAAAATATCCTAGCATGAAAATTATAGACTTTATAACATTTCAAGTTGGCATAATTAAAGCCAACATTTCGCCAACATTTCAATAAGAGTCCTTTTATATTAGCATACATACAAGTGAGCAAGTCTTTCTCAGTTTTACATCTATCTCCAGTAGCTGGTACTCTAGCAATTTCTGCAAGGGCTACCATGCCTTCTGGGTCCTGACTCATGTGAAAACAGAGTAGACTGTGTGAGAATAATGATAATCAGCATAGGTTTGTGATGGCTTTTACCTGTGTATTTTTACACAGAAGACATATGTGTACCGCTATTATTTTGATTGTAGGTAGTATATGCAGTCTCCCTAAATTGATTTGTGAATATCTTATTTTGGGCACTGCTCAAAATTTGCACATATTCAAGAATTATTTGCCTAGATCTATACTCATTATGAAGTGTATCACGTGAACATTTTGATTAATATTTTTCTACCTGCCATTGAAAATAGTTTGGCTTTCTCACCACAGGTCTGGGATCTTGGTATTTGGGACCAACCTTTCTTCTAAGGGCACTAGTGCTTCTCTGGAGCATATATAGCTCTGTCACTGAAGTAAGTTCCTGAGCTACAGTCAGAAAGTGTGAGGCAGCTTTATAGAGGGGAAAAAGATGTAGAATGTGAAATAATAAGCGGGATAGAGGAAGATAGGAGAAGGTGCTCTTGGATTTGATTTACCCAAATTTGTACTAATGCTGAGAGATGTTGAGTAGGTCAAAGTGAATCCTGACTGAATCTAACACCATGTCACTCTTTGGCTGGTATTCTTAATCACCAGGGAAACAGGTTTTCTGTTTTCCACAGGGAAACGGAGAAAACCACGGATTTTACCTTTTACCGGAGGCAAACACAGATTTCTTATTTTACCAGAGAAATCCACAGATTTTGCAGTTTTGCAACAAGCTGTCTGCAGGCTGGCAGAGTTCCAGTCTGCAGGGGGCTGGGGGGAGCAGGGGAAGGGCGGTTAGGCAGGGGGTGCCAAGTGCATGTGCACATGGGGATTAGAGGCCCCCATAGAGAGGGAGGGAGAGAGTTGGGCAGGGCTGGGGCTAGGGCTGGGGCTGCTGCCCAGTTGGGCAGTGCCCTGGTGGGGAGTGGGACGGGGCTTCAGGTAGCTTGTCTGGGGGGGCAGGGGAATGGGACTGGTTCCCCACTGCTGCATGCAGCCCTGGGGGTTGGCGGGGCTGTGTCTTCCAGATGTGTGTGGAGGGCAGGGGTGGGGCAGGCTGCCACTGTGGGCTTGGGTGGGGCTGCTCCCCATCTCTGTGCATGCTCCTAGGTGGAAGGAGGGACCTGTGCCCCCCAGATCTGTGCATGGGGCATGGGTCTAGGCTGCCTGCTTCTGGCCCAGGCTCCTGCCCTGCTGCCCTCCCCCAGGGCCTCCACAGCCTGGTGTGTGTGACTCGGTGCTGCAGGGCAGAGCATGGCTGCACAGGAAAGCTGCTTGCCGCTGCGAGCTCTGTGCAGCCCTGCTGACATCTGCCCTGCATGCAACTCTGCGCTGCTGCCCTCACTGCAGCCGCGCACACATGGGATACGTCACCAGTAGGGGTGCACAGGGCATGTATCAGCGACATATTCAGCCACATCAGCCAAAAAAGCTGATTGCCAATAATGCCCATTTTCCTTATATCGGTGCTGATCCAATATGGGACTGATGTATCAGCGCACCTCTAGTCACGGGGCAGTGTGGAGCTCACAGTGGCAAGCAGCTTTCCTGCATGGCTGTGCTCTTTCCTGCAGTGCTGGGTCATACATGCCGAGCTGCAGAGACCCCAGGGGAGGGCAGCAGAGTGGAAGCCCCCACCCCATGCACGTTTCTGGGGGGCATGGGTCCCCCTTCCCCCCGGGAGTGTGCGTTGTGGCAGGGAT
>NW_005841902.1:1118972-1129461 GCF_000455745.1 Alligator sinensis | reverse complement strand
GGGCTGTGCGGGGAAGGGGGGGGGTAAGGTGAGGGGCACCAGCAGGGTCAGGGGGGTTGTGGGGGGCCTTTCATTTTAATCATGGATTTTGGGGGGTTTATCAGAGAATTTACAATTTTTTTTATCAGGGAAAACCAGGATCCCTGTTAATCACTGCTGGCTCCAGAAGGGCTATGTCACCTCATGGCACTCATACTCCACCCGTGCTCTGTACTATGAGGAGTAGCTAAACTCTAGGAAATATCTGCATTCATCAAGGAGTCTTCTCAGTATGTGAAGTTAAGAAGATGCTTTGAACCTCACTGACAGGATTACAGCCTGGGATAGGCAGAAAAGAAAGGTTGCAGAGCACAGCCTGGCAGTCAATGGTATCGACCGGCTACCAATTATACATTGTTATCATCAGGGGTGATGCTGGGAAGTTAATAGGAGAACTACCTGCTGCAGACGTGCAATATCCTTCTGGAGTCTCTGACTTTACCCCTTTCCATTACCATTATCTTAGTCCTGTGAAATGTGTATAGTTGGGGGGCAGAGGATGAAGAATTGCTAGCAAAATACACCAGTTTTGCATCATACTCAACATGAGCTTGTGATGGTTTTTATCTGTGTGTTTTTACATGGAAAACAAACCTGTCCCTGTGTTATTTTGACTGTAGTTAGTATATGTAGTTCCCCCAAATGACACTTGATACAATGAAAAAAATAGCTGTTTAGCAATCTCTTTCTAAGCAACCTCTTATTTTGTAGGTACAACTATAGATGATTGGTATGTTGTACTAAGTTAGCTGTCCTTAAAAGTGTTTTGAATGAGAAATCTGGTCTAGAGGAATTTGTTTAGGAGACAGCATAGAGAACATTAGCAAACTCTTAAGCGGCTTCACTTCCTAAGAGGCACAGTTTGGAATAGTTTATAGGGATGACAGTATAAAAGGCTGAAGGATAAAAATGTTTTCCAGATGAACATGTTGTAGGCTGAGAAGCCAAAAGCAGAAGTAATTAATTAATAAGTTTTGGCATTGTCTAGATTAGTTTAATGTTTACAGTAAAGGGCATGGGAATTGCTTCCATTGCAGCTTTGCTTTGATCATAGAGAGTGATACCCTTTATTAAATGTATTATTTTTAATGTTGAAAGGGTGAGTGAGCATCGATATGTGAAAACAATACATCACCAAGCAGTGCCTCATTGTGGAGAGCTGTTTATAGGCACATAATGGGGAACTTTTTGGAACATTAACCACATTGTGGAAAGACTGCCCTTTTGTCAGCTGCTCAGATTGCTGCTTTGCCATGCCCTTCAAATCATCTGCTTGGTTAAAACACCTCATAATTTTTTTTGAGTTGTCTATATTTGTGTTGATTGAGTTAACACTAAGTTAAGCAACACTACAACTGGGCAATGTGTTACACGCCTTATTTTTAGGATACTAATAAAAGATTTTTGTCCTCTGTCAGGTCCCTGGGAGGCATGATCAGAGAGAAATCCTAACTGTATGTTAAACCACATAATTTCCTCTGCTTCAAAATTGTAATGTAAAGAGATTGAATTTCAAAAGCTGTGGCAGTATTCCTTGCATTCAAATGGTTTGCCCTTGGTTCAGCTTTGGTATACAGGGAAGAAACACTTTAAAATGCAGTGAGAAACAGAGTGCTTTCATGTGGGCATGTGAACTTCTTAATCTTATGCTAACTTTAAATGTTTAACACTTTTTCATGTTTGTTAAACATCTGTTCACATACCTATGGTTATATTTTCCATTTAGACATTTAATTTCTTATTGTGTTTTCCTAGTGATTGTTTGATAGTTTAACATTTTACTCTTTATTTTTCCCATTTTGCTGTCCCCCTGGCTTCCCAGTGATGGTTCTTGACTTCTAAGAATGGTCAGCAACTAGTTCCCAGGCCATTCAATTTGAATTAATAATCAGTCTGAAAAGGTTCTGTTGGTGTGGCGTGTGCTGTACAAACTTCTTTTTTTTTCCTATTGACATTAATAATTTTTATGGGTTTGCTCCCATTGCCATTTTAGGATTGGGATTGCAAAACACCAGGAATTAAGCCAGGGGTGGGCAATTATTTTGGGCGGAGGGCTGCTTATTGAGTTTTGGCAAGCCATCGAGGACCGCATGACAGGCACCCAGGGGCAGATAAATATAAATTTTCTTAATTTTGGGGGGGGCCCCCATGGGCCAGATAGAATGGCCTGGCGGGCCTCATCCAGCCCCTGGGCCACATTTTGCCCACCCCTGAATTCAGCCTTCTCCCTTGCATTGCATCTGTAGGTTAGTTTTTTTTCTGAACTGTAACAGCAAACCATTTATACTGTGGTGGGGTTTGTGATGTGGTGCAGTTTGTTGTGTGTTAGTATATGTATATATTATACTTTTCATATGAGGATTCTGTGCTATTTTATTTTAGGTCAGCTATTAGAATATGCATTTTATAAGCATAGGTATGGGGTAGAGGAAGGCCTGCTGCCAGGATGACTTTTTTTTTTTTATCCATTTACTGTCTATTGCAAAAGGCATAAATAGTACCTCAGTGGGTACCCTCATCACTGGTCTACAGAGTAAGGCTCTCTCTTGCTTAATTATTCTTCTATCTGTTGCATTCCTTTCTACATAGCTTTCCTATCAGCTTCAATAGGAAGGGCAAAATATGTTCCTACCCAGACTAGTCTGGTGGTTAGGGAAAGGAAGGTTTTGGGTCTCATCAGACTGATGTGGGCCCAGAATGCAGGTCTTCCAGTTCCTGGGTGAATACTAAACTATTAGGCTATGCTGCTATTTGCTTTAGTGCTATGTGCTCTGCATCCTACCTGGATGCACTCCAGACTCCTACCTGGATGGACTCCAGACTGGTGCAGTACAGACTTAGGCTGCACACACATATTCAAATACTACTGGAGAATTTTCTCAGGTTTGTTCTCCTGGTAGAAAAACTTACCCAGAGGCACCTGAACCGATATTCAAATGCTGAGGTACTGAATAGCAGCGAGCTTGCAGTGCACAGCCAAGAGGATCTTCTACACACATCTCGGCTTGTTCTGCAGGATCCCACAGTCTACTCAGAGATGGAGTGGCAGCAGTGCACAGGACAGCCCTGATTGACCGACCCAATATGTGCTGCAGGAAGACATGGGCACTGTGGGGATTGTGAAGGGGTATGTTCTGTTCTTTGCTTGGTTGGAGCAGCAGAATCCAGGGAGCAGCATAGACTAGGTACAGACATTCAAAAAACCCAGAGAGGGGTTGATCTGTTATACCGTTTACTGTAAGTGGTGTAGTTTAGATTGGTAGTGAACAGAATGCACATTCGCCCTTTGAGGGTGGTGGAGGGGGGGATGGTCAAATCTTATACCAGGTTCTGCCACTTTTAAACCAGTCTATGTGTGCCAGACTTCTGTTCTGTTACGAGACAGTTTACTGGTTTCTGATGACTTATAACAGTAAAAGTGTAATGTCTGTACCTGCCCATACTGTCTTTTGGGGTAGGGGGTGGGAGCAAAACTGAAGGGTTGTGTTGTGGCTTCTCTCAGAAAATGTGTACAGAAGTTCACTCTCCCAGGAGCAATTCTCCTCGGAGTGATATAACCCTGTTTTTTCCCCAGGGTTTTTCTGGGGGTGGGAAGGGCATTTTTGCTCTGAGAGAAAAATCCTGAACATCTGTACACTTGTGGTTTATCCTGGGAGAGCAGCGACTAGTGCCTAAGGAGGAGTGCGGGAATTCATATACACCCTGGTGTTTACTGTTTTCTACTGATTATCCACAGAGAGCTCCCCTCCTCAGCATCTAGGTACTTTGAGTTGGCCTTTGGAGGTACCTAACCGGCAGCGATGCAAAGAGGGTGCATACAGGTGCACGTGCACGTGCACTCCCTGAGATCTGCGGTCATGGGCAGGGGGAGCAGGCGGGAAACAGATTGGCTACCTTGCGACCCCACCCCAGTCAGCGAGATTGGCCATGGGGAGACCCTACCGGTCAGCAAGATTGGCTGAGGGGGGGCTCCCCTGCGGTTGCTGACTGGTCACTGAGGGGACAGCACCAGTCACCCATGTACCTAACTGTCCCATTCACTATGCTGGGATCCTATGTGCATTATCCTATCCATTAGGATCATTTTTATGGGGCCAGGCACCTGAATTCTAGGTGCTGAAGCCTATACAAGAGGCACCTATCAGGCCAATATATATATGGCCCTTTATTGTCCTTTTTTAAAATTGAAAATGGCATTTACCAATCTCAGGCAGAAGGCAGGGCAGAGGTGCATCTTACAGATTAGCTAAACCAGTGATGCATAAACTTTCATGAGCCCCAGCTCCTTTCATCAGATGCTGTGAGATTTTACAGAAATCTACACTGCATGATACAAAGCATGTTGTCTAACAAGAAAACACCTTGTTAGACAACATGCTTTGTATCATACTCTAGTAAGCAGTTTGTTTTTCCTGCAGAAAAGATTTCTTAAAAATATTAGTTCTTGTCTCAAGTGTCCTTTCACATGTGAATTTGAGAGTTCACCAGAACCTTCTTAAAAGGGCAGAAGGCCTTCCGAGGGTTGTATCACATCTAGCTAGCAACTACTGGAGTTTTTCTTCCTGAACAGGACCAGTCAAGTCTCATTCCCACACAGACAGAAGTACAAAGCTCTTTCCAGGAATAAGGTAATTAACTTTGACACATCCTCCTGCAATTAGAATTATTTAGGGTAAAGATGCATTTAAAACTGCTAATTAAAAAATGAATTGTGCCGCTTGAGAATTTTAGTTTAGCTCTAACTATCAAGACATAGTCGTCTGAGTTTTGGGAACTGAGTTGTTTGTGTGAACACTTTTTTCCTCTCTTCAGAGGATTGGTGAGTTCCATGTGCTAATGACAGAGAACAAGAGACAAGGAGATGTTGAAATGTTTGTCACTGGTTTCCTTTGAAGATTCTGCCTCTCTGATCCTTCTAGTCTTCTTTCTGCTTTTGCTCCTTTCCCCTGTGAAAACTATATTGAAAATCCCCTCCCAGGTATACAGGTTCTAAAACTATCTAAGGGGAGGGCTGTTACTGAGAATGTCTATCTCTATTTGTCTCTATCATACTATCTCCATAACCCAGTGGATACTGAATATTATTTTAATAATTGCTGCATCACAGTTGCTGTGCCATCTAAAAATGCTCCTTTTCTATACTGTTACCTGAAGACGACTAGGCTTGGCCTCTGATAGATGGTCAAGGAAAAGAAAATGTTAAAGATCAAGACCTGCAGCTGAAAAAGGCCTGCCACTAGCCAGGAATGGCCTGATTCTTTCATAGTATTGGAAAATGAGAGTAACTCTACGACTTCTTTTCGTTTATGTAGGGCTGATGTACCCAAGATCAGAATTTTAGTGTCACAATATTGAACGTCAGATTCTAAAACAAGCATTTCTCAGCTGGCTTTAAGAAGCTTACCAGAATTACAGTGGGAGATAGTTATCTGAAAGACTGCATCCCAAATCATTCAGGGCTTTAAAAATAATCAATCTGAAACAAACAGAAACCAGGGCACAATCACTGCATGTTCATGTTTGTCACTGTCAAGCTGAAGGTAGGCTACTGTGATCTGCTCTAATTGGATTTCCCAAGTGAACTATAAAAAGGGCTGTAAATATAGCCTATTATGGAAGTCAAGACTAAAGGTAACAAAAGCTGTGGGTGTCTGGACTGTGTCCAGAGATGCTGGAAAACATCATGTCCTTATGCAGTTAATGAAAACAGGTTTTTAAACTATCTAAGGGGAGTACAGTTACTGAGAATGTCTCTATCACACTATCTCAATAACCCAGTAGATACTGAATATTATTTTAATAATTACTGTAGCACTGTTTCTCTGCCATCTAAAAATGTTCATTTTCTATACTGTTACCTGAACGCAACTAGATTTGACCTCTGATAGACTGTCAAGGAAAAGAAATTTGGAAGATCAAGACCCACAGCTGAAAAAGTTCTGCCACTAGCCAGGGATGGCCTGATTCTTTCATAGTATTGGAAAATGAGAGTATAATTCTACAAGTTCTTAGGCTTTTCATTTATGTAAAACTGAGGTGCACAAGATCTAAATAATTAACAAACTGTGATTTCAGAGCATGTATACATTTGTGTGCTATACAAACAAACATACTAGCAAGCTGGGGCTTGGTGCTAATAAATACATCTCAAGCAAAATTGTTCAAAGGTGATATTTTAGAGTAATTTGGCTTTGATTGAGAGAAAAAAAAATCTTTCATATATTGGTAATGTAACAGTATCATACTGTTTTGCTAAATCACAATTAATGTTGCCAATTCCTTGATTGTATCAGAAAGTCTTTGATATTTTGTGCCCCCCCCAATCAAATGACTTTATGAGGAATAAGGGACAGAATTTTAAGGTACTGTGCTTAAGTTTCAAACAAACAGAGAGGTGCCCTCAGTTTCTAGCCATTGTGGGCTCCTATACACGTGCAGGGAGGCTGCTCCAACATGCTTTAATTACAGCATGTTGGAGCAGACTAATTAATTGAGCCATTAATTAAGTCTGCTGGATTGTGGTGATTACTGTGCTCCAGCAGACTCCAGCGTCACATGTATCAGCGTCCCCGCACTGAAAACTGATGGTGGGGGTGATTTATCTAAACCTTGTTTGAGCTTTAGTTAAAGCACCCCTGCTACCATTTTTCAGTGCAGGGATGCTGATACAAGTGATGCTTTGGGTGCTTTAATTAGTGCGGCCCTCAGAGCTACACTAATTAAAGTGTCCCTCCTCCTCCCACCTCCCAGAGCATGTCTGTAAATGCTCCATAGTTTTAGGAAAAGACTGAAAATTTGACTTAACTGTATACAAAATGTCCAGAACCCAGAAGGCAAATATAAGAATCTAATTTCTTTTAATAATTTTTAGGGTATTTTCATGCGTCTTGGGGAGCTTGATTGATAATAATTGAATGCTTATGGCAGGCAATACTGCTCAGTAATCTCTCTTTTTAAAATTGTATGCAACTTTAAGGAAAGGGGAACTGGAGATCCATTTCTGAGAAATGTTCATATTAATTTTTTTTTTAAAGATGTATAAAGGATTTGGTCAGAATTGTCAGCTAAGAAGTACTTAATTTACACAGAGAACCATGGTTCAAAACCCTTCTTTTTTGGATTTCCCATTTGGGTGGATCTTCCATCATGTCCCCTAGTGTTTATGCTTTGGCATAGTTACCACAGTCTCTCTTTCTTAACTTCTGTCATTTTTCTCTCACATATGCCTCACATACTTAATTCCCCCTCTCAGCCAAAACCAGCATGTTGCCTTCGATCAGGATGTAGCACTGGATACTACCCAGGGCCAAGCCAACTTGCTCAGAATGAGAACTTTGAGCTGACATGCTACTGCTGAAGTCTGAAGTCCTGTAAACTTGAACTGTATTTGCATCTGATTGACAAAGAGGCAACTGGTTCCTTTGAAAGAACCTCCTGTCAGATTAGCAAAAGCATATAAACAATTGTGTGGGAAGGCATGGTGTGTCTATGGTCTTATATAGGCTTTGTATAAGTTTGGTCTATATTACAAACGTTGGCCAGCACGTGTGTGTCAGCTAGGGGCTACGATCTTGTCAGAGCTGACACAGGTAGTTGATACAGGTGTGTTATCAACCACTCCCCTTCCTCATCTGGATGCATCTATGCCATCAAAAAAAGACTTCTGCTTTTAGGGAATGTTTTTTATGTCTGTGGCTTCACAGGTTCTCTGTAGACTGAGCTTGCTGAGGAGATATGCAGAATTAGTGCATCTAGTGACTACTCTGCTCCATCATCTCTCAGACAGCATTACTTGCTTTCTTGCCTTATGTTTACTACATTTCCCTGTGCTTCTAGTGAAGATGAGGCTGTAGCTGTTTTAAGCCTCCTCTCAGGGGCTAAGTACAGACAATCAAAAAGCCTGAAGGTGGAATTGATCAAACCTTTGCTGGTTTCTCTAAGCAGCAAAGAAGAGATCAGGAAGGAACAAAAGACATATTCTGTTATCGGTGGTAGGGGGGTGGGGGGGAAGGAGAGGCGCAGGGGTGCCCGAGCTGGCCCATGGCATCAGGCTGACGGCACTGTTGCATGCACTCCAATTGGCTGAAGGTAGCCAAGGCCAGCCAATTGGCAGGCCACACCTGATTGGCTGCTGGGCATATGTTCTACCCCCTGCTGTCAGCCATAGTGAAGTGGAGAGGTAGCAGAGACTCTCTTCCTAGCCTCGCCCCACTACAGATGCTGGCAGGATGGTGGGGAAAGAAGGGCCCTAGCCTCTGACATAGGAGTGGGCAATTATTTTGAGTGGAGGGCCGCTTACTGAGTTTTGGCAAGCTGTTGAGCGCTGCATGGATAGCCCTGCCCCTTGACAGGTGCCCTGCCCCCTGGTTGCCATCTTGTGACTGGAAGTCCCCCCCCAACCCCTGACCTTTGCCACCAGAAGTATGCCTTTTAGCAAGGGGTTTTGCCATTGTGGAACCAGAAAAATACCAAATTATATTCTAAAAAGCAAACATCTAAAACATTCATTAATTTGATTTAAAAAATATTTTTGTCCTGGTTTACATGTGCTTGTGTAGTGTACATAGAAGTGATTGTATATAAGAGCTTAAAATTAAGTCTGACTCTTGTATATTGTGGTGGGGGTACAGGTTTGTGGGGGGATGTGGGTGTGTGGGTATGTGGGATGTGGGTGAAGAAGCATATGGGTGTGTGTGTGGATATGTTGGCTGTGGGTTGATATGAGGTTTGTGGGGGAATGTGTGTGGGGGAGGGTAGCTGGGGTGTGTGAGGAGGTGTGGGTGTCTGCATGTATGACAGTGCAAGAGGGGGTGTGGGTGCATGTGTATGGTGGGGTGTGCATGTGGGACTCACCCTATGAACACCCACACACACCCACACACACACCCTCCCTACACCCTTTGCCACCCCCCAAGGTACCGGCATGGGCCCTGTGCTCTCACAGTCTGGCCATGCTGCCAGAAGCCATGTGGTGCTAGAGCAGTGTGAGGGCAGGGAAATGGCTGGGGCTGGGGTTGGGCTGGGCTGCTGCATCCTGCTGCCGGCTCCCCCTGGGTCCTACTGCCCCTGGTTCCTGTCATCTTTGACAGGCAGCCAAGAGCAGATAAATATTTGCTAAATTTTTTAGGGGCCCTGCAGGCAAGATAGAATGGTCTGGTGGGATGGATCTTCCCCATGGGCCGTATTTTGCCCACCCCTGCTCTAATAGCTGACAAGGGGTGGAGCTGGATAGTCAACGGAGGAGCGGGAAAGGCCTCACTGTGTGCCCCCCCCAGCAGTTCTGGGTGGAGTGGGCCTTCACTTTCTTCCCTCCTGTACTGCCTGGCTGACAGATGCTGGTAGGACACAGGGTTGGGGGTACAGTCTTTGCTGCCTAGACTCCGTGACAGCCCAGAGACAGATGAACCAGACTAGGCCAAGGCTAGTCTGCTCTGCAAGGGAGGGTTGGTGGGGGAAATGCAAAGCATGCTGGGATGCCGGGAGACTGTGAGGTAATTTGAATTGGGAGGGGATCTGGGACAGAAGTTCCATAGACCCGTTTAACATAAATCTGTAAAGTCTGATAGTACATCCTTCCTGGTGTATCTTAAATCGAGTTCAGTCATTTTGAAACCAGTTTATGTGCATTGAACTTCTGTTCTGTTACAGGTTTAAACTGGTTTCCAATCACTTATATAAGTCTATGTGTAATGTCTGTCCTTAGCCCTGATGACTTTGTTCCAGAGATCTTCATTTGGTTCTATATCCATGCTGTCAAAAGTGAATTTAGCTTTGAAATTGTAGAGTGCTAAGGAAAGTCTTAAGAAAGTGAGGGATGGAATAACATGGGTTGTTTTCTGTCCTGATTGGGGTTGGGAAATTAAGAGTTGATACTTTTCTGAATCTTGGAATTACTGTTTCTGTATCAGATAGCCAGGCAGCTGAGATAACTGCATCTGCATATAACCTTTTTCATTCCAAGGAAAAAGATCTTGATCTGGAACTTTAGCCTTAGATAGGAAAAGCTGTACTTATTTCAACTATGATTGATTTAATTTACCAAACTAAGCTACCTTGATATAAACAATGTTTAAATCAATTTAAGTGTGTTTACGCCCGCTTAACAAGATTGATTTTTTAAAATTGATTTAGTTAATCTGGTGTAATTTTCTAGTACTGTTGAGGGCTAACTGATTGCTTTTATTTTCTAGTCTCCACTAATGTTTAAAGCTTAATTTTAAGATGCAGTATTTCTTGTGAATGCTAGCTTCTTACTTGTAAAGGATACAAGTGAAGTAAAAGAATTCTTTTTGTATATAAGAGAAATGAATTGCAGAATTTTGACAACAAAGTGGCAAGTTAATATACTGTATGAACTATTTTGTTGAGAAGAAAATGAAATGCAAGAAAATGGGACTTGATTAGGGGTACCTAGTGATGAATGTGCAGAAACAGGATTAAAACTCAGGCA
>NW_005841902.1:1117417-1118941 GCF_000455745.1 Alligator sinensis | reverse complement strand
CATTCCTGGTTCATGAATCTGTTCTCATACCACTAGTTCACAGAGCCTCTTCAATTTTTTATTCCTATTGAATCTTGAAGGTCAAAATAAAACTTGATTATTCAGGTAGAACAATGAAAAAAATGAAAAATAAAAGAAAACTGTAGCAGTCTAGCAGTTGTTTTTTCTATCTTCCCAATACTAATACCAAATATCCTTTCAAGTACATTAGGAACATGCAATAAGCAATCTTTACACTTGAATAATAGGCATTTCAGATAAAAAGGACGGCATTTCAGATAATACAGATGCAATTTTTTCTGGAACTTAGTTTTTGCACTGCAAATTTAATCATAACTTTCATATAGTTTAATTTATGTTTTATGTTTAAGATAAAAGCTTTAGTTAAGTTTTCACCTTCAGTATGTATCATTTCTTAAAAGAGTATAAAAACCTTAAATGGCAAAATCCAAACTAAGTGGCACTCATGGGGAAAACAACCCTCACTGGCTCAGGGCAAAGCCCAAAACTTGCTGACCTTGGGAGTAGGGACAGAAATTACACCACAAACCAGTATAAGTGATCAGAAACTGGTTCAAATCTGTAACACAACAGAAGTCCAGTGCACATAAAGGGCGCGTCCACACAAACGCGCACTTGCCTCTTACCCTGCCTCAAACCCCTTTGAGGCGGGGTAACAGGCACGTGCGGGAACAAAAAAATGTTCCCCGCACTACAAACCTGCAGTGTGGGAAGAAAATTAGACCCCTGGATATCCAGGAGCTGGGTAGGGCAGCCACTGGGGGGGTCTGAGGGGCTGGGGCCAGGTGGGGCAGACATTGGCGGGGCTGCAGCAACTGATGGGGGATGGGGCTAGGTGGGACAGCAATTGGGGGGCTGGGGTGGTACATGTGGGCCTTGGGGGGGGGTGGTAGCCCCTGTGGGGGCCATTTGGCCCCTGTTGGGAGGCTGTACTCCTTGTGTGGGGGCTGAACCCCCTGTTGTGGGGTGAACCCCCTGTTGGGGACCCATACCCCTTGTGTGGGGGTTTGAACCCCCTGTTGGGTGTCTGTACCTCTTGTGAGAGGGCCGAATCCCCTGTTGGGGGGGCCAAACCCCTTGTGTGGCTTTGAAGCCATCGCCCTGTGGGAGTGCAGCAAAATATGTATTCATGAATTCATGAAACATGTATTTAGAGTTCACTTTATTATTATGATAAGAGACTTGCTTTAACACTTTAAGATATATCAATAAAACATTGTCCAACTGATCACTGTCTCTGTCTTGTTCTCTGTCTTTATACTGCTCTTTTGTTTTACTTGTGGAGGAACATGGATTTGGGGGTATTTTACAGAGTGACTTTGGGATTCTTTTTATCAAGGATTTTTCAGTTTTCCAATAGGGAACACCAGAATTCCTGCTAGGGAGGCCAGTGGCAGGACCCTGTTTGCTCAGAGCTGGCACCTTGGACCCATCTGGCTGTGGCTGGCCTCCTGGACAAATGAGGCCAGGAGGACATGCTTTGACAGTTCAAAGCAGGCCACC
>NW_005841902.1:1092709-1117251 GCF_000455745.1 Alligator sinensis | reverse complement strand
GAGTCTGGCAGGTGCACAGCAGGTCACAGCCAGGCAGCAGCCCCCACTGCCAGACTGCTGCAGTGGGTAGAGGGTGCAGGGAACTATCAGGTCTGCTTCAGCAGTCTAGCTGGCACAAGGGGTAGTGTCCCCAGGTACCAATTGGCTGGGATCCAGAAGCTCCTGAGAGCTAGTAGCCCTGAGTTACTTGCCAGGGCAGCTTTTTATATTGTTGGGGCCAGGACAGGGGAGCTTTTTATACTGCTGGGGACAGCACAGGTGCTGGCCCCGGGCTCTAGCTCCCCCTGGCTGAAGATCTGGGAGGAGCCAGGCAGGGCTATTTTGCCCCAAGTGGCACAATTTGCTCTACAACAAAGTGCATGTCCGAGCATGTGTACTAAAACAAAAAGCCCCAGCTCAAATTTGTACTGCTTCTATTTGAGCTGCTGTAAGCACAGGTGCTTGCATGTGTGGACGCACCCAAACTGCTTTCAGAAAGGTGTATGTTATCAAATACTACCAAATAGGATTTGGATTAGACTAGTAGTTCTCAACCTTGTTAGACTTGAGGCACTCCTCCATAATTTTTGTGAATTAGGTAGCACCCCATTTCAAAAACTGATTTCTTTATTACAATGCTTGTCTTCTTGTAGATGGATTGGTCAGGGGAGCTGACAGGCAGGGAGAACCTGAGCCTGCCCTTTTCTGCTTATCTCCTCAAACCTGGGCCAGGTACAGACATTATACTTTTACTGGTATAAGTGATTGGAAACTGGTCTTTACCTGTAACAGAACAGAAGTTCAGTGCACTTAGACTGGTTTAAAAATGGTGGAACCTGGTCTGACTTTTCCTTCCCTCCCACCAAAAGGAGAATGTGTGGGTGCCTATACATATGCTCTAGGTGTGTGTGTGTGGCGGGGGGGGCAGGGGGGACTACTGTAATTGAAATGCCACAGCAGCTTGTGTATTCAGCATACCGCATTTCAAAAAGCTCATTTGATGAGCTTTAGTTAAAGCGCTCTGTGGCAGGGCACTGTTGGTGCCTGCCACTTTAAGGGCTGAGCCAAGCAGCCAGCAGATGCTTGATTGTTGCAGCCATTTTAAGCTCGCTGCCTGCCTATATAAACAAAGCAGTTTGCTTCTGGCAGGCCAGGCAGAAACATTGCCTGGCTGCAGGCTGAATATTACATCCTGGAGGTAAGGGCAGGAGCTTATGGGGATGGATAGGAGGCTCCTGGTCCTGGGCATGACCTAAAGCTGCACCCTGCTGGGAGTGGGTGGCCTGGTGGGGCTCCCATTGCTGCAGGAGCTTTCAGGAAATGCCAGGTCAGTTACCACTCTGGTGAAAGGCAGGTTGGGGCACCTTAATAACCCCAGCTCCCACAACTGGGTGGGTTACTCCATAGAAGAGCCAAGAAGGCAGACCCAGGTTAGAGAATGGGCTAGAGGCTCAGAGACCTGACTTGAAACACCCTCAACTGGTCAATGTTGGGGCCAGGACTGGAAGGGTCAAAAGGACCCGGGGCCCACTGCAAGGGACACTCAGAGCTGAAGTCCTGGGGTTTCTGACTGGCCTTGGAGGTGAGGCCAGGGGCTGTGTGGCCAAAGGTCCTGGGGGGACCACACCTGAGAAGGGGAATAGTTTAGGGAGCTAGGCAGCTTAGAATGTGGGTGGAGTAGGCTGCCTGATTGGAGGGATCCAGATGGGGTCTGATGAGAAGGATTCTGGGGCCTAGTGTGGTGCCGGTGACATTAAGAATTGTGAATGCCATCTGCGAGGCTTGGGCTGCGGTGCAGGGGATTAACAGAGCCACAGGTAGCACTCCCTGGCATTGGGGCAAGAAATGGGCAGCCTACGGCCTAATTAAGATCATAATTATATATCATAAAGGCATGGCAGGAAAGGAGGCGGACGGTTGGCCCAGAAACAGGTGGGAGGGCCATTGGAAGACCGGTCCTGAGAGAGCCCCATGTTACACGCCCCCACTGCCATTTTGAAACATGACACTCTGAATACACAAGATGCTGCAGCACACTGCTGGAGTGTTCTAATTGGAACACCCCAGACTCAATTAATTGCATCTGCTGTAACATTGTAATCAGAACACATTGGAGCACACATAGTCACCCTGTGTTCTGTTCACTACTGATCTAAACTGCATTGCTTACACAAAATTGTGTAACTTAGATCACCTGTACCTCAGGCTTTTTGAATGTGTACCTAGCCCTGAAACCTGAGCTTGCCTTTACTTGCTTACTTCCTCACACCTTGCTTATCTCCTCACTTCCTGCAAAACCCTTCAAAGGATCTCACAGCAACCCAGATTGCCCCAGCATCCTGGTTGAGAATCACTGGACTAGACAATATCATTTTCAAAGATAACTCAGATATTTTAGTGGCCTCCTTCATGAGACTGGGAAGGGCATATGATCTAAATATATGTAGATCCCTTTTTTATTTTGGCATCATTAATGCAAGGTGATTACAGTTAATCTTCAAAGCATTGTTTGCCTTGGTGAGATGCAGCCCAAATGACAACAAAGGCACAAACTGCAGATTATATTGAAGCTGTACTTGGCAACCCCCCTCATTAATCTTTTTTCCAATAGATCCTTTATTTTCAAAATTCCTGCATTGAAGCTGTAAGATATGCCAAAGTCTGGGCTTAAAATTTTTCTGAAAAAGCGTTAGCACATGAAAAACATCTATATTGGTATATATTTGTTCTAAGAATTATAAACACATTCTTTAATACATGGAACCAAAAACATAATAGAGCCCACAAGACTAGAACAGAGTAGTAGTTCATATTTATTACCCCCACCTTTAGCCCCTATGTAACTGTAATGGCCAAACCTAACCAAACCCAAAAATAAACAGGACATATGCAGAGAATGTCTCAACCAAAAACATGCTGCAGAGCTTTGATATGGCTCTAGAGGGGCCCATTATGGGCTGGAAGTGCTGAAATTGGCCTGTGGCTTAGGCATAAAACTTTTCAAACATGGCTGCACTCTGTTAGTTTGTTGACAGAATCATTCTACACAATTGTCAGCCCCCTAGTACACATTATAGAAGGGTCATTAGTTCTGAGAAAATGGAGTATTTGTCATCACTACAGCAGAAGTATGTACATATCATAAATGGAGCCTGAAGGGATTTAGTTCCAGGTTATTAGGTGTTCATTTGAGATGGTGGATAATAACTGCTGTTTCTGATATTATGTATTAGCTGCCCTTGTTGCTTGTAAGGCTTTCTTTGTTTAGTAGTTAGTCTTGTTATTATAAATGTTTATTTAATGACTAAGATAATATAAATAAAATCAGCAATTGAATGTATTGGATGAAAGCAGCAGGGTACCAATATAGCTTTGGAGTCCAATTAGTTACTACTTTGTATCTACATGGACCCTAATAAAAAAAAAAAATACTGTAGAAATACCCAACTTTTTTGAGAGAAAAAAATAGCTGAAACTTTGTGTGTAGAAAAGAGAATGATTATGTAGGTGTATGTTTTTACTTTTTAGAACATCTCTTACTAAATAAAACTACTGGTAAACATCTATGAGAGCAGAGTGCCCCGGTGGGACTATATTGAAATTAACATTATAATGAAAAGGTTGCCTATACATGTGCTCTGACACCTTCTAATTAGAACATGTTGGAGAAGACTCAATTAACTGAGTCTGCTGGAGCATGCTAATTCGAATCGTCCAGCATGATGCAATGTCGCATGTATTCAGTGTCCTGCATTTCAAAATGGTGGCTGGGGCACTTTAACTAAAACTTGTCAAATGAGCTTTAGTTAAAGTGCCACTGTGGCCATTTTGAAACACGGGACACTGAATACATGTGATGCTGTGGTGTTTTAATTACAGCAGCTGTCTGGGAGCTGCTCTAATTAAAATGCCCCTCCGCCCCTAACTCGGAGCACGTGTATAGACAACCAATGATTAAGAAGCCATGAGAAGAACTGCAGTTCATTTTCCCCAAAAAGGTTGTCATTTCAGAGTTGGCACTATTCTTTTTTTTTTAATCAAGCTATACATGCAGTGTCTACACCTAAACTTTAAATAATGGTTACATTTTAAGGCTTAGCTAGAATTGAAATTCAGCCAAAAACAAGGGGAAAGGTAATTAAAAACTGTTAGGGACATGTTTCTCTTGTATTGAATGATGCTTAAAACATGCTGTCAGATTAAAAACTGCATATTTTTTTATTTTATAAAAACAATTTCTCTAGGACTTTAAAACTAAAATAATTTAGAAAAAAATGTAGATGTTACTGTTAAACTTGCTTGTTTAGTTTTGTGTCCCAGCTCAGTGGACAAATAAAATAGATCAGTCAGTGATACTTCTGTTTCTAGTCAAGGTCTAATCAATTTTACTTTCAATTGTGCCTAGGTATAGGGCCTCAACATTTGGGTTAAAATGCAGTAGGAAAGATACTTACTTGGCTTTTTTTGGAAAAAAAATGGACTTAAAAAATGGAAAAAGGTAGTTTTACATAAGTTGTATTTTAGATCAAATCTGATAAGAGAATATCTCTTCAGAAATATACTGGATGCCTCGCTTTGGTTACATATAGACATTCAGTTTTTCTTGGGAGAGTCACTGTTCTCTCAGGAGAAACCACAAATATACAGACATTCAAGATTTTTCTCCCAGAGCAAAAATGGCCGCTCTGGGAGAAACAGTAGCTTGAGAACAACCCGAGCGAAACGGATCTCAGGAGAATATCTTTAGGAGATTGAACATCTGTACACAGAGAAGTAGCAGAGGAGTCCTCTAGAATAACAGCAAGCTTTGCTTCTTGGCTCTCCCACCCTCTGTCCTTGTCATGGATCCATTGAGGCAGTGTGTCAATCCTAGCCAAGCAGGAAGCAGAAGACCCCCCTCTCTCCCTGGATGCTTCGGGATAGAAAAGTCCAGTACCCCTTTCACTGACTCAGCAGTACTCCCAGCCCTTGTTGTTGACCTGGCAGCCCCTCTTCTCCCTTTCACTGACCTCACGGACCTTGCACCCCCTGCCCAGATTGCAGCACTTGATGCTCTAAGGCCCTATGCAGGCCAGTGTCACCACTACAGGCTTTCTGCTCCTCAATCTGAATGTCTGTATGGGGCTCTGTGGGTGAGTTTATCTACTGGGAGAATAAATCTGGAAGAATTCTCCCAGATTATTTGAACGTGTGTATACAGCCTTTGGTCAGGGACTCTGATCAAGCAGGCCTGGCTTGCCCAAGCATGTCCTGCCCCCAGTCCTTGGTTAATGTGACTTGACTTGGTTCTCTGCAACCAGGTTGGCTGCTGAAAGTGCCACTTTCTGTTCTGGCAAGTCTTACTTTTACAGCTCTCCCTAGTTCTCCTGACTTCTGACCTGGTTTTGGCTCTTCCTCACCCCAATTTTTGGATCTCCACTGAAACTCAATGCTGACTCCACTCTCTGGTTTTCCTGGTGTCCTGACTCAGCTTTGTTTCTTGGTCCCTTATCTTGAATTCCCCCTGGCACTTGGCAACAGTACTCTGACTCCAGGTTCCTCACTTCAGGTGGCATCTCAGACTACATCTTTTAGGTTCCCCTCTTGGCACTCATGGAACTTGGTCCCATACTCTTCACTCTGCTGACCCAGACCCCAAACCTGATGCTCTGGTAACAGGTACCTCTGCCCTCTTAGTTGCCCCCCAGGGCCTAGCTGCAGGCCCAGCTGCCTATGTCCTGGCTGAATCCTCACACACTTGATAAGCATTCTGTTTAGAGATGATTCTGCTTTTCTTTTATGCTTAATATCTATTTCTCCCTTTTTATTATTGCAACTATATTTATTAGTAGAATCTTTGCTTTTTAAGAATTCATCTCTTGTTAGTAATTATTTCCCTGAAGTCTTCCCCATAAAGATCAATGACACTAACTATATTTGCTGTGGAAAATGGTGAAGGTAGACTTGATCCTGTAAGCACTATTGAAAGTTGTCCTTACTTCCATGAACCAACCGCTGAAGTTAATATCTGGTAGAGTAAGTATTTTTAGGATTAGGTCAACAGTTGGTAATAGAGACTTATGACTTCTAGTGTTCTAATTATAAATGTAGCATGTAGCAACCACTATTATTGAGGTTAATGCATTATAACCCCTTTCTGTTGATTTGGCAGATAGTATTATCTTCTGGGCTGAAATTTTCTCCACTTTATTTCTACCATAAGTTGAATTATTTTTGAAAGGTTGATCAATAAATAACAATAATGAAAAATAAGATCAAGAAAAAGAGCACAGAGACTCATTGTACTGACTTGAAGCACTTCTAGGGGAAATATATATATAATTACATACAACTGAACTAGGTGCAGAATCAGGGACTCTGTGCTGACAATTCTGGAAATGGAAATTCTTTTATAATTTTAGCCTGAATTATATAAAATCACATATGATCTTTCCTCCTCTTAGATACAAATTAACATTGTAATAGTGCTCCATTTGAGAGGGAAACTTAGTGAAAAAGAGGACTTTTGAAATATCAGTTTTTGTTTCCATTTATCTATGGGTGTAGTTCTTAGTCTATATGTTTCTATTTAAATTAACTGATATTTCATTTACATTGTTTATATTATTATATATATTATAGTATATATATTAAATAGTATAGTATGTATATTATATATATATTATACCTTATAGCAGGGGTGAGCAAAATGGCAGATCCAGTTGGCAGCTGGACTCCATTTCCCAGCAGCCCCTGCCTGCATGGCTGGGGCTAGTCTCCATGGGAACCCCAGCCCCACCTGTGCTGTGGTACTGCAAGGCTGGGGTTCCCATGGAGACTGGCCTCAGCCACGCTGGCAGGGTGCATGGTAGGGCAGGGCTGCTCCAGAGCTGCTGGGATCTTGTGGCATGGGCAGCTTGGTCCGGGGTGAGGGCAGAGTTGTGGTTTCAGAGCGTGCAGGCTGCAGATTGTGGCTCTGCCCTGGCCCTGGACTAAGCTGCCCCCACCGCATGATCCCATCAGCTCTGAAGCAACCCCCTGCCCTGCCCTGCCAGCACAGCTGGGGCCGATCTCCATGGCAACCCCAGCCTTGCACTATCACAGTGCAGGTGTGGCTGGGGGCTTCATGGAGACTGGCCCCAGCCATGCAGGCAGGGGCTTCTGGGAAATAAAGTTCACTGCTGGCCTGTGGGCTGGAATTTGTCCGCCCCTGCCTTATAGGCTGTGAACAGGTGCTTACACATTTCTGAATGGCTGAAATTTAGCCATAAAAGCAGAAGCCAATTTATGGTCACAAAGACAACTATGGTCTGAAATATAGGAAATCCTCCTCCTCATCACACAATTTTACTGAAGAATGAAAGCATAAAAGGCTACAAGAGTCAGCTCTGCACTGGAAATGGTCGGGAAATATGTTCCAATCTATGTTGGTTAAATAGCTAAGGTGTGCAAGGCACAGTTAAGGTTCATTGGTGTTCAATTCCAATTCAGAGTTTCCAGTGGACAGATTAATGAGCCCTGAGGGGGAAAAAAAGCTAGGTTAATTCTATGTCCTATTTAACTCATCCTCTCAAATGGTTAACACATTCCTAATACAGTTGCTTGTAGGAAGATCAGAGTCTTCATTTAATCTGAGTGTAGATTTCTTGTTGGGTGTCTAAACTGAGACATCTTAAAGGGGCCTCACTTTCGGAGAGTACATGTTTATTTAAAATCCTTTGGTTGGACTTGCACAAGTTGTTAGGTATATGTAATTCCATCCTGGTGAAATTCTGGAATATTTGTGATGGCTTTTTAAAATAGTAGTTCCTGCTTTCAGGAATGCTTTGCTAAAAGTTGCAAAACAGCTGGCACAACGTAGTACAGTCCTGCTACATCACTTTCCCACTTTTCCTAGGGTTTTGAGTCGGAACTAGGGTTCATCATATTAGGATATAAGCAGAAGCTAAATTGCAACATTTCTGACATTAACTTTTTTCCCCACTCTGGTTGGCATATATATATAGTTACACCAAAAATGGAAGAACATACACATTTAGGAACTAACAGTAGCTGCTGTTCAGTACTGTAGGGGTGCTATGATACTGCTGTCTTGTAAAATGTGTGTTGGAATAGATAAGCGTATCTAATGCATATGCTCTCAAAGATTTCCCAAAGGGGTGCATTTTGACTAGAAGTGGGAGGATTTTAGACTTTCATGCTGGTTATATACATATTCCCCTCTGCAATGAATGTACTAGGAGCACATTTCACAAGTGAAATGAGTTCCGTGTACTTGCTGGAATAAACAATGCTCCTGAGACAACTCAGATGTGTAGTCAGGCTGTTGGTGTCTGCTTGCAGTAGAAGTCATTTTACACATCTCTCCCCTAATCAGGGATTCAAATGGAAAGCTAGTGCTTAGGGGCATCACACAGTTGTAAGATGTAACGTTCAGTTCATTAATCACTGGTGGCTTGCACTCATCCATGTATAGAATCTTTTTCAGGTGTCACATTAATGCTAATTTAATAAGCAACCAAGTATATTTCAGTTAAGTGAATGTTTCAGAAGCACATTTCACAAGTCAAATGAATTTCAAATTAGAAATACTTTTATACACCAGTGAACATTTTCTTTTTTCAATTGGCTACTCCAGGGCCTTATTCTCTTCTCTCAATAATATACACTGGGAGTAACCCTGTTGATGTCAGTGGAACTACATCATTATAAAGCATGTGTGAGTGAGAGCATGGGCAGACCTATGATCTGTAGATGGGGAGTCTTGTTTTCACAGCTTATTACGTCCTTCTGTGATGGGGCACTTGGCACACCTATCACTTTCAGTGGAGAGGCAGTCTCAGAAGTTGCCTGAAGGTGGTGGTGGTGGTGGGGCATTATTAGAGAGTCACCTGACCAGAAGCAGGCCAAGCTTGAACTATATGGGTATTTATATGCGTACCTTTTCATTTGGCAATGCACCGATCTGCCACTTCTGAGTAGACTCGAGCTGACACGCACTGTGCTGCGCCATGTGCTCTTGTATAAGTGGCGAAATGCATGTCAGCGTGCAGAAAATGGTGCGCTTTGAACTAAAACACTGGCATTTTAGTTCAAAAGCGTGTCACTGCTACTTTCTCAGTGCTGATGCACATTTTGACCCTTATACAACTGTAAGCATCGCAGCGCCGGGCATTTTTCAAAGCTCCCAGCACTGTGGTGCTTGCACATGTAAAAATACCCTATCAGCCCAGAATCAAGCAGTCTAGCCCTGACAGCCACTGGGAAAGGAGCTCGTTGCGGCAGGGCTCCAGGGATAACATTGGAGTTGGGGTAGGCAACTCTACAGGCCTGGAAACGGGGGAATATTACTTGGGGTAAAGAGAGTACTTGTTATTCAGGCAGGTAGCCATTATTTAGATTTGGACCCAGAGAGAGTTTAGTGGTGCCTGTCAGAGGGTTTACTACTGGGGTTATAGTTTTAACTGGTGGTTTGTGGAAGGCACTAAGCAGATGTAAGGAGGTCCCAGATGCCCCAGAGAGAGAGAGGGGCCAGAGGAATAAAGGGCCTGGGGTCCAGAGGGAGTCTAGACCTGAGAACTTCAGGGAGAGGAGCTCCTGGACAACAGGGCTACAGCAGGCTTCTGTTTAGCATCTGAGCTGGGACAAGCAAACCTGAAGGTCCCAATAGGTCAGGGAGTAGGGCTGGAAGCCTTGGGAGCAAGGCTCAGGAACAAGGCAAGTCTGGGAACAGGCCAGAGAGGGCCAGAAGCCTGGGAATAGGGCAATGGAGCCCAGAAGTCAAGAGCAGGGCAAAGGAATGAAGGGATGACTGCCCAAAAACAGACAGGTTGGCAAGGACTGAGGATGTTCCCAGGGCATCATGGCCACCCCTGGAGTGGAATCCTGTTATACCTTCATAGAGTTTTTAGTTAGTTTAGTGGAGCAGTGGAAAGTGTGCTTTGTATGCTGGTGACCAGTGGTTCAAATGCTGTTTAATTTGCAGCTAAAGATATGCCTGTTGGATGTTATGGGCATGAGGGTAGTATAGTCATAGAATGGTAGAAAATTAGGGTTGGGAGGGACCTCAGGAGGTCATCTAGTCCAACCCCTTGCTCAAAGCAGGACCATTCCCAACTATATTATCCCAACCAAGGCTTTGTCTAGCCAGGTCTTAAAAACCTCCAAGAAAGGAAATTCCATAACTTCTCTGGGTAACTTGTTCTAGTGTTTTCCTATCCTCCTAGTAAGAGTTTTTCCTAATATCTAACCTAAACTTCTCTTACTGCAATTTGAGACCATTGCTCCTTGTTCTGTCATCTGCCACTGCTGAGAACAGTCTAATTGCATCCTATTTGGATCCACCCTTCAGGTAGTTGAAGGATGCTATTAAACCCCCTCAGTCTTTATACTAAATAAACCCAGTTCCCTCAGCCTCTCCTCAGAAGTCATGTGCCCCATCCCCCTAACCATCTTTGTTGCCCTCTGCTAGACTCTCTCCAATTTGTCTACAACCGTTATGTAGCAGAGGGCAAAGATCTACTGGCAATACTCCTGCCAACGCAGCCCGGTATGCCATTAGCCTTCTCAGCAACAAGGGCACACTGGCTCATTCAGCTTACTGTCCAGTGTAACCCCCAGGTCCTTTTCTGCAGAGCTGCTGCCTAGTCAGTTAGTCCACAGGCTGTGGTGGTGCATGGGATTCTTCTGTCCTAAGTGCAGGACTTTGCACTTGTCATTATTGAACCTCATGCTATTTCAATCCTCCAATTTGTCTAGGTCTCTCTGAATCCTAACCTTACCCTCCATCTACTACTCTCCTCAGCTTGGTGTCATCTGCAGACTTGCTGAGGGTGCACTCTATGCCATCTTCCAGGTCGTTGATGAAGGTATTGAATAAAACTTGCCCAGGACTGACCCCTGGGGCATTCCACTTGATACCAGCTGCCAACCAAACATCAAGCCATTGACTACTGTCCTCTGAGCCTGATGACCCAGCCAGTCTTCTATTGACCTTACAGTCCATTTGTCCAACCAATACTTCCTTAGCTTGCCTGCAAGAATGTTACGAGAGACTGTATTAAAAGTCTTGCTAAAATCAAGTTACACCACATGCATTGGTCTCCCCACATCCACAGCACCAGTCATCTCATCATAGAAAGCAGTCAGGTTGGTCTGGAATGACTTGCCCCTGGTGAATCCATGCTGACTATCCCTAATCGCCACCTTATCCTCCAAGTGCTTAGAAATAGATTCCTTGAGGATCTACTCCATGATTTTTCCAGCTACTGAGGTGAGGCTGATTGGTCTTTAGTTCCCTGGATCCTCCTTTTTCCCTGTCTTAAAGATGGGCACTATATTTGCCCTTTTTCAATCATCTGGTACCTCTCCTGATTGCCATGAGTTTTCAAAGATGATGGTCAGTGGCTCTGCAGTCTCATTAGCCAACCCCCTCAGCACGCTTGGGTACATCCCATCTAGCCCCATGGACTTGTACATGTCCAGCTTTTCTAAATAGTCCCTAACCTGTTCTTTTGTCACTGTTGGATGCTCACCTTCTCCACAAACTGTGCTGCCAGGTGCAGTATTCTGGGACCTGACCTTGCCTGTGAAGACAAAGGTGAAAAAGGTGTTGAGGACTTCAGTCTTTTTTTGCATCCTCTGTCAGTAGGTTGCCTCCCCCATTCAGGAAGAGACCTGCACTTTCCCTGATCTTCCTCTTGTTACTGACATGCTTGAAGAAACCCTTGTTACTCTTCACATCCCTTGCTAGCTGCAACTCCAATTTTGCTTTGGCCTTCCTGACTTCATCCCTGCAGGCCTGAGCAATACTTTTATACTCCTCCCTAGTTATCTGTTCCAGTTTCCACTTCTAAGCTTCTTTTTGTGATTTAGGTTACTGAGAAATTCCCTGCTAAGCCAAGCTGGTCTTCTGCTATACTTGCTAGTCTTCCTGCACATTGGGATGGTTTGCTCCTGCACTCTTAGTAAAGGCTTTAAACTACAGCCAGCTCTCCTGAACTCCTCTCCCCTCAGTCTGGCTTCCCAGGGGAACCTGCCCCTGAGTTCCCTGAGTGAGTTGAAGTCTGCTTTCCTGAAGTCCAGGGTCCTTACTCTGCTACTCTCCTTCTTTCCTCTCCTCAGGATCCTGAACTTGACCATCTTGTAGTCACTGCTGCCCAAGTTGAAGGAACCCATAGAGTGTGCTAATTTATTTTAAATAAAACATATATCTAAGCTCCTAATAATTCATTCAGGTAATAAATTTGCACACAAGAAGACTGATATTGCAAAGGTAAAAGTACATACATGTTTATTACAATTCAGCACAGTGGAGATTTTTAAATCCGTTGTTTCACTGAAAAACATTCGGCTGTAACATATATATGTATGTTTTGCCTATATATTGAAAACAAACAAATAAAGTGGTGGGGGTATGAGCCTGAATCTGTGGTGCATTTACTCTGTGGGCAATTACTGGTGTGGAAAACAAGGTTCAAGTCACTAGAACTGATCAGATTTTCTGATCAAATTTCCCCACAAAAAATGTTATTTTTTGGTTTGAGCAGCCAGGACGCATGGTAGAGGTGATACCTTTTATTAGACCAATTAGATTTTTGCAAAAACATTTCTTTAATTGCAGGCTTTCAGGCACAAACACCCTTCATCAGTCATCGGAGAAAAGATTGTTAAAGTTCTCCTGGGTAGAAATGAAAGTTCATATTACCCAGGAGTTCATGGTGTCCAGGTTCATGTACCCAGGAGAACTTTTACAATCTTTCCTCTGATGCCTGATGAAGGGTTTTTGTGCCCAAAAGCTTGTAATTAAAGAAATTTTTTTCAAAAATCTAGTTGGTCTAATAAAAGATATCACCTTTATCACAAATCCTGATTGCTTTCTCTTCTACACCAATATGGCTACAACCTAGATTTTTTGGTTTGGAAAGAAATTAAAGCATTTTGGTTTGTTTGCTTTGAACTGTTTATAACCTAATACAAAAAGGTTTACATCAATATAAAATTTCTAAGTTTTAATGAAATACCATTTTTACTCAAATATAAGATGACCCTCAATAATTATATTCTATATATGGAAAATGTATAAATTTGTTATATTTTTGCAGGTATAGAATCTAATTATTATAGGTTTGCCTTGAATTTGTCCCTCTCCCACTGCTATAGCAGGAAAAATAAGTCTGGGGGAGTCGGGTGACCCCTTTGCCCTATGCACCCCCTAATTTCTTCCTTCTGCAGCCCCTTTCTGCCCCTGCCCCCCCTTACTGTCAGATCCCACTTTCCCTCAGCATGTGGAAGTGAGGGGCAAATTTGAAAACAATGACTTTGAAATAAATATGCTTGTGCTAATTCAGTTCATCCTGAATTGATTCATGTTACCTTTTTTAAAACTTACCAAATTTTAGCCCTGGTATTCCATAAACACATGTAAGCAACACTTTTGTATGTACTTATACAATATAAGCTATGCATGATATTACTCCAAAGCCAAAAAGCTCATGATTTACCATATAGCTCACTGGGCTGGGCCCCAGCAGAGTCAAGAGTGTTTCAAGCCATGGTGACCCCACAGCTCAGCACTGCTCAGTATATGCACACTTTTTTTTTTTAACCATGCTGATTAGAGGAAAATATCTCATCTTGTGTTTGAGTAAGGATGGTAGAATGTTTTGACTGGAATGAAACAAACCAAAATCACGCATTTCGTTTTGTGAAACATTTTTTTGTTGTGGTTTTGTTTGGAGTAAGAATGAACATGCTTTAAAAATGTGAGAATCTCCTGTGGAAGAGAAATTTGAGTTTCAACTAGCTCTGGTCATCAGCAGGCTGATTTGGCAGCGTTTATATCTTCTTGTACTGGCACTAGACAAAAAACAAGGCAGGGGAGGAACGGGCTCAGTAATGCTAAGAAATATAGCTGCTTGTACAGGGTTAATTTTTCTAGCACGTTCCTGTTGATTATAATGAACTGAAATTGCAGGCATATTTTTATACACATAAAATAATCCAAGAATGGGAAGTGTAGATATCCTGTTATACATCATTAATCAGCATTTAACCATTTTCCGCTACATTTCACTTAGCCTGCAACAAAAGGAAATGCAACAAGTTTATCACGGACTGGCAAGTGACATACTAGAGAGCCTTCCAGGAATATTGTGATAAATAGAATTTCCTTACTTACCACCTCAAACCTTCCTCACATTAATTCATAATTACCTCAGGAGTCTTGATCTCATCTTACCCACAAGGGTTTCATTTATTCTATTTAAAACTTTTTTTAAAAGAGAGAAAACCCCCCAAAACTTGACTAACTGCTGACTCCTTATTTCCTGCTTCTGTTTTTTCTGACTTCTAACTTGCTGATCATAGACATTCTTAATTCACTTCACTGGCATCTCCTCAAGGTAGCTAGGATAAGTTGTATTCACATGAAGTCAAGCACAGTATGAGCTTTATAAATGGAAATGTGCAACTTTACCCCCAGTCATTTGAGTGCCTTATACCCATTAAAAGTGATCCTCTTACCTAGAAATATATTGTTGTCACTTGAAAATGCAAAGAGTTGCCTATAAGTCCTACAGCCTCATAATGATAATATATTCAGTAGAACAAGTAGAGCTTGGTTCTTGCCTGTTATAGCATAATTCTTAAAAGATCGTGCACTACTATCTTTTAGTTGAATTGTAATAATTATTGAAAAACAATAGATTCTATTACTATGACCTACAGCAAGCTGAACTCTGGAGAAGCAACAGACCTTATCCAAATCTCTTGGAAGTTTCAAGCCAGGACAGTGGTTCTGTTTCTGTTTAGAGCTGTGCATATAAGATCAGGATCAGGCCCAAATACTTTCTACAGTAACTTTAGGCAGCAGTTTTATGAGTGGGGTGAAAAGTTTCAAATGATAGCAGGCCCATCCCTTCTTTCTGCTCTCCTCTAGTGTTCTGTAGCATTTTTATTCGTCCTTCCAGCCTCTGGGCCCATTCGCGTCGAAGTCTGGAAATACAGAACAAACACTCTCTTCAGTGAGCACAGAGCCAAATTTTTCAAATGTTTCTGGGGCTTTTCAGTGGTATCAAAGTTTTCTTATCTTTCATCACCACAACATTTGCCCTGTATTTATTTACCATCCAGGCATCTCTTTAGCTTACTAGATTGGGAACATGGGGTATGGTGATGGCACTGATGGTATCACTCAACAGTAGGCGACGTTGCTGGATTCCTAATAAGTGAAACAACTGCTGAAATGCTGTCATAAGTGTTAAGTGCCCTGTCTTTTTTCCTCTGGGGCATTCTCAAAGCCACATATGAGGGTCCTGCCAAGGTCATACGATATGCAAATTTAAAGTTATAGTGAGACTAATACTTTACCACAATGCTCAAGATTAAATATGATCATTCTCTAATAGTCATTTTACTTTAAAGCAAAAAGGTTGGATTAAGTTTAGATGTTTGGGACAATTCTTACAAAGTGAAGGGAACTGATGTAATGAGTGAGAGAAAGCACGTTGGTTGAAGATACAAGTATGATATGGAGAGAAGAGAATGTCACCAGGGACCACTAGTTACCTCTTGCCAGGGTAATTTTCCAGTGAAGTTTTGGTATAAAGCACAACATAGCAATGCTATCAGATCACATATCACATGATAATGCCAAAAAGATCACTGGCTATTTTTTGTATATTACATTTGCAGAATCAATAAGAATAACAGCTGAGAATTTCATTTCAAAACTACTGGTATCAACAGCAAAAATTTAGGATATTTTATACTGTTACTTATATTCATTTGCTTTCCAATTTTCATTGCAAATTATGATTTAACCTTTCCATTTTGATCTGTCCCATGCGGACTTGGATGTTCTCAACTGAGCATATTCAGGGTCTCAAATCAGTGTAATTAGTTGAGAATATTTGTCATTCAAAGCAGTCTTTTTCCTGCTGTACCTTGTTAACCAGTATACTAGGCCATCTATAAACATTACATTTTTCCTAGGTTTCATCCAGACTACAGCCATCACTATATACACATGGATATCTGTAGTCTAAATTAAAATTGGCTCCAGTCCAAATCAACTAGTCCTCATTGAATGAGGATTAAAGTTAATGCAGACTAGGGCAGTCTTAACCAAGCAATTTAAACAGTATTAATTCACATGTGTATATATAGCAGGTATATAGGGCTTACAGTTGCTCATGCCTACCACCAGGTGTAGCAAGGGAGTGTGGTTTTGTGGCCCTGATTGAGAGTGGTGGGCAGTGCCCAGTGCCCCCTGCTGTCTCTACTATGGAAGAGCAGAAATGCATGAAAACCTCCCTGATGGTCGATTGCCTATTAACCCTTAATTCAAAGTGAAATTTGCTTTGAACTGTGTGATGCAAATCCTCTAACATGGTTTAGAAAATGGTGAGCTCATCTACAAATGGCCCTAGGGATCACAGGGAGAACACTCATTACCAATTAAAACTGCCTGATGTTTCCAGTTGTCAGGTAAGTGAGGCAGTAACCCTGTAGATTTTATAATGGCAATATACCTAACTTCCTAAAGGCACTTCTGAATTATAGAGCACTTCATTAACAACTCACTGAGCGGCCAAAGGGTAGTGGTGTATGAAGCAGACCCTACTCTATTTGGATTCGGATTCAGCCCAAATAAGGGACAGTGATTCGATTAATTGATTCAGATCACTGTCCCTGATTCGATTCAGCCAAATATGAATCTGAAGATTTGATGCTGATTTGGAGAATCAGCGATTCAGACATAGACACAGCTTTAAAAGTTTTTTCTACATGCCTTGAGGTAGCAGGCATGGCTTGTGATTGCTACAATGTTGGGGCACATGGAGCATCCCACAGGAGTGCGGGGGGCGGGGTGGGCAGGGAGCCTTCACTTGCTCAGCGGCGAACCCAGAATTGGACTAGAAGTACTTCCAGCCCACTTCTAGGTCTGCTGGGGAGTGCACTGCACCCCCCCTCCCCCATACCTCCCCTGCTCAACGATTCACTGCAGGGGGACCCTGGGTGCTCCCCCAGACCCAGGAGACACCAGTCACTGAGCGTGGGGGGCCCCCCAGCTTGCTCCCCGGTGGACCTGGAAGTGAACCAGAACTGCTTCTGGTCCACTTCCAGGTTTGCTGCTGAGTGCACAGGGGACCCCTGTGCTCCTGTGGGACACTCCATGCACCCCACCATTGCAGCATTCATGAGCCCTTGCTACCTAGAGGTATGTAGAAAAAACATTTAAAGCTGTCTCTATGTCCAAATCTCTGAATCTTTCCGAATCTCTCTGAATCAATTTGGAGGGTTCCGATTTTGATTCAGAGAGATTAACGGGTCCTCTGATTCAATTCAGATTTGGGGATTCGGCCACCGAATCAGGCTGAATCTCTGCCGAATCAAATCGGGGACCAAAGCTTGGCACAGCCCTACCAAAGGGTGCATTTACACATGAAATTAATGTGAAGGAACAAACTCTGGAGCTTATTGCTCCACAGTTTATTGCTCTCGGGTGCACTGTTTGAACATATACCCAGGACCGCAGCATGTTGAACTGGGTCAGAGCAGCCCTGGCTGGCAGGAGATCCTGGGGGTCAACCTGCGAGCCTGGGGCTGCTTCTCCCCCAGTTTAACATCCTGTGGAGGGGTTAGCTAGAGTATGAGGGTGCTCCAGTGCAGGGTTAGCTGGAAGGCAATCCCCGTGCTGAATCACCCTCATGCCCCAGGCAGCTGGGGAAGCATCTACATGTGTGGTGTGGGGGAGTAAAAAAACTCCATGGCAGGATAGTACTCGTATTTTACATTTACATCCTGCTGCAGAGTTAATTAGTTTACTCCAGCCTAATAGGAGCTCACGTGTGGATCCATGGCAATTACTGCAGAGCTAATTCATTGACTTCACAGTACATGTCTCATGTAGATGCGTCCACTGTGAACCTGAATAAACCTGCTTGGTTGTATTCTGAAATAGCCAGAATTGCCCAAGACAGTCACCTAATCAAACATCCTTTGGTACACTTCTTTTAAAAGTTCACATTATTTGTTTCCAAAAATATATAGCTAAAGCAAAATCAAAATAAGTTACTGAAGACTGGAGATCTACAGTGTTATAGCTCTATCAAAAGGGCACCAAGAACAGTGAACTTGCTCCCATACCATGATCTGTGAATGCTATGGGAACAATTTCCTTGGGCTTGGAAATTTTATTTATTTATTTGAAACTATATCACTATCAATCTTCAGTCATTTGAAGGATACTGCACATCTAGCTGTTCTTAATAGGTGTGTCCCTTCACCATTAATTCAATTACCTGAAACAGAATGGTATCTAGTAATTGGTAGTTCCTTGAGACAGAGCATTGAATAAACTATATCACCTCCTTCCGCCTTGATCTCCACATCATTTAATATGGGAATATTGCCTGCCCACTGATGCATTGTGGGCAGAGCTGGCTGGGAACATTTTGAAAAAGGAGTCTTTGTCAAAACTGAAAGTTTTTATGGTATCATTCAAGTTTTGATTAAACATTTGTTGGAAAAGGTCTCTGTTTCAGGGTAGAATTTCTAGTCACTGCAAAATAGTCAGCAGTGTGGTAGATAGCGAATTCCTTTTGCATACAGGAAACAGTGTGAAGAAGATAGAGCAAGAGCTTAAAGTTAAATCTTTTGTTGTCCCTGAACAGTCTGTGCCAAGACCCCTCCCCCAGAAAAGACTCTGACAAAGCAGGGGTGAGTAACAAGGACAACAGAAAAGAGGAAGACGATGAAGACAATGTAGATTAAGGACTGGGGAAAGAAAACGGAGGAGTGGAGGGTGTTTTATTTTTCCATATAGGACAGCCATGGAAATATGAGACAAACAGCTGTGAGAGGAGAAGTGCCAAAGATCCAGAAGGAAACTTTTATGCTATGAATAAAGCAGCTACCTTAGTATTAAGTACGTGGTAACATGACTGCAGTGCTGTAGAGAACAAACAGTACAACTCACTTGTTTAGGGCACTCCTGTTTAATCTTGTCTCTTCACCTTCTCGTTGCTTTGTGTGCTTTTCAATGATGTTTTCCCAAAAGTTCTTTAGACCTGCTGCATCATGGACAATGATCTCATGGTGCTTAAAGCTGATATTCTTATTCATATTCTGAAAAATATGTCAGCAGACAGGAACGCTTCATGGTTAACATTTCTAAACTGATGAATATATCCTTGTAAAATCTTTCAAAACTTTATTTTAAAGTTGCAATTAAAAGGTCGTGTCTGAGAAGAATTTGTCTGACGTTTACTCTGCCTGGAAGCAAGACATCAGACACTGAAATATGACTATAAATAGTTGTTAATTACATGAGACACTTGCATTTTCATACCATATAGTAAGTATGCTTCATGAGGCACTGTAGAGGCCTCAGTGTATAAGGCTTAAAATAGTATTGAGAAAATCTACTGGAAATACTAGAAAAGTATATTTTAGAAAACAATTTTGTCCTGACTCAAGCTTATATTAGATGCCCTTAAAGGTCTTTTCTGTCTTAGTGTTCCCTAGTTTACAAGACAGCATAGAGGGTTGTTTTCAATAAAAAATGTATTACTTTTAAATATAAAGCACAACATACACAGAGGAATTGTACATATAAAATTGAACCACATAGTATGTAAAACCATAATGTGTTAATGTCCTCATTCTCTCTTTTATAAACAAATTGAGTTAAATACTGTTAAAAAGAGCTTATTTGAAATATAGAGGTGAGTTTAATGAATTCAGGAGACAGGAGGGGGATTTCTTTGTCACTGATTCTCAACCAAGGTATCACAAAATCCTTGTAAAGGTGCCATATGGTGCTATGCCCTATTACCACTTGGGTGTGTGAACACGTAAGCATGATTCACAAGATATACCCAGAGATTTAAAATAGGAGTCCATAGTGCCAAAACCATGCTGACCTGTAGTGGTCTAAGTTCTTTGCTACAGAAGAATTGTTTTATTTTCCATGGTAAAAAAGCAAGTGAAAATAGTTTTTGAAATGGGGTGCCACTAA
The DNA here is from genome assembly GCF_000455745.1 of Alligator sinensis. Classification (NCBI taxonomy): domain Eukaryota; kingdom Metazoa; phylum Chordata; order Crocodylia; family Alligatoridae; genus Alligator; species Alligator sinensis. The sequence continues at coordinate 1,097,270 of NW_005841902.1, read as the reverse complement.
ATATAGAAAAGTTATGCAGGTGTGCCTTGATACCAAAAAGGCTAAGAACAACTGCTCTATACTAAATGTTTAATATTTAAACATGGTAGGCACTGAAATCTTCATGTGGATACTATTCAGTACTCACTGGTTATCAGACCTTAATGATGCCTTTAAATTTAAGAGAAGTTTGTTAATTTCTTTAGGAATAATAGAAACATATAAAATGCGCAGTGTGTGTGGCCCAATGGTTCTGTCTCAAGCATGAAGTGGAATCCCTCATATTACCTCCCAGACAATAACTTCCAGCTTCCACACTGATGCAAGTACAGAAGACTTGGGCAGAGAGAAGGGAGGAAAACATATTCCTGAGCTGTCAATAGCCTCTCTTATTTAAATCTGTGCACACCTGGGATGTCTTCCCCCACTGAAGTCCCATGGCTTGCATTGACCATTTGTCCTATATTTTGCTGGTTGTAGAGTTTGTTGTCCAGGTTTTATCAATGGACAGCAGTACTCATATGCAGTTGTGTATCTGCCCTACAAGAAGCACGTAACAAAGATATACTAGAGAAAACCAGTCTGAATTATACTAGTAGACCTTTTAAAAAAGTTCCATGTTGCCACCAACAAGATAGGAAGGAACAATATCAGATATGACGTAAGGGAAGGAAAGAGTCTGAAAAGTTAAAACAACCAAAAGCCACTTTCCAGGTGCATTCCCTTTTCCTTAGCGAAGTCTCGGTGTTCAAAAATGAATACCATTCAACTGGAGGAAGTAAGAGAATGAGCATACACTGGCTACTGAATAGATGGAATATCAGACATGCGTCAGTGGCTGGTTTTGTGTCTCTCTACTGCCTAGCTCCATACCAAGTTCTGATCCTACTGGAATCAGATGCTACAGCAATCAGATCTTTTTCTTTGGGCTAAATAGTAACTGCTTAATTTTTGTACATAAAAACTTACCATCTGTCCCTACTGTGAAACCTTGGATTGGTGCTGGTTTAGCACAGCAGAATGCTTAGCAAGTTGCTTAATTGCCAGTTCTTGGGGGAAGATCAGCTCTTCCTTATTAGCACCTTCTGCCTACTTTCAAATGTGTTGCACATTGATAATGCAGGCTTAAATACGATAGAAAAACAGAAGAATAAAGGAATAATTTATTTCATTGGAGGTCACTATTATAATAGTAAAATAGCTCTCAAACTTGGGCCTCACCCTACAAAACTACAGCTATGCTTGTCATGGATGTGCTGAAACATGCCATTTCCATATCTTAATGCAGTTTCATGCAAACTTCAACTATCTTGTCCACTAATAATTTCTTACAATGAGTGATGGGATCTGATTCTTTTAGTCATCTTCGTTCCTTGGTATAGTGGGTCATTTGGTCACTGCAACATTTAAAGAATCTTCTGTCAGTGACAGTTTCCTACTTGACACTCTTCAGATAATTATGCTATTGCCTTAGAAGTCAAGTACAAGTTGCTGACAAGCCGTCTGAACTGCTCTGCCCTCCAAATGCTATTATTTTTTACTCAGATTTGATTCTGCCATAATGTGCTTGGCTTTTCTTTGAGATTAAGCAGGATAATTCCCGACTAAACCAAGCATCTGTCTAACTTGTTTTTGAAAGTTTCCTATGATGGAGATTCCATAACTTCTCTTGGTAGCCTGTTCTCATGCCTGACTACTCTCATAGTCAGAAAGTTTGTCCTAATTTCCATCTTAAGTTTCCCCTGCTGTAGCCTGAGGCCATTGTTCCTAGTCCTGTCACCTCCAGCCACAGAGAAAAGCTCGTTTCCATCCTCTCTATAATCACCCTTTAGGTATTTGAAGACTGTTATTAAATCTCACCTTAGTCTTTTCTTCTCCAGGCTAATATAAGCCTAGTTCTTTCAATCTTTCCTTATATGTCTTGCCTCCCAGGCCCCTAATACTTGTTGTCATCCTGCATAGGATTCTTTCCAAACTTTCCATGTCTTTCTTGAAGTGTAGGGCCCAAATGTGGGCCTCACCAGTGCTGAACAGACAGGAAGAATCATTTCCTTTGATCTGCAAATGACACTTCTATTAATATAACCCAGTATGCTTTTGTTGCAAAAAAAAAAAAAAAAAGCACACTGTTGACTTATATTTAATATATGATCCACCATACTCTCCAGGTCCTTCTCTGTAGTACTGCAGCTGAGCCAGTCATTCCCTACTCTGTATTTGTGCATGCAGTTGTTACTCCATGCCAGGTGCAGGACTTTGTACTTGTCCTTATTGAATCTCATCTGCTTTATTGTAGGTCACTTTTCCAGCATCTGTGTGCTTTTCTGGGTAGAACAGAAGTATAAGCCAATCTACAAAATGCAGGTCTGTGAAAACACAAATGTATGGCAGTGAAAATCTTCCCTGCCACACATTTGCATTTTCACAGACCTACATTTTGAAGATTGGCTTACACTTCTGTTCTACCCAGGAGAGCACACAAGTGCCAGCAGACTCTTCCTATGCCTGAAGAAGGGTGTTTGTGTCCAAAAGCTTGCAAAGAACAATTTTACCAACTATTTAGTTGGTCTAACAAAAGATATCACCTTTACCCAAAGAACCTTGTTTTACTGAAGTCAAAATATACCATGTCCACTTCTTTCCCCTCATCCATAGAGCCTGTCCCTTTATCATAGAAGGAAAGCAGATTGGTCAGGCATGACCTGCTGTTGGTGAATCCATGTTGACTATTCCTGATCACCTAGTTCTCCTCTAGATGCTTCACAGTGGTTTCTTTGAGGACCTGCTCCATGATCTTTCCAGGAATAAAGGTCAGGCTAGCTTGTCTGTAGTTCCCTGGATCCCCCTTCTTCCCCTTCTTAAAGATGGGCACTATACTTGCCCTTTCCCAATCATCTGGGACCTAAACCAACCTCCATGAGTCCTCAAAGAGGATAGCCAATGGCTTCAAAATTCCCTTAGCCAATTTTCACTCTTGGGTGCATCCTGTTTGGCCCTGCCAACTTGAAAGCATCTAGCTTGTCTGCTATTACTGTAGGCTGTTTGTCTCCTTCTCTATCTCTGTTGCCAACAGCACTCATCAGCTGGTATCTGTCCCTATTTGTGAAAACAGATGTAAAAAAGGCATTAAATATTTTAGCATGTTCCGTATTGTCTCCACATTCTGTAAGGGACAGATGGAATCTTTGGTCTTCCTCTTACTTTTGACACACCTCTAGAATTCCTTTTTATTGTCTTTCATGTCCCTTGCCAGCTGCATCTCAAATTATGCCTTGGTCTTCCTAATTTTCTCCCTTCATGCCCATGCAGTACTCTTATACTCTTCCCTAGTATTATGACCAATTTTACACTTTTTTTATAGGATTCCTTTTTGAGTTTTGGCTTCTTGAAGAGAGTGCTGTCTAGCTAAGCAGGTCTTTTATTGTACTTCCCATTTTTCCGCCTCTTTGGTATAGTTTGCTCCTGTGCCCTTAAAAGGGCCTCTTTAAAGTGCAGCCAGCTTGCCTGCATTCCTTTCCCCCCTCAGACTTACCTGCCAAAGGATCCTACCCACTAGATCTCTGAGGTTTTTTTTAAGTTTTATTTTTTTAAAGTCCTGTGTCCTTATTATGGTGCTTCCTTCTTCCCCTTAGGATCTTGAATGCTATCATTTCATGATCACTGTCATCCAAGTTACCTTCCACCTTCATATTTTCAACCATTTCTCCCTGTTTGTGAGCAGTTAGTTAAGAGCTTCCCCCCTTGTTGGCCTCTACCACGTGAATCATGAAATTATCCCCAATATACTCCAGGAACTTGCTGGACTGTTTGTGCACTGCTGTGCGTCCATCCCAGCAGATGTCCCAATAATTAAAGTCCCCCATGTCCTGCAATTTGGAATCTTTTATCACTTGTTTAAAAAAGGTCTCATCCACCTCCTCCTCTTGGTTTGGAGACCAGTAGCAGATACCCACCATAACATCTCCCCTGCTGCTCTCCCCTCTGACCTTTACCCAAAGGCTTTTAAAAGGGCTACCTTCCACTTTGTACTGCACCTCTGAACATGTGCATATTGCCTTTATACATAGGAAAACATCTCCTTTTTTCCCTGCCTGTCTTTCCTGAACAAGCTATACCCATCTATAACCATATTCCAGTCATGTGAACTATTCCACCGTGCCTCCGTAATCCCAATTGCATCATAATTCTGTGGTTGTACTAGAACAGGAGCAGGCAATTATTTTGGGCAGAAGGCCACTTACTGAGTTTCGGCAAGCCATCGAGGGTCTGCATGACAGGCAGCTCAGGGCAGATTAATATTAATTTTCTAAATTTTTTTAGGGGCCCTGCGGGCCAGATAGAACAGCCTGGTGGGCCACATCCAGTCCCCGGGCTACATTTTGCCCACCCATGTACTAGGACCTCCAATCCTTCCTGTTTATTCCCCATACTTCTCTCATTAGTATATAAACATTCAAGTATCTAACTGACTGTCTTGTCCTCTCTCTGAGAACATTGTTAAGATTTCCATAATGACTTTCTCTTGCTAAATTTTATATTCAGGTCTCCAGGCTCCTTACCTCTGGACTTTTGCTTGTATCCC